>NC_084963.1:17561518-17894018 GCF_949316205.1 Platichthys flesus | reverse complement strand
ATTGGATCAATATTACTGATGCATTCGAGGGTAAGTAAGGGCTGAATGTTGACATTTGAATTTACTGCTTGTAAATTCATAATCTATGTATTATATTTTATAGAATGATCAAATATTTTGTATGTAATTTGGGAATAACAATATAAAGCACAGTTCCATTTGGAAAAATTGGAATGCTGCTTACAAGGAAAAGTATTGTATTACACAAATATATATATATATATATATATATATTTATATTGATGTATTCAAAAAACTTTTAAAAACAAGTTCAAGGCAGCTTGATATATTATTATTTTTGATAAAATAAAATAATAATGAAAACACAGCTGATGGTGTCTGCAGCTGAAAGCCGCCCAGATGTTTTTAGTGTCATTGCCAAACAGACAAGATGTGTTTTCAGAGAAGACATGAGATGTGATGCGGATCAGTTGAGTCTGGTTCTCCTGCCGATAATGTGAATGAGTTCTCCACAGCCGCCAGAGTGTTTGCTCATTGTGGGAACTGTCTTTAAGGTCTTGAACTTCTATATAAAGTGCCTTGAGGAAATGTATATTAAAATTTGTCCCTATACAACTATATGTGCCTTAGGTTGAATTGAATGTGTTGTTTGGAGGTGAGATTGTCGCCTCATTGTTTCTCCAAAATGTTTTGAAAAAGTAGCTTCAGTATTGATTAATGCTTGTTAGAAATTGACTTGTAAGTAATTTGTACTTTATTTCATTCCACTGGTGGAAACAATGACATTTTGAATTAAACACACATACAAATAGTTGCTCACCCTCAGAGCCAAGTTAAATGTAGACTCTTACTTTTTTTAATATACATTTTTACGATATTAGCCATAAATTAGAGACAGGGCAGTTGTTTTATATCTCTCTCTCTCACACACACACACACACACACACAGAGTATGAATTGATTATAGAGCGGAGCAGTCGCTGCCTTACAGCTGATCAATGTGCACTGGTGCTCTGCAGCAGGACATGAAACTCCTATCTGATTCTCAATGTCATCCACTGGAGAGGACAGAAATTGCTGACACATGACAGCATGTCAATACCAGCCCTGTTTTCACCCTGGCACCTCCCAGTGTTTTCCACGTGCAGCACTTGTGTGTCAGAGCACCTGTAGTAGGCTATTCACATAATTACAACTGAGCCTTGAGGGTACTTTTCATCCCTGAGGGGTAATGAGACCTGATGAGGAGATTTTGTTTACTTAATTTTACATCCGTTGTGTGTTGGGGTGTCTTTTGCAGGGGGCAATAAAAATGGTTATGAGATTCAATGATGATGAGTAGGAGGATCAGCTGAGGTAATTTAGCCAGACCACAGTGGTGATCAGCTGAGACTGAAAGACTAAGATGTGCAGCTCGGATGACTTCCCACTACAAGATGATGGGTCACAGAAGCTCAGTGATTTGGAAGGACCCCAGCGACAACATACTACCCAGCAGGACCATGAGGAGCCAGCTGAGGTGGCTCAAAGGGCCTGTGCTATTTATACAGAGCCGCTCAAGTCTCTCCTGATTTATATTGTGGTCAACATGCCTTACAAACTTTTTATGAATGACCAGAACCTGATGCATTAAGGGAGGGGCTGCACAGGCCAATCACATACATGCAAAAGGTCACTTTGTTCCATGAACACTGTTTGGCTCGCCCCACAGTTTTCCTGTTATAGCGGTGACCTGCTTTCAGTGAGGCCTTAGTTCACCCGACCGCGTGAGAGACAACCTAAGCGTGAGATTGAGGGATTAAAACTAACAGTTCTCCAAGAGAAGTTTTATCAACAAACATCTGGCTGTTCACTGAACCCAGTGATATACTGTGATTGTCCAATCATTGCTTCACCACTGTAAGTAGCGGCAGCAGGCCAGTCAAGTACATGTGGGTAAGATGTTGACCTTCTATGTGAAGTGCCTTGAGATAATGTATCTTATGATTCAGTGCTAAACACATAAAATTGAAGTGAAATTGAATCTAGTGGGAACCCAAAATAAAGCAGAAAAGTATAATAGATATGATCTGCTCTGTCCTAAGCTGTAAACATTAGCGTAACTAGTTTACATCCGACAGCTCAATAGGTATATTGTTGTAAAAATAGTAGTAATAGTAAAATGCCTCATGTAGCACATGCAGAGTCTGAGAGAGCTGGGGTTAAAGATAATACATATGCTTGACCAAGCATGAGTCAGTCTCAGCTGTCAATCAAATTTTTAGGGCATCAAATAACTAATCAAAATTTGTAATTGTTAATTTATTTTCATATTCATTATTTGAACATTATGTGAACTTTTAAGTCTCATCCATATCCAATCTGCTAACAAGGAGGAGGCATTGTTTACGACCCATACATATATCGTCAGCCACCAGGAGGTGTTCAAGACAATTTGGCTTCATTTGATTGGGGCGCTGTACTGTCATCCATCTTTGTGCACATGGTGCGATATACGCAGTTAAGCTCTGTTCTGTTTCGAAAAGTTTATAATTTCACCAACTCCAGACAAAAAAAGATTTGGACGTTAACTCTGCTCATTCGTTCGTCTTCATCCCTCTAAGCTTGACAGACAGCGGATGTGAAAAAGAGGTTGGTGAAATAGAGGATAAGCAGGAAGTTGGTAAAATTGTCCACTGTCTTATTGGGTAAACTTCTCACACTTGGTCCATAGATACAAATATTTTCGCTCAGCGCACCTCCCAGTAAGACACAGGCTAACATAAAGACAATGCTAGTCTGAAGGAAAGAAGAGAAACAAGATGTTGGTACGGAGAGCTACCCTCCATAACACACCTTCAACCATACTCACGGGACTAGAGGTACATCCTTAACCAATATTATGTTCACACTGTTATTGATAACTGTAAATACATATCTATAGACTTGGCTCTCAGTGCCCTCTAATGTTTATTATTTGAACTCCTATCAAACAGTGAATTATGGTTTTCTTGCTCACTATGTTGATCGTTGTCCCACATGACAGCCAAATACTTTGAGGGCTATAACTCTACTTTAAATCCAAAGGCAGTATATCCTGTCCTAAATATGTGCATTATGTGAGAGATTATATGGTTTTTGACAAGCACAGCATGAAAAATGGTGAAGTGTCTGAACTCCTCCTCCTCCTCTCTGATCTACACCAAGGACACGTGTCACCACATGAAGCCTGGCTTGATTTACACCTACTTTATAGTGGGATTCGACTGTGGAGCAGATCGACCTCCAGGGAGCACGGGTACTTACATGTGTGTACAAAGTGTGCGGGTATGTGTGTGTGTTTGAGATTATAGCTTGTCAGGTGAGCCCAGTGTTAACTGCTCTACGATGATGAAGAGGAAGAGTAATCGAGCCATTTTCACATACCCACTTACAGTTTTCTAAATGGGTTAAAGACGTATTAAAAGCATTACTGACCCTCTGCTCCCATCCAAAATCAATTCAGAGTAGGAATTACATTTGAGATATAATATGATCTTCATCTTTAGAGCATTGGAAAGTTTTAATCCAAAGATTTAGATCTCTGGAAAAGTTGCAAAGCTTCACTACAAGCACGGCTTTCCACAACTAGTGGAGGGATTGTCTTTAAAATGTTATGACCCTCAAGATTCCCAGAGGACAAAATTAGTTTACAGTGACTTTTGTTATCTCTAACATTTCCATTTGCACCACAATGGTGTTAACATTTGTGGTCTTGCATTAAATGTCCTGCCATTAAATTAAATTGACATCCAATGTTTGTAGAGGTAAGGATATTTCCAAGGTATTTGATCTGATATTCATCAGGTCCGAATTTGTATCTGTTAAACTTTGGTTTATGACCTACCACAGAGTATAAGGTCCACTCAAAGTGGGAATAAGTCAGAGACATAGTTGTAAGTTTAAATAGAATAAAGTCATAATTTTCCAGCCGAGTGTTATCGTTGTAATCTTTGGACACATCAACACATCACATTATCATAAATATTCTGAAGAAAGAACAACACAGACTTGAAGGAAGTGGCCTATTTTGTGGAGGAGGAAATGATTGGTGGTGGTCCACTGCAAGGCCATTGTCACACAGTGTAGTTTCTCAAGAAACAATTAGATTGGTTCAAGATTCTGGATCCAGGAGAGTAGAGCTCCAGCAAGCTTGAGTTACTCCTTGCAAGTTATCCCTTAAAAGATTGTTTTCTTTATTTTCAATTGTATGACATTTTACTGATTAAATTGCGCCTTATTCTCGTAATATTACAAGATTATTCTAAGTGATGATTATATTCTCCTAATGTAAAAAAAACTCTTATTAGATAATTACTTTATTCTAATAATATTATGTTCTTTATCAGTTTTCTCATAGCCTTGTTCCACTCAGCACAAAGATGTTGCTCTCTCTCTGAGGTCAGATTAGGAGAATTCATAGAGCAAGGTGTTGTTCTGTAATGTTTGATGTTCTGTCGTCGTTCAGCTTATCACTCCTCTGCCTGTCCCTCTGTTTGTCCCCCGTCTCTCCCTCTCATTCATGCTGTCTGTCTCCAAGCCGCGTGCCAGTTCAGTAAAGCAGGTCTTTTGTAATCCTCTGTAAGACCTTCACATGCCTGTTGTATTAACACTAATATAAATTGACACACACAGATACACACACATCCCTGCTGCTGACTTTCAGACACACACACATGCGCACACACACACACGTGCAGACTCCAGGACCTGTCACACACGGTCAGCGGCACAGAGAAAAGCATTGCAAATTGACGTGCAGTAAGAGGAAACCAAGGCATTTCATCTCCATGAGACTATGTGGGCTGACGAAATGCTGCAGGGCCTCACACACATGCACACACACAAACAAAAAGTTATTCATGTCGGCACACACAAGCGAACGCACACTGTGTGAGAGAGAGAGTATGAGCGCTGCGGGGAGGAAAACTGACAGATTGCGTCATCCTCCTGTTTGCTGTGACGCCAAGAGGCTTCCCCCCTTCAGACTGGTATGGCTTTTTTTTGCATTGTTCATATTCATGTGCACAAGAAATGTGCTTAGTGTTAATAATCATATGTGCTTAATTTACACACCATTAAGTGATGTATCTTTTCCATTGAATGCTGTAGGAATACATCCATTGGTCAGGTTTTTTTGAATAACCTGACCAATGTATATCCAATATAAGGTCTATTATTAACACAAGACAGTTTTATTCTACAACAACTACAATTTACAGGCCCCACAGTCCCCTTATGAACCCACATTCAATTTGACAATTTTTATTTGGATCTGCACAGAATTTCACACAAGATCCATGAATTATTCTTAAGGAATCAACGACCATGGGGACAATCACTCTATCTCACAATGTTAAAGAAAACGGCGGGGCTTAATGGGTCAGGGTTAGGGTTCATTTATATTTGAAGAATTGGTCACCATTTATTTCAATTGTTTTGGATTTGGCTGCAACAACACCAACCCTCCATCAGCATATATAGTGAGCATATAGGACTGAATTTTCATTTCTGGGTGAACTATCCCTTTAAGTTAATTTTGGGAAACAAAACCCCTCCAGTGTAAAATCAGTCCCAATTCGAACTCAAGTTATCTTATAAGAGCAGATAAAGAATATGTGGGACAGTGCACTTTAAGGTTGATCCCATTGTTTTGAACTGTAGAATCACAAAGCTTGAGTGTTCGGGATCAGTGGCTCGGCCTTAAATGAGGTTAGCCATCTCAGGAAACCCAAGTCAGGCAACCTCCTCCATGTTAAAATCACAGTTATTTACGGTACACAGAACATTCCCCAGGGAGCCCTAACGCTCCCCTCTGAATTAGAGTGGAACATTTCATCAGTCCTGCACACACGCACACCCCACGTCTGTTCAACATGCTCATCCGCTACGCAGCACCCCTCCCCACCATCCATTCCTTCCCTAACACTGTCCCCACAGCTGTCACTTCTCAAACACACGACATCCCGTCAGTCCGACCAACTAGAGTGCCATCAGTCTCTACACAAGTTTCATCTGTTCATCCTTTCACCCAATCGCCCCCACCCAACCATCCAACCATCCATTCAAGCACTCTGCCACCTCGCCTCCCCCCACCCATCTCTCCACAGAGGCTTGTCCGACGAGTGAGGAAGCAGCTTATGGAGCTTAATTCTGCAAAGAAGCATCACCACCTACTTTATCCCCTGTCTGATGACTCTCTAGTTTGATTGTTAAGACTTGCGAACACGCACACAGTCGCACACTCATGCGCGCACACAGACACAAACAGCCCCCTTTCCGATGACTCCTGGGAAAAGTCACGCCTGGATAGAAGACTAATCTGGTCTTCAAATCCAAACATAGGCGTCTGAGAGCTTTGACGTCAGAACATTTTCTAGACATGAACGTACCTCCTCTGTGCAGTGGAGGAGGTGAAGAGACAGTGAAAGACCTGATGACTTTCAGGCTAAGTCCACACTTTTATAATGAAAGTGATCTCCAGTGTTTTGATTCTGTATCAGAAATAATCTCCATCCATACTATTAGACCTAACATGACTATATAACAGCAAGGTGAAAATAAGATAAGGGATTTCTTTGTTTGGACCAGCGAGGAGGTGGAAGTATTTCTGATAGGGTCGAAACACGTGTAAATTGTTTTTTTATACTCATCACTGATCACTGAGGCTAATGTCGTGTGTTAGGGTCACATGGTAGCAGCGTGACGAATCAGGGAAGAGAATGTCCTGATTGATAAGACTCATGTGTGTCTGTTTTATTGTTTCCAAAATTCTCCATTCTCCATCCTTCAGAGGTTGTTGCACCTTTTTAAATCCTGTGAGACAACGTGTCATTTGTGAATATGGTCTATACAAATAAAATGTTATGGATTAATTGATTAAAGAACACAATACATCCCAACAATATGAAACTGTGCCAAGCAGTAGGCTACTGTGTTGTCTCCTCGTAATCATATATTACATATTCAGGTGAAAAGAAAGGCCTCCACATCCTCCTTCACTCCTCCACTGAAGGTAAGGTACAAAATAAGTTTACGGGTGATTCTGCCATCATTTGAATCAAACGTTATGCTCATTAAGGTTTATCACTGGTCAGCTCCAAGCTGCCTGGAATCCAACATCTCTGGTCCAAACTCAACAAATGGGGGAGAGATTACATTTTTGTAAGTGATATTTATGATCCCCAGAGAATGACAATAATGGTTTTTAGTGTCCGATTTTATTGGTTTGAATTGTAGACCATATATAAAAAAGGGTTCAGAGACACTTTGTCTAAATGATGTTGGTGTACCCTGACTTGGCAGCACTATAATGTTTGATTTCTTTAGTTACTTTTTTTTTTTAAATATCCCAGGAACTAATAAATGGTTGGCAAGTTTGGTTCAACCGATCATCTTCCCTTCAGAATTATTGCAATAACTTTGGTGATCAATCAGCTATTTATTAAATGTGTCCAATACTTTGTTTTTGACAAAATTACCTGAAAAACAAATGACACCTCCATCGCCCACAGTTTGTACATGGTGCTATTTAGCAAATGTGTGCATTCAAAAATAAAACGATGAACATGGTCCACAGTATCATTGCTCATTGCTGTCATGAGCATTTAGCTGAATGCACTGCAGGGTGAGGGCATATGAGGGCACCCTGGTGGCCTGAACTGAAATAAAACTTTGGAGCTTTGCTGCTCCCTCCCTCTCTCTCTCTCTCTCTCTCTCTCTCTCTCTTTCTCTCTCTCTCTCTCTGTCTCTCCCTTGCTCTCTTTTCCAATCATCTCTCCACTGTCAGTTATGATCAAGGCATAAAATGCCCCAAACTTTTGCAGAAATGTTTAAAGAATCCAACTCATTATCTGCAGGACTTTTAAAAAACCAAAAGCAAAACAGACGTCACACTAATTATAATTAGCGTGCGTTCAGTGTGCGATTGCTCCGCATGACAAGTTAAATACGAGAGCACGCACCCATATGGTGAGAGCGGAAACCTCTGTATCTCTGCGTTTGTGTGTACACCAGGGGCCGCGCTGAAGCCACTAAACTGAGCAGAACAAAACACAAACCTCAGGCCATCTCTGCCTAACTCTGTCTCTTTCTGTCTACTGTATCTGTCTCTCTCTTTGTCTGCAAAGAGCGGGGAGGTTTCTACATAGTCTGACTTCACGATGAGGACGGTTGGAGATATAATGATGAGAAATAAGGAGAAATACACCACATCCTCTTAGAGGAGTCATTAGATGTGATGCACTCATCAGCAAACCTTTGCTCTCGCATCCAAACCAAGTCCGCAAACATCATTATTCACATTGTTAGAGACTGGAAGTCTGCTGCTCCAAATGAACAACATACAGAGTGTTAGTGAGAGGTTGCTGGAAGAGAACGAAACAGATTCAATGCTCCTTCTCACAGGTTCTCTAAAGTTTGTGTGGCGCTGAAATCTCCCAGTTTTGTTTATGAAAAATAACTATGAAATAATACATACATGCAGTACGGGAGAAGATCTGTTGCTAAACCTTTAGTTCAGGATTGATGAGATAACCTTTAGGTACTCAGAAAAACAATGGGAATTTCAACATCCACAATTCCCACAAGCATTAATAGAGGAATTATTTACGGGTGACCTATGATGTCATATCAAAATGTTTGCTGTCATGAAGGCCAACAAAGGTTTGACTGCATCCAGTGTCCATGAGCAAAAACCCCACCCAGAACAAGGTGTTGGTTTGATCCCCAACTATACTGGGTCAGACTCAGACACCACATTGGTCCTGCTTATGTGATGAGTAAAGTCCTTTTAGGCTCGTCTCGCTGCTTGGCAGCAATTCAGGCAAAGCATCGCACGACCAGACTCCAGCGAATGGAGAGAGAGCCACGACTGCACAAGGGCATAAAAACTGCAAATGTGGAGTTAGATTAGAAAAATTGCTAACTTCTGCTCCGTACGTGAAAGGTTTCTGCTTTCATCGGTACAACAACAGGATTATTTGATATGTTTGGCTGTTATTAAGAGATGAGGTGTAATATGTGAAGGCTTTTATATTCATCTGGCCTCTCTCTGGTTAAGTTAACTCGGTTTTGTGTTGTTTCTGCACTTAGCCTTTGAGCTCACAGCCAATCTGAACTTTCGGTTCTTCGCTTGTAAAATGAAACCACCGAAGCAGCTTTGCACTAAATCAATCAGAGGCAAAGAACACACAGACATTTTCTGGACGCACATCACAGTGTCAGTGCTGTCGATGTTCCTTTACAAGAGTTCAGATGGGGCATCTTCAGGGCCACGTAGGCACCTTTTTCTGGAAGATGAAAAAGGACCCAAATGACAGATTGCTGGTGGTGTTGTGTGTCAGACCTTTTTGCGCAGAGGCCCCTGACAGAATATTTGGGTCATGCAGGGAGAGGGATCTTCACACAGCAGCATGAAAAAGTGTTGTAGTAATTTTCTGTTTACAGCTGTGTTGTGTGACCACAATATTCGGCTAATCAGACACTCCTGGTCACAGTGGATTTGTGCAGCACATCTGCTGCGCCTGCTGTGCCAGAGAGAAGTCCACAGCCCCTAAAAACAATAATGCCTCAGCTGCAGATCTGAGGAGAAGGGAAGTCAATTACTGTACAGCTCAACCATCCAGACTGCTACAACGCTGCAATGAATGAGCTCATGTGGAACAGTCCTCACATGAAGTAATGAGAAATGGGAAATTCATGAATTTCAATTGATTGCTGGAATGGATTAGGTCACAGTGGACTTGACCCCAGCCCTGACAACGCTTTATGATCAAAGAGGCAATTTCACTCACTGAAACTGGACAGGTGCCCATGTAAGATCCATCAACAGTATACAGCTGCTGTTTTTTAGTTCCTTAAATGGGGCAATCGGTGAACAATAAAGCGTGAGCGAAGGGCCTGAGTGGTGAAAACTGACAATTCTAAAATCAAAACATATAATACAATTTAATAAACAGAAAGTCCTTGACTTTATTTCACTTAAGGTTGACACACTGATTTATTCTGAATTCATCACCTCTATTTAATGCTCAATTTCCTCAAAACAGCCAGAAACATAATGTTTCATTGACCCCCAGTGGTATCTACTCTCAGGGATGGATGCAGCAACTACAAGACTTCAATTAAGAACATATTTTACCCCAAAACACGTTATTAACATTAACCATAATGTTAAATAAATAAAACATGAATAATTATTTTATTATTAATATTATCATTTTGGAGTACTTTGTTTACTTGATCATTTTTGAAAACCCTAGAACATGTTCAATGACATTCCCTTTCGAAAATACCTGCATATAGCAGCGTGGTATAACAAATAAACTAAGCGTCAATGCCACAGTTACTAAATCCTTATTGTTGTATGGAAAACCACAGAATGTTGGACCATATCCTTGGTGCATGAGCACTCATCTTCACGCCTCTGCTGCTGTTTTGTCCATACAGGCAAATTGGACGCTGGTGATAAAATGTATCCAGTGTTTGATTAATGACGTATTCACCTCATAAACCATGACACATGTCTCTCCCCCAATATGACACTTCATTAGTCACGTATAATGA
This sequence comes from Platichthys flesus, assembly GCF_949316205.1. Taxonomy (NCBI): domain Eukaryota; kingdom Metazoa; phylum Chordata; class Actinopteri; order Pleuronectiformes; family Pleuronectidae; genus Platichthys; species Platichthys flesus. Next base: position 17,883,473 of record NC_084963.1, on the reverse strand, counting down.
TAAAAAGTGCAGCACCGGCGATTCTGGTTTGAAATCACATCCCACTTGTGTATGTTAAGATGAGGTTTACAGTTGGGCGACAAAATACCAGGCAAAGTTAAGGAAAAAGATATTTGGAGCCGCGACACACACATTCATCGCTAAGTCACACTGCTTCCTTGATTGCACAGAAAATCGGCAATTGTACATTTTATAGACATAGTAGAGACTTCTATTTAGCACTTAAAGAGTATATTATTGTATATAATTTGAGTCTAAAGTGGCCATATTTCTTATTTCAAAGGGAAGACCTGTGTCTCAATTCAAGGGACACATCCTTCAGGTCAACTAGGCTTTCCCATTTCGGAGGTTCCTTCAAACATCCTTCCATTCCCAAGCAACAAAGAACCCAGTCGGGATCTATCTCCGGCAAACCTATTTCAGGACTCATTGCTTGTCGGTAATAAAACCAACGACCAAGCAATGTGAGCGGCCGAGTGGCTTTAAGTAGCTAATGATACAATGGTAAGGGTGGGACGACCTAGCTTTGAAAATAGGAAATTCTTCGTAGACCAGAAGGTATCATTTCAGTGTGGCCTCTGTGGTTGACTCAGTGTAGGAATGCCAAGGGGTTCCTATCCAGACCGAGTCCTCCGAAGGATGCAGCTCCTGAATTGGGACACAGGTAAATCAGCCCTGTTGAATGGGGTATTTTGTAGTGACGACCTAAAAGAGATTTACCAGTTGAATCAGCGGCTCCCCTCAGCTTTATTGAGCTTTATAGTGAGTTTGAGCTCACTGTGTGTGTGTCTAGACCTTTACCTTTACTGTCATACCTCTATTACACCAAAAGCGATTATGTATATGCAGGCCTTGTTAAATTCGGGGAAACCCCCCTAAAAAGGCGATTACCTACTTTCACATTGCCATAAGAAGGGTTTGCCGTTGTGTTTTTCCAACCCCAGTGCATCATGTCAACGTCACGACAACTGAGGCGCTCTCTCACCTCGCTGTCATAATAAGTACGTTCACCTGGCTGTTACCTTTCCATCACTGACAATCAGAGCCAGGACCAAAGAAAGTAATTTCTGCTGGGAGTGAATGCAGATTGTATCCATTCCAATTATAGTCAAAAGCCTGATGTAAGTGGGTATTAGTGTATTTATTTACCAGTGGAAAATGGGCTTTACTTTACCCTTTACTCGCTTTATTGTTCTCACAGGGTCGTTTTGGCCGGAGCAGGCAGCTGTTTTCAGAGAAACATCTGTTAAAAGCCTTTTCTCAGCAGCAGACAGATACAGTTAGAGGCAAGCGATGATCTTGAACCACTAAACAGCTAAAGAAACAGGTATTTTTCCTCAGGACTTGGTTGAAAACCAAACCAGAGCTAAAAGACAGGAAATGTTGGATAATTATATTTAGAATCATCAGGTGAACATTTGAAACATGATTCCAAAAGAATGATCATGTTGCTCCGCTAATAAGTCCAGTCGGGGTTCCCGGATTCTAATGGCCCCCAGTGCAGGATCTAACAGATGATGGTTAACTTGCCCCACAGTTACCTCTCCTTGCTTCAAAAAGCAGCTTTCATTCGAGACAATTAAGTCCTGCCTGCCAACATCTGAAAAGCAAAGACTCAAGTTAAAAAAAAACAACCTTCAGTAAGATGGATTTCCCCTGATCTCAGCAGTCAGGGGCTGTCGAGGGTGTGAAGCGTTTATGCCCAAGCACATTAGCCACATCAGGCTCCACCTGAGAGCTCAGCAGTCTGTATAATCCACCACCACCCACCTCGCACAAACCACAGTCAATACAGCTGATTGGGGGTCAAAAGGAGCATTCAGCAGAGATTACAGGGAGCATGGGAAAGAAGAGCAGGCTCAATAAACGTGACCATGGCTGCGGATGACAAACAAAATAGGAAAGTGAGTGTTATGGTATTGAGAATCAATTTTGCATGCACTCACACACACACACACAAACTGAGCGAGTGCATGCCTTCTTTCTTCCTCATCTTTCCCCATCCCTTCTTCTGACTTCACCGCTGCCACTACACGTTAGGCCTCACACTCCCTCACTCTCTGATGGTTTCTCTGGACCCGACCACCGACTCTAACAGGGAGAGAAAGGAGACGACATCTCTGCTGCACACGCTCTTCACACTGTCCACTTCGGGAGGGGCCACCGTTCCAAATTTCTGATTTAGTGTACAAGGTAGTTGCACATTTCGGGAAATAAAACTCATTTGTTTTCTTGCTCTGAGTTAGAAGATTGATGCCACTCCCACCATGTAAACAGGAAGCTACACCTAAAAGATGGAAGCAGTTGGAGCCTTGTGCTATATAGAGAAAACCAGTGTCATATATATTATCTCTTCTATGTTGCTCTCATGTCTACACCATGTTTAGCCATGTTTATCATTAGTTTATGTCCTGCATCAAAGGCCGTATAACAGCTCACGTTTTTCTCCACATGAATTTTCACACTTCAGGTTTATTTTTCCAACATTAATCTCTGACCTGCACTCAATGCTGTGCCTGTTCACATCCGGCGTAAACGCTGACGGCAGCCGCTAACGTCGCTGCTCACTAAAATATAAACACTTTACAAAGTACCGGGTTAGCACTCCCTCTCGTTGGGTGTTAACACGGAGCTGGTGATGGGCTGTCGTTCATGGGCACACCTTACAGTTAACAAGGGATGGAGTGGAGGATAAAGCAGTTAACGCTCAGCCTTTTACACAGAGCTCAGCTGGAAAAGTGTTATTAACAGTGTTCGGACGATGAAAGTAATTTCTCTGTTACACAGTTTTTCCATCAGCGAGCGCTGACAAGGGACTCTCAAATATGTAGTGTCTATTTGTGTATGTGTGTGTGTTTGTGTGTGTACTTCATATATTATGAATGAATTTGTAGTGATGAAATAAGAAGCTTATGTTCTTCAACCAAAACAAACCAGAATCACAGTGAGCACACAGTAATAAACAAATAACATATAAAATATGACTTAAATGTTTACTATGTAAACAGGTTTTGTTTTACTGTACTTTTGTCTTTTAGTTTCTGGATAAAAAGGCTACTATGGGGAAAAAAACTATTAGATATGCTTTGTCAGATTCTTTTTGAAAGATTAAATATATTAAGTGGATCAGAATCCCCTGTCAGTCAGTCAGGCTGTATTTGACATCACGCCTATGTTTTCTAACATGAAAATACATCTTTAAATTAAATCTGGTAAATTGACAGCACACAACATAGAAAGAAGCTCAAATAATGTCACAGCATTTATAAAAAAATTAACAAGAAGTTAAATGTCTATCATATTGATCGATATAACATAAATCACTAACTGTAACGATTTAGTTTAATTAGTATTATTTTAAGTAAATAAATACTCTTTTTTAAATAAATATGATCATCATTACATAGCTAATGCTGATTTGAGGACATCTTCAATAACTTCTTCTCCTGCCATCCACCTTGACTAAAAACATAGCCACCAAAGGTCATTTTTCACCATTAACAGCCTAAGCTTATATTCCTAATAAAGATTTAAATCAGTTAAAAAATGACAGTGTCGTCTCACCTGAGGCGTTGGAACAGACGTGGTGTTCTTTTGTTTTCTCTGTCAGGATGAGAGCTGCTTCAGTGTGACAGAAAGTGTTTGGCCAGCAGCTCCGTCTCAGCATCCAGCATCCTCTCCGCTACTCTCCTCCTCACTGTCGTCCTCCTCAACACACACACTGTAGTAAAACCCTCGCTCCGCCTCCCTCCCTGTCATCCTCCCTCCCTCCCTCCCTCCCTACCTCTCTTCCTCTTTCACTAAATCCGTCCTCTCTCATCTCTTCAGCCAAAGCCAAGATGGTGATGCCATCGTTTAATTGAAGCACCATTGACTGTGCTGTATTCTGCTGCTGCTAATCTTTCAAATCATCCAGATGTGCAAATAATTTACTAATGTACTGCACTTATGGTTTGGATACAGGTGAATTTCCATTTTACAAAACTGCACATTTCCGATCCACCATATTTATCTAACAGCAATAATTTCCTGATCTAGATATGTGTAAAAAAGGGGGAAAGTAAAGACATAAATACAATAAATAGTTGCAGATATAATTTAATATAATATAATACAATATAATATAATAATTGCAACTGTGTGATGGTTACTATTGTTGGCTAGTGCCTCTGACAAAAGCAATATGTCAACTTGGAACAGCTGTGTCGTCTTAAACTATGAATTTCTTTACCACAATTACCCCATAGCACATTTACAGTTGCAGATATTTAAATTTCCAAAAACCAGTAGTTGTTTAAATGTTTCTGTTTTTAAAGTGTCAAAATATCATGTGGTGCAACCATCCGGCCATTACTGCTGTTGAGAAAACCTCTTTGAAATGACTAAAAATCGATTCAAACTTTGTCTGATGATGTCCATTTTATGAAATATCATGTGGTGCGACCATCAAGAAATTACCAATTTGGGACTTTGATGTTGAAATCCAATCAAGGACAGGAAGTTGCATCATAAACCATTTTGCCAAGGACCCATGGAAGCAGCAACAGATTTGAAATTTGAATTCTAAGTTATTTCTAAAAATATATATTTGATTATAAATTTCATAGGGACCTTTTGTGCTGACCTAGTTTGTTTACTTTAGATGGCCAGTTCTGTGGCTGTAAATTTTGACTGAACTACAAAATCATCTGGTGCGACCATTGCAGAGTGTTTTGCATGATAGATATATGTATGAGATAGTTATTTACACTTGTTACTAATGACTTTATATTGTTGAGAAATTGTCAACATATTAAGGAAATTAATTAATTTTAAGATAAATTACGGTCACACCATATGACTTTTTTTAAGACCACGGCCAATTCATCTAGATGAAAAAACACTAAAATCAATTAATTTGAAATTTGTATATCATTTTATGTGTACACGACATTACTTTGAATAATTATAATAGATTTTTTTGTATTTTAAGAATACATGTAGTTAAAAACATATAACAAGAAAGATCCAAAACGTGAACAGAACGTTGTCACAGCTGCTTTCCTCTTTCCTCACTTGATCATCTCATCGTCCCCCCCCCCCCCCTGGATTTATCGGGTGAACCCTTTGGGGGGTAATGACCCGGAGGTTGGGAACCACAGGATTAAACTACCAAACTGAACATAAAGAATTTTAAACGTGCTTCACCTCCAGCAGCTTCAGCAGCATCATGCTCATGAAGCATTGTTGCAAGACTATCTACAATCTGATCATGTTAGATAACATATCCAACTATTTACCTGTAAACGAGTCAAGGACCTGAACTCTGTTCTCTCTAGCTTTTTTACGATCACAATTTCCTTTACCGATTTAAGCAGAAGTGGAAAAATTTGCTAAAAGTGCAGAGTGCCATATAGGACTGAGTATATGAAAACAGACAACCACTAGAGTGTGGAGGGCAATGCATTTGTATAAATATATGAAGCTATATACAACATTGTAGCAGCTACAGGAGACAATTGCAAGTCAAATTGTGAGTTAAAGATATTGTGTGATATTGTTTGATTTGTCTGCTACCGTTTTAGAATGAAACTTGGTCCCATCCATTTAACTCTCTGCCTCTCTGAGTACATACACGTGCTGTATAATGGCCTTGGTCCATTCAGCATATGGGAATCCTTTCTAATAGATCTATTTTTGGTCTTTTATTTACCCTCAAGCGAAACAGCTGCACTTATTATGTACAATACAATACAAATCCAATAAGCCTGCTGCACTGTGCAATTAGAGACCTTACTGATTATGTAATTCTATTATTCAGTGAACGTAGCCAAGAGTTAACCTGAAGCCATTTTCAAGAACAGGCAGCGGAGCAACAAAAGCCAAACACTGTTACCGTTACACATGTGAAACATTACACTGACGTGAAAAGCATCTTCATGTCACAGTGCTGAAATAAGCCTCAGTATCTATGGAGCCATTTTGATTTATTGGATTGTGGTTAGTGGGTCCCGGAGGACACTTCCTGTCCCCTGAAGGTTCGACTGAAATTAAACGGCTGCCGGTCATCTGAAATGTGCAGCGGTGGCCGGCCTGCTGTTGCCCTCTTGTGGCTCCTTCCTTGTAGAGGCTAATCCACTGGCTCCCTGTCTGAGCCTGCTGTGTCATCACGCTGTGTTGCACACTTAATTGGCCAAACATTTCGCTGGAGAGAAGATTTGAACAAAGCCGAATGTTAATTCAACCTTGAAAAAGTGCCAAAACAAGCTGTTGGTTAAGCCACAAGATGTGAGGCAGGCGTCGGTTCGTGCAACAGGATGGACACTTGACTTTTCTTTACTTAAAGAATGAGAAGTAAGACAACTACTAACACAGAGCATTGAACCTCAGGCCCAACAAATCAGGTGGTGCAAGATGAAAAATAAAATGCAGTAAAATAAAATTGAGCTTTTTCATGTACAGAGAAGATACTTGATGTAAACAACATATGATTATCATCATAATTCTCAAAACGCAGGTTACAATGTTCTTAATGCAGGCAAAGTAAACACACTCTTTTCTAACATGTGGCTCTCTGAGTTTCTAAAAATAATAAACATCAATAGGGTTGTTTAGGAAAAGCTAAAAAAAATTGTATCAGAATCTAGGCTACAATATGTCAAATGTTAAAACATGCGAAGCATTACTGCAGTACATTTATTTAAGTATTACATTCGAGAATAATTTGACGGAATATTACTACTAGATACTATAATTTATTCGTTGATTCATATTTTAGTTTTACTTGTTAGAATCTAGAGTTTAACTAAATGAATCAAATAAACGTTATACCTACATTTCTTTGGTATTATTCCTGCATTTCAGACATCATTTAACATAACAACCTGTGTGTGTGTCTGTGTGTGTGCATGTGTCTGTGTGTGTGTGTGTGGGGGGGGGGGGGGGGGATTTACTTGCAAACTCAGTTCCAGGATTCACTTGCATCACACACTGTTTGTTTGATGTTTTGTCCGTAAATGAGTCAGTTCGTTAATGTGGGTGTTTCAGGTCTGACTCTTTCCTTTCACATATTTACATAATGAGGCACTGGTCAGGCAGACACATAGTTACATAAGCCAAAGAAGTGACTTCCAGATCAGAGTAGCTCAGCACTGCCTCTCTGTATTAACGTAAAGTTGATATCCTGCACTCTAAGAAGAGGCTGTGCTGTGATGGACGCCCGACGTGATAGAGTCAGATTTGCAAATGGTGCAGAAGTGCCTGAGGGATCAAACTGATGGGGCTGTGTTTGCATAGTGGTTAAAGAAGAGGATGACCACAGGGCTGCCCTCGAGTCACTGATCCCAAAACCCTGCTCAACGGACCACAGTGACAAGAGAGTGTAAGTGTAGAGATTTACAGAGCGGGCATGTGCATGGGGGTAAGTTAGGTTTTAACCTTGAGCTTAAAGCTTCAGTGTTTTGGATTTAGTGATATCGAGTGGTGACTTTTCAGATTTGCAACCAACTGACTATCCCTCACTTCATCCTCCTCTTCCAAGTGTGTAGCAGAACAGGAAACATGAACACATGAATGTCCCTCTCTAGAGCCAGGGTGTGGTTTGTCTGTTCTGGGCTTAATGGTAGAAACCTGGCGGAGTCTGTGAATGAGGAGCCTCTCCAAATGTATAACATATAATAGGATTGAGAAAAGGGCGAAAACATAATTATTCCCCATTTCAGGTTTTTATACTCAAATGAAACATGATTATAATGAATTATTATGAATATTTGTATTATTGATAATAACAACAATCATCATCATCATCTGAATAATCTGAATAATCTGAATAATCTGAATTATCTGAATTATCTGAATAATCTGAATAATAATGAACATTATACTCTAGTAAACTATATTCTGCAAAAAACTATCCTACAAAAGCTGCTGGAAATTAGGTCAATGAGAACCATGGGATGAACCAAAACAATAAAAGCTCAAAAACCCCAAAAATTTTCTAAAAATGTCCAAAAATATCTGTAGAGCGTAAAAATATTGATGTGTGTGGCCTTAATTGTGCACAGTATTGTGTGTGTAGTATGAAGTATGTAGTATGTAGTATGTAGTATGTAGTATGTAGTATGTCTGTAGCCCTTGTAGATGTTGAGATATTTCGTTAATAATAAATGAAAACTATGACGTCCTGGTGGCAGTCGGATGTTCTTCACACTCATCAGATTCTTCTTCTGTATATTTCAGTTTCAGGATTAAAGTGCTGAGTCAACCTACACCAGCACCAATACTCATAAACTCACATCCTTGCTGCTAGAGTCTGAACGACAACTTGTCATGAGCAGAGAAAAAAGATTAGTTTCCAGTTTTGTGGAAGAAAATACATTTTCATTGGTTCATTCATTTAAGAATTTCTGAATCATACAGGATCCTTCAGACATCTTTAAGAGGACAGGGGGGAAGACACAAGCAAAAGATAAGTCGGTGTGAAAATAACACAGAGGGAAAGAGACGGTGAAGCTCTGTTAATGACAAGTGACGGGTAAATGCCAAATTCATGACCACGCATGCTGAGCGCTTAAGGTCAATGACGTGTAGAGTGTGTGTGTGTGTGTGTGTGTGTGTGTGTGTGTGTGTGTGTGTGTGGGCATGTGACTAACCGCCTGTCTGCCCTGCATGCATACACACACACATGTCTCTGTTCAGTAATGTCATTAATAACCCTGGGTCTGAGGGATTTCACAGGACTTGTCCAGATGCTGCTTGTTCGCTCCAATGCCCGGAAGTGTGTGTGTGTGTTTGTGTGTGTGTGTGTCTGTGTTTGTGTTTGTTGTCGGGACCTAAATCTGTTTCACATTACAGGACCTTGTCTTACTCATAGCGATGAAAAGCATGTCCCCACAACGTTCTGCACAGCATAAATCATTCATCTCGCAGGAGAAGAAATAATTTTCATGAAGTCCCGACTGTGTGTGTGTCCGTGTGTGTGTACTCGTCAACTTGTGTCCCCGGTGGTGATACTAAACAACCTAAACTGTCTCCCTCAAGTGTCCCTCTGACGTCGTCCTGAAAGAGTAGAGAAAGATGGAGGTAGGAGGTCAGAGATGAAGTGATTTCACATAGAAAGAGAGACAGAAGAGAAGAAAACTTGAATGAACAATCCCAGCTGGAAATGCAACAGAGCAACTCTTCTGTTTATTAAATTGCACACACAAATATGAGTCCTCTAATCATTTCAAATTTTTTAATTCTCGATTCATGAATGATACTCTCGGAGAAATCAGTGAAAACTGAATCAGGAAATCCTGGATCCAAATGGATGCGTATTCACACCAAAATGGAATGGGTTCTTTCCCGACCACACATCATATCCTCCACAAAGTTTTGTGGTAATCTGCCTTGTAGTTTATTGTTGAGTCGCTTACACTGAGAAAAATATATAATCTTTGATTATAAGAACAAGGCAGCAGCATCTTACATGAACAGGTAATGAGGTGGTCTCATTTTACTAGTTGTATTCATTCATGCAGTATTCATCTATGGTTTTTTTAACAGTAAAATGATGTTGCACAGATATCAGTCTGTACAAATCTTACAACAGTTTTGAAGTGTTTGTTTGAAAGGTACACATTTCAGCAGAATCACTGTAACTCAGGAGGAGGAGTGGTTGGTGTCTGATTAAGGTCAAAGATCAAGTCTGAATCTAACATCAGAAATAGTGGAGAGATGATTAGTGCCAGGTTTGCGTAGTTAGGGTGAGAATCTATCGTCCATGTGACGTCCATAAAAGCATGTGTGCGAGGAAATGAGATGTTTTGCATTGCAAATTTGTGTGTGTGCGTGTGTGTGTGTGTGTGTGTGTGTGTACAAATGTGTGCTTGTGCATGTAATTAGGTCATAAGTGTTATTGCCACCACATAAATGCAGGGAGACTGATGTGACAAATGAAATGCATCAGTGGTCCGACCTGTGCTGCACGTCTGTCTCTGTATGCGAGTCATTTACTATCTAAGATATTCATCAATAGTGACGTGTGCTGCTGAGGTGGCAGATAACTCTGTGTGTTGTGTGTGTGTGTGTGTGTGTGTGTGTTGTGTGTGTGTGTGTGTGTGTATCAGTGTGTGTCTTCTCGTTTATGTTGTTCTGAAGCTGCCCTAATCAATGTTTTTAAAAAGGGTCAAAAGACTATGAAATCTGAAAGGCGCGGACCCCCCACTCCCTCCTTCAGAATGAGAATCAGGTTTTATTCTCAGTCAGGTTAACACATACAAGAAATTCGCTGTGGTGTATTTGTGTAAGTATAAATGTAAAAAATAGGGGGGAAAAATTGAAAATAAAATATACCATAAGCAACAGGGGTGGGATTGTGCAATGTGTTGCAAGTAAGCGCTAGAGACTGGATTGTGCAAGGTACAGTTAGTCCGTTATTTGCCACAGGAAGTCAAAGTGTCAAACTTTCAACTTAAGAGTTCTTCATGAAGTTATGAGCATTGGCGTTTAAAAATTACAGGGAAACTTTTTACTGGGACTCCCCATAATATGTCAAATATATAAACAAATATATAATAGTAAATAATCTTTAATACACACCTGAATAAACACTTACAACTACATCATAGTGTAAACACTGTGTTACCACTGAGAATGATGGTGGGCTTTATAGAGCCAGCTCTCCAACACACATCCATGTTGTTAGGGCTCAGTATTATAGATGTAATACGACTTGACATTTAAAGCAAGTTCAGCCCTTATTCATGCTACACACCAACATCTATCATTTCTCCAAGCACCAGAAACCAACCAGAGCTAATAGAGCTGAGGTGGATTCACTGATGTTGAGTTTGTACATTCTCTTCGTTTCTGCGTGGGTTTTCTCCAGGCTCTTCCGGTTCTCCAGTTTCCTCCCCCAGTTCAAAGATGTGCGTATTGGCGTTAGGTTGACTGGAGACTGAATTGACTGTGAGTGTGAATGGTTGTTTGTCTCTGTATGCTGGCGGTGTGATAGGCTTACGACCCTGTTCAGGCGATACCCCACCTATCACCCGATGCCACCTGGGGTCGGCTCCAGCGGGGGCCATGACCCTTACAGGATAAGCTGTATAGATCATGCATGGGTGGAAGAAAGGATGATTAGTAGAAAATGAACTGTCAACAACTCTGATAAATAATTCATATATTTGTTTAATTAAAGGTCCAGTGTGTAAAATTTAGGTGAAAGGGAAGAAATTGAATAAAAAAAAATCATAGTGATCTTTTCACTAGTTGCTTATCATCTAAATTATTAACCCTGGAATGGGCCCTTTATATTTATATATGTTTTTACAGTAGCCCAAACTGGACAAACTAAACACCTTTTGAGTTTTTATGACAACTGAAGGTTACCACAGGTTCTCTCTCTAGATGTCACTAAATTGTACACACTGAACCTTTAAGGAAAGTAACAAAAAAATATATTGTATTTTTTTCATTTTGACAATGTTAACTTTAGCATCTGGGAAAGAAGACTTTTTCACAATATAAATGAAATATTAATATTGATCATGAAATGAAATTAATCACTGGCTACAGCTTCATAGTATGTGATAGATTAGTTATTTTTTTCAAGCTAAATTTGACTGTAGTAAATTGAAAAAGGTTCTTAATCTAGATTATAATTAATCAAATTATGTAGCACAATCCAAAAGATGTGGTGGGAATCTCTTGTTTTCTGAGCCCCTGGAGGTCTGGGGCCCCCTGGAGGTCTGAGGCCCCCTGGAGATCTGGGGCCCCTGGGCAGTTGCTTGCTTTGCCTGCTTGGTAATCTAACCTTGCACTCCAAGAACACACGCAGAAAATTGTGACTCACCTCTACCCTCTGTCGCGTGAATGACCATCATGCCTTATGGTATTTTACTGATCTCCTTCACCCCCTCCTGCCCAGAAACAAACATTGCACATTTTCCCATCCCATCTACAAAACCAGAAATCATAATATATGAAAGATACAAAAATTGTAGACATGAAAATAAACTATATTGCATTTATTTGACCTCTCAAATAATGGAAGAGTACATGTTGGTCAATACAGCATGTGGGCCTGAGCAAAGAAAAAAAAAGAATCTAATGAAGGACAGAAGTGTGTGACACAGTAAATAGGTAAAGGAAATTGTCGTTCATTAGTGTCAATTCATTTAGTGCATTGTTTCTCAGGTCTTTCTTGTCTTCTGGCCAGATGTCATTAATCACATTAAGCTCATGTCTGATTGTGCTTGGTCCTGTGAGGCAAACAGGATTAGTCAACCTAATATCTCTGTTCAGTGCTCACAGGTCTCCAGTTGAGGTGTAATGCACATACAACCAGAAGCGATATAATTTAATTACTTCACCAAAAAGAGAAGAAAGGAGAGGTCAGGGTTCATTTTTAGTTGCATGTAGTAGGAGTTTAATTTCTGTGTACCTTCTGGTTGTAAAATTATGATTTGCACATTTTTTGGCAACACGACTCATGGGTTTTCAAATTAAATCAGCGATTTAACTTTCATTAATTCACACCTTTAGTGACATTTCCCCTGCTTTCACTGCTGACTTACTGACACCATCTGGTTTTACTCTTCGGATCAGTTACTTTCACACCTTGCACCTGAGCTGACACAGAGATTGCAAACCTATATGTCAGCTGCTTTCAGTCCACTTGAATTCTATTCTCACATATTCATTTTAAGTTCAGCTTTTGTAATGCTTTCTAATTCATCGTACTGAAATAGCTCCTGCTTGTGCTCAAATTGTGTACTTGCACTCAGACATGTTGTTTCTTTGACAGATTTCCTGCGCTTCATCTGCTTCACACGATGCTTTTGTGCAAATGAAAAATGTTGTCTTAGATTTGCTCACTGATTTTTTTGAGTCTGTCTTAACTCACCAAACGATAGTATTCCACATTTGTATGCCTGTAGGGTATATTTGAGTGAAAGGGCAGGGTTTTCAATGAGAGCATTAAAAAAACTGTACCTGAGATCAATAAGTGCTGCTCTCAAACTGAAAGATCCCACTTTTGAATAACCCATATATAGTATGTCAATTTCTCTCTGCAAATGATTTTCAATTCAATTCAATTTTACTTACGTATATTGCCAAATCACAGCATACATGATCTCAAGGCACTTTCGAGAACCACAACACTTCCCCCATTCCCCCAGCTAGCATCAATCACATGGTTTTATATATATGTTGGAAGTTCACCAACATGTATGATATAAGTTTTTGTACCTGAATCAATTTGTTTTGACACAGTTGATTAAGTTCAAAGCAAGAACATTTACATGCAAAAAACATATTTTTGTGAAAAAACATACTTTCCACAGCACCAGCACCAACTTCTCCTTCATGGCAAGGGATGTGTTCCGTTGCCTAGATACAGGGGGTGTCTCACATGACCCGATGTCCCACATTACCCTGCTCTCCCCTACAATGGTCAATCAAACTTTATAAATGAGTAACTCACACAAAAGACAAAAAACACCAAGTTAATGAGGCATGAGCTAGCCATTTATTGTTATTGAGGAAGTTAACATGGTTAACTGCATTGAAAGTCATACAATAAACCTCTTAAGCTTTGTGAGAGGTCCCTCTCTGTGTCAGAGAGAAAGCTGTAGGAATATACATACAGTATATCTTATTGGCAAGTAGATATGTTTTAGTAAGTACATTCTCCTCTACCTGGTACTCATGTACAATATACATGTTAAAAAATATAGTTTGTTTGCATCGCAATCACCATTTTTCCTTTTTTGTTTAGGATGTTCAGGATGAAAGAATTCACATTTAAGTGTTACAGGTTCTTGAATGGCGGTGGTAACTAAAGAGCACTGTTTTTTTTGTAATACCTATCACATACACATATGCATATGCATAGAAGGCACATCTATGCATCTTAATTGCTTACATGATAAATGGAAAGCAGTTTTATCATCTGCAGGGAAAAGAAAGTAGAACTTATGGCTGATAAGGAAGCCACATTCTCACAGCACATTCGCACATCCCTGCACACACTCACACACACACCACAGGACAAGAAACACCACAACATGCACTCCACTAAACATTAGACAAACTCATCCATTCGACGATAAAACTGCATACAGAAAACCCCACCACACTGCAGCTCTCATTAACTCAGTCAGTGGATGGCGTTCGCCCGGGGGAAGTTTCAAAGAACACTTGCTATGAAGCAGCAGATGAATGTTATAAGCAGAGTCCTCTGGTGGGGGGTGGGAGCAGCCCGGGAGAAAAGAAAACACTGATTTCATGAGTTTTTATGTTACACAAAGAGGCTTTTCAATCCTGGATCAGTGGTGGTTAAGAACTGTCCCTCAGAGGCAAAGAGAAGAGCCGCCGCTTCCCTTTTCTCTAACTGAGAGATTCTGAGTCAGCACTGTTACAGTAAGTCCAATCACAAGACTGCAGTTTCTCAAGGCGGGTGATGGTGAGCCAATGTGCAGAAGCCGGGAAGGCTTGACAGATGAAAATACTTAGGCCACATGTTTGAAATGAGTAAGTGTGAGTGTGTTTCTCACTAGAATACAAAATATGCAACATCCCCCAATACTGAAACCGATTGAGTAGTTAAAAGAACAGTTAACATCTTGGGAAATATGCTTTCTTGTGTGAAGTTAAGACAGGAAGCTTGATTCCACTCTCATGTCTGTACATATGAGGCCAGTACTGACAGGCAATCGGCTGAGCTAAGCTAGGAGACAGCTAGCCAAGCTTCATCTCTATGGAGACGCCTGAACCACAATTATTGAGCCTAGCAGGTTCTGATGGGTGGATTTGGTCCCAATCTGTGTTCTTCTTTATGCTAAGCTAATCAGCCGCTGGGTGTGGCTTAATGGTTAGCATGCACACTTGAGTGGTTACGACCTTCTATTTACCAGCCCACTCTAAAGCTCATCGATAAACACATGATGGTTTGTTTGTTAATTCCCTGTTTTATTTACAAAGAGATCCTAGAGTCTGTCTCTGTTAGACTTTTCATCAGTCTCTATGCTAATTCTCTAAACTGCTGGCTGGCTTCATATGTAGCGTACGAACATGAGAGCGGTGTCCATCTTCTCATCTGACTTAGGAAAGTGGGATGAGTGAAATTCCCAGAAATATTAGACAATTCATTTAAATGGTTAACAGGACACAAGAAAATACTCTCCTCTTGAAAAACTGTATACTTGTGGGTGTGGGTGTGTTCACGTACATGTGTGTCTGTGTAACTACTGAATACAGCTGACTAGAACAGGCCCAACATTCTATGACCACAACCGTGGCCGTCTATGCTGCCAAGGCTGAGAGATGTGTGATTGCTTTTTAAAATAGTTACTCTTACACTTAAGTTCATGTAGTGCTCAAAATAGGCAATGGTACACAAAAGGCATTTTTCTTTTAAAAAAGAAGAAAGAATGAAAAAAATAATATGCACTTAAAAAAAAAAGAAGAAACTTAAGGTTTTCTTTTTGGCAGTCGTGCGTCTGTAGTGATGCCTGCAACAGAGATACACAACAGACTCCCCTGAAATCTTGACATGCCACTCACTGACTTTGACATAGAAGTGCAGGCATGAAAGGGGGAGGGCAAAAATCGAATATGGACACCCCCCTCCCTTGCGAAACTCCTGTATTAACCGCAGATTAGATCATAAATAAATCCAACCGTGAATCAAGGCTTGACTGTAACTGTTAAGCTGCTAAATAAAAGGTGCAGCATTAAGGACATTAGGCTTGAGCTCAGGAATGGTTAACTAACAGACACGGTGTATCCCAACAAAAGCATATTACACCCATGTGAAGTAGAAAAAGAAAAAAAAGTTAATTAATTCTCTGAACAGCCTGAATTTCTCTTCAAGGCGGTTCTGGCACACACACAAAAAAACCCATGTTTAGAAGTCAGTGAATTATGAATCAACAGATCAACTGTAAATATGATATTACACTACAATGTTGCCATTACTTCTTCATTCAGAAACATTGCTCTATATAAACACAGTGAAAACTGGAAAATAGTCACTGGAAGTTTTGCCCCAGTTTTGTCTCCCACTGCTTCAAAGGCGCATCAGGCCAGATAGAGAAATGTAAATCAAATAATTTGTGGTTTTGTTACAGGTCTTATTGAGGAAACTCCTCACTTCCATTGACACAACACAATCTTATCTTTCTTTTGGTTAATAAAAAAAAAACAAACATAGAAAAATGAGAGCAGAGCAAAGATTAGCTAGGTTATTCCCTCTGAGGAGAGTGCTCACTGTGTGCAGCCCTTGTTGAGGGGAGACTTTACAAAGGCTAAACTCAGACTGTGGTTTAGTGGGGATTTAGTGTTTTAGGCTTCTCAAAGGCTCCTCTGATGATCACAGTGGTTTAGAATTCAACTAGAGGGCAATTGTTCATGGAAGATGAGCGAGAACAGGAGGACCCTGGAGTCTGGTCTCTCTCATTGTGTGTGAGTGTGTGTTTGTGTGTGTGTGAGTGTGTGCGCGCGTTTCCATGGTTCCATGTCATTACGGTCAAGTCTCAGGCGTCAAGGTGTGGCTGGCGAATAAACTGTCAGGTATCAAGATCCTGAAGGGGACAGAAACAAATTGAACATGACTTTAATTCCAGGAAGAATGCTTGACTAATACTTTATTGACATGACCTGCAGAGAGACCTGCGTCATATATTTGCCATGACATCTTTTGTTTAGCCCAATAAGCTGAAATACACTGATGAAAAATGTTCTAACATTTAAAACTGTATGGCAAAAATATTGTCTGTGTTTTCAGTTGTCGATAATGACATTACTGGACAGAAGGCTTTTAATTTGTAAAGGACACGGGTGATGGGAGACACGTGTGAAACCCAGCCAAGGGGAGAGAGAGGGAACGTTGACACAAAGGAAGCAGTGTCAGAGATGTTGATTTTACTTGCTGATATTAAGTTAGATTAAGTTTTCATAAAGTATTGATTTTCACTCTGCCCAGCATCATTGTGCACACACCTCCCAGGTACAAAAACAACTTTATAGGTGAATTGGCCATCTGGCATATCTACTCCTGTTATTCAGGACATTATGCTGAATTTATCACGTGAGCAGTAGATTAGAGGTAGTACATCCCCTTCATTCTTTTTACACAGCAACTGTCTGCTTGAATTTGAAAAGTTGCTTTTGCAAAATTATAGTTCTATACAATAAGCACCACGTTGCCGTATTTACCTGGAACTGAAAGAGCACTGGGGTCAAAGGTGAATCTCATCTGTAGCTCTTCTGCTGCTGCATCAGGCCCACGTTCTCATAGACTCTGGAGCTGTCCTCCCTCATCCTGGCAACAGATGCACACACTCAGGTAAGAAAGTACCGACTAGACTTCCTTAACAAGGAAACCCTAAAAGCTTTAAAGAATTTCACAGGAAACAAAAAACTCTAAGAGCCTCCTAACAGCAGCCTCTAAGCAGCAGCATTACTTACTCTGTGCAGGTGGGAGTAGGAATAGGAGTGCAAGGAGGCAAAGGACTCTGCTCTCCCCCAGTCAGGTCAGACATGGAGTACTTAATGTTAGTGTACTCACGCCCTTTAATCTTACTTTTCTGCAGAGGGGAGAACAGGGTAAGGTTAGAGACCGGAGCAGAAACAAATCCAGACTAAAAAACGTAAAGGGTTGTCCACTGCTCACCTGTTCTTCCTCTATGCGTCTCTGCAATGTTTCTATGTAATGCTGTACAGCCATGTAGATGAATCTGTACTGGGCCTCGGTCTGCACCATCCCAGAGCGCTGAGAACGAACCATCTGGATGGACTTTGGCACGTCGATGTCGCAGTCGACCCCTGCAGCGTAAAAAAACAACAACATTTGACTCTGACACATCCCTAGCACAACATGACAGAAGTAAGTGGGTCAGACAGACAATATTCACACTCATGCTGTGTGTGATCCTGTTTGCCCCAAGTCACACAATTAATGATAACTCTGCACGCAACATGATTCCAGTCACATCTGCAAATATCAAATAATGATATAAAAGAAACCACAAATATGTGGCTCTAATCTATTTTTTATATTAACAGGCATTAAGAAGAGCCTGCTTTGGTTTGATTTCCCTGTTTTTGTAACTAAATACCTGAGTGTTCTTAACTGCCAAATATCTTAAGTATTCCTCATAATCATAATCCAGTGATTCCTGTTTAAGTCTATTGTATTGTTTTGTTCTGTTCATGCTTTACACTGCTCTTCACATTTACGCTCTGTGCCTGCTTTACTTGTACACCTGTACAATCTAAATCAATTCAATGCAACAGCTATGCATTAGCTTTACACAGTTTGTAATATTCAAATATTGCCGAAATTTCAAAAAAATGAAAGGTACTGCTATAAATACATTTCAGTAACAGACCTTCACTTATGACCTCAATGGTAAAACAATATTGAATAAATACATTTATAACAGTGTCCAAAACAAAGGACAGTTGTGTTAATTTACACTGTACTACAGTGCGTGTATGTGCCTAAGTGTAAACGGAACTGTGTTAAATCGCTGTATTGACACATGAAAAGCACACTCACCTTTTTCTCTGATCACATCTATAAGGATGTCAATCACTATAAACGTTCCTGTCCGCCCGATCCCTGCACTGCAGAACACAAGACAAAGTATTTGTCTCCTCTATTCTATACATTTGTGTCTGTTAGAGAAGATTTAAGGCGTGTTCAAGTATGTGACATGCTTGTGTACCTGCAGTGTACCGCTATAGGCCCAGCGTCCGGTATGCTCTCCTGTTTCAGGTTGACTTCCTCTAAGAAGTCCAGTACGCCACCCGGGTCAGTGGGGACGCCGTGGTCCGGCCAGGCCTTGAAGTGGTACTGCCAAACTGTACGTTCTGTGTTTCCCTAAATACACACACAGGAAGATTTCAATTTCAAGTATTTTGACACAAGGCTTAAGCACAGTCCAATTATAATCGAGGTCTGTCATCGTCACTGAACAGACTTTGAAGTAGCATCATCATTGGGTATTTTGTCTGGTGATATTGGGTATTTTTCTTATTCTTAAGAAATCCCATGAAAAGACAAAACCAACAATTATACATAAACATAAAAAGACCAGAAAGAAATCTGATCCCACTGAGCTCCATTGTCAAACAATTTAATAAAAACATCGGTGAGTCACAGTGTTGTTCATGTAACTTCATCATCATCATCCACACACACTTAATTTGACTCAACTAAACAGAAAACCTTGGGTGTAATTAAAATAAAAACTTTAAAGCATCCATCAGTGTCGTCAAACAAAACTGCAACAATTATGCCTTCATAGAATCTGACTTTGTTTCTTAGAAGCGCCTCAAAACACCCATTAGAAAATATGTTTTCTACACTCAAATATTCATATCAGTATCATATTACCACTTTAACCACAATTTACTGTATGAAAGGTGCTGGGGAAATAAAGTTTATCATTATGATTATGGTGATAACTATACTTGCTTAAACATATACACCCACACAAACTTACCTGTCCGACTTTGGACAGTTTCAGCTCTCTTAAGGTGTAGTCGTGTGCAGTCGTCTCTCTGACGTTGCGAACGCGCATGGCGCCGTACTCCTTCAGAGCCGACACGTCTGGCCAGTACTTCACACACTTGCTCTGTTGAGACACAATAACATTCAATTTGTCACGTTTCCTGTGATGCTACGTCTAATGAGTACAGGAGGAACGATACTAATTAAACATCAACAAAATAATAAATCTGTCACGATTCAGAATATTGATTAATTGTCTGTATTATTTAATTCGGCCCCAAAGAGCTTGGCATCTCATTCGCTGGTTTGTATTCCTGACATTGTTTGAGCCACCTTCGCTTGGTATATGTATTTACAGAGGTGTAGTCCCTCTTGCAGCTCTGGGCAGAGCTCACTCAGCGGGCCTGCAGGGGCGGCTAGCAGGTGACAAGCGAGTTTACAGTGTTAGCGTGTCTGAAAGACCAAAAATATATGTGTCCACCTAGGTGTCATGTTTACACTACAGCTGATAAGAGTCGGAGTCACTTCTCTTTACAAACGAGAGGAGGGACAATGGTTTCTAACATTACATGCACACCTGTCTTGACCAGAAATAAAATACAAGAGATTGAGCAACGAGAGATGTGTGGGTCACAACACAGTAATAAGTCTACCGCGTCTTTACAGAGAAAAATATTGTTGGCTAATATATTCATGCAAAAAATATATATGGTATTATACACAACCTTGTAAGTGTATCCACATTAAATCACAGTGCAGCTAGGGCTGGGCAATATGGGATAAAAAATTAGTACGAAAAAAATGTCATATCAGTCGATATCGGTATATATCACATTATCAATCAAAATCAGCTCCACTGCACTGAGTCGCATTACCCTGCTGGACAACAACTGATTCTACTCCTCTGCTGTTTTCTAATCACCCGCACGTAGAACTGTTCTTCATAAAAACATGATGATTCATATTTATGTTCCTGGATAAACGGGAATCTGCAATAATTAAGTTAAGACCCAACGTTGCTTCTAGGGCTGCTCGATTATGGAAGAAAAAGGAAGTAGCGTAATTATTCAGCGGTGGAAAACGTTAAAACCATGAAAGTTGCAGGAAAAACCCAAATCTTTATATCCATGTCACTGCAGCGATACAGAGTCGTCCACCATTCTGCAGGAGTCCAAACGTTACAATGTGTGCTGCTGCTGCTCTGCCCTGTGTGCACCTACCCTGACACGGCTGTAACTCTTTTACCGCCACATGATTGGTTCGCTGCTGCGCTATGCTCATTACCGTTGGTTGTTTGTGTTGTATGTGAAAACATGGATCGACATTACATCGACCATGTCTTGAATTTCTATTGAGGAAAAGTCATCTAGCGATAATTATCCTTATCGTTTTATCGGCCAGCCGTAAATGCAGCCCTCACTGATGCTGCTCACCTTTCCTCTCTCCACCTCTTTGGTGGTCATGACGATGACTCGAGAGTTCTCCTGGAACACCATCCTCCAGAAGTCACTGATTGTGCTCTGCAGACAGCCCTGAGTGGCGATGTAGCTCTTCTTCAGCTTGGTGCTGTTACACTTTGGGTCCAGCTCCGGCTGCACACATATGCCGAAACACACAGGCACACACGCACACGCACACACACACACACACACACACACACACACACACACACACACACACACACACACACACACACACACACACACACACACACACACACACACACACACACACACGCACGCACGCACAGTCAGACAACAGTCAGACAACAGTCAGACAACAGTCAGCTGAGTATTCAGCATAAAAAAGAAAAATACATTCCAGAGTTCAAAAAAGAACATAATGTGACTGACCACACATGCAGGCCAACTAAAGATTGAATCTGAATAATATAATTCTACATCAAGTCATTTACATTATCATGTACAGAAGAAACGTATGTGTGTGTGTATGTGTGTGTGTGTATTTGAATCCCCTGAGGATGTGAGGAAGTGAGTTTACCATGACAGCGGATACTACCATGATGATATTGGCGTTGATGTAGTCTGAGCCTGGCTCATTTAGGTCCCCATCATTCAGCACCACACGTGTGTGGTCAACTGGAAACAGAAGGAACAACAGTCAACAAAACCCCCTCATGTGATCCCATCTCTGTTAAACTGAGAGGTTGTTCTAGTGAAAGAGCAGAGAGCGTTTCTCACATGGCAGAATGTTCTTGTATCTGTTCTTGTTTTTGTTCTCTGCTCTCTGGCCCTCTTTGCGACTGTAGAGCAGCTTGCACTCTTGTTGCTGCAAGGTCTGGATCGAAAAAAGTCACATTTCAAAGTGTCATCTCCAGCCAAGTCTAAAGAACATCTTTAAATCACACCGCTTGATATACTGCCAGCTACTTAGCATTCACATGTAAAGATGGTAAGTAGCTGGCAGTGTCTGGTCATGAATGTTTAAATCTGGGGGGTTGTTGTGCTGGGCATCCTATTTACAAACTACACTCCAAATCTGCAAATGTTTTCTGACATATCCGCCAACGCCAACATTGGGAAAAAAAAATTATATTCAATGTCCCGGTAATTCATTAAAGACACATCATAGAATCCCGGGAATTCAGAGACTAGTAGTAGTAAACAACTCTGTGTTTATGTTTCCACTAGACTGGCTCTTACCTGAATGTTGCTCACAACTCAACAATGACAATTCGCTTTTATGCTTTCAGTTCAAAGTTGTGCTGTTCTCAAAGTGTTACCGAAAGATTTGATCTTGTTGACTTTTACATAAGAATGACTTGAGCTTATTCGGGGGTTAAAAATGTCTATCACATTTATGTATCGAGGGGCATGTCTTGAAGGAGCATGTCTGTATGTTATTTTCTGTTTCGTGGGGAAATTCACATAGACAAAAGAAAAAGATTATTATATAGTATAGTATATTTTGGACTTGTAATGTAAATAATCAAAGACAGACCCGCTCACCTCAAATTCTTCCCAGAAGCCCTGTTTGACCTTGTCTGTGGCCTCAGCTAGTTTGCTCAACTCCCTTACTCGACTTTCAATCTCTGCTGCGTTAATACGAGTCGTGTTCAGGGGCTGCAGAGGAGAACATGAGTCAGGACAGAAATTACAATCAGGAAACGACAGACTGTGAGTCAGCTTTATATCACAATATTGAGGACACATACAAAATGAGATGGAGATGTACCTGTTTTAGCTGAAGCACGGTGCCCAGAGTTTCTACCATGGGGTTCTTTTTGTAGTGCTCCACCAAGTCGGTGAGGGAGTCAAACTTCTCGCCTCCACCCACGTCATACTTGAGGTCATGCTGAACAAAAAGCCACGGACACTTTATTGTAAAGTCTTGGATCAATGTGTGCATGTGTGTGTCTGATAACCACTAAAACTAAACTCGATGTCCTGGTTGTTCCGGGCAGTGTAACCCTGATGTCCTGACTGGGTGTGTCCCGTGTTGGTTGGAGCAGATTTACTACGTCCGCACGGTGCGCAGTGTCCGAAGTGTTTAAAATATGTGCCGATAATCTCTCAAGCGAATCAACAAACACAGAGTAAGCGTGGGGGGAGGACACTCACACAGGACACTGACTCAGTAACAGCAAACCGGACCTTTAATGCATGTTTTTCCTGATCCTGAAGAAGCTGTGGTTATTGTTATGCAGCGGCGGGACATCGCTTAAAACATGAACATAGCGGTAAACATGAATCGAATATGTCTCTGCATCGATGCAGAGTCGTCCACGTCAGGATAGCGATGCATACAAAAAAATCATAATAATTGCCCAACCTCTAATGATAACACACTGAATTTGAAAAGCATGCATACTGAACCACTAAAAAACATCTGGATCGCTGAAGGGATAAAAGGACATAATCTTAACATCTGTACCTGTCAGAATCAGACCTCCACAAAAAGTGTTAATGTCTTGAATTAGCTGGACATTACTGTACAACTGCATGCATCACAGTAACATTGACATATTGTAGGCAGGCAGGGACAGACAGAGGAGATGACGAGTGTGTTCACCTGGCAGCGGATCATGACATGAGTGACTTTGGGTTTGCTGTCACTGCTGTCCGTCTTATCATCTCCTGTACGAACTGACAGGACAAAGTCCCCTGGATGGCTCTGGCTCTCTCTCACAAGGAAGCTGCCGTTCTTCCCTTTCTCCGTCAGCAGCTTCTCAGCCTCCCTGCCCGACAAGTGCCCGTGGAACCATCTGGCAAAAAACACATGTTCCAACTGGATTCAACTCACTGAAGAACAATTCACATCAGAAAAAGGGAAACATCTGCTTCCACTGATGATTGGGATAAAGTTGTACCATAATGTCATCATTCTCTTTATTGACACAAGTGTTTATTGTTTGCAAGCAATGTTAATCACGGGCAAAACAAACAGTAACTCTCAGGATCCATTTCCTGTGAAAGTACGCAGATAAGTGTCATTACAAACTTTTTGCTTTGTTTTTACGTTCACCTTCATCCTCAGATCTACTTCAACAAAAACGTAACTAACAGCACAAAAATCTATTTGCGTGACAGTTTAACAAAGCAACAGCCAACCACCACTAAGCAGCTGAACATTAAACAATTCCTCATTCAACATAAACCTAACAAGCAACAATTCTGACAATTGTTGAGTATCTTTTCGAAGCGAAACGGGCATGTTTAGAGTTATCACTGCACTCGTTAATTGAAAAAAGAGAAAGATAATTTGATTATCTGATCCAGTTGTTAAATGCATTTTCATCTTAATTGTGCATATGTAATGTGGGAGAATTTTTGAGAATAAAACTCCATTGAAAAAGTAAGAAGGAAGCTCCTCTACAGGTTGGCTAACATGTAGAGGAGTTGAGTAGGTCGGCCAGGCTTTGGGTGTTTGTTTAAAGAATAGTATTATGGGTCAGGTGGGTGTGGCCATTAACAAAACCTGACCCATATTAGCATTAATCATATTAGTGTTTGTACCTTATAAATCAGTAAGATAAGTCATTCAAACATTTCAATAATCATTTTGGGGAACACTTCGTCTCCCCATGTCTGTTATTAGGAGCCGATGGCCACCCAACCATGACATATTGATGGAAACACTGATTTCATCTCAAGGGAATGTAAAATGTGGTCATGTTTTTTTATGGGCACATGTTTTTCTTAATTAACCCAACAACTGGATTTAAGACTGCAGATATTTTATGAAGCGAAAAGACAAAGTGGATGAATGAAATGGAAACAGTGTGCCACAGTGTATAACCACCACGCAGCCAGTTCCTCTTTCTTAGCATGGAAAAATCTATTTCCACAGTAATTCTCTGTAATGCTATTTGGTATATGAGATGAGGAACTTAAATAAACCCATATCTAGCACCACAGTTTTTCCAGCTGTTATTTTAATTTACATAATGCAATGTCTCAGTCTTTCAGAAATGTACGCAGACAAACAAGTGCAACACACTAGGGCTGAACGATTAATTGTTTTTGCGATAAAATCGCGATTTGATAAAATGCGATTTTCTAATCGCAGCGTGCGCGATTAGAACGTGCGAAAGAGAGTAGGGCTCTGGGCTGCTGTCCTCACCCGCAGCAAGAGTGCCGCGGGACCACAAAACTCCTCTGATCCAGAAGATAGCAGCAAGCCTGCATCACCTACAGGGTTCTAAAGTCTTCGGCCGACGTGGAGGACTCACAGAGCGAACTCATGCCGCTGCTGACCGCGGTGCGGGCGGCGGACCTGAAAATCACTCCGCGGAAAAGCAAGCCGTGCTCCGGGGCGGCGGGGCTCCAGAGACCCCCGGTGCACATCTGCGAGACGGAGGTGTTCAGCATGGGGGTGTTCCTGCTGAGGCCCGGCGCCTCCATACCGCTGCACGACCACCCGGACATGAACGGGGATCTACGGAGCTGCTGATCCGCACGCTGCCCTTCCAGCGAATCCAGCTGGCCCGCCGCATCCGCGGACACAGAGCTTAAACTGCTGCTGCTCCACTGACTATAACAACGCCGCTTTCCAACACTTATAAAAATGAATTCAATGTGGAAGTAATCCAAGTATTCAGAATACGTTACTCAAATTGGTTGGGCATGTATTCTGTAACGGAATACGTTTTCAAAGTATCCTTCCCAACACTGGAAATGTTACTGACTTGGGAGCAGTAAGACACCTACAATAAAAAAAAAAAGTGCAATCCTTGTGTTTATACTTACAATGACTTTGATTAAATTACTTAAATGCACACTGATTTGTT
This sequence comes from Platichthys flesus, assembly GCF_949316205.1. Taxonomy (NCBI): domain Eukaryota; kingdom Metazoa; phylum Chordata; class Actinopteri; order Pleuronectiformes; family Pleuronectidae; genus Platichthys; species Platichthys flesus. The sequence continues at coordinate 17,857,737 of NC_084963.1, read as the reverse complement.
TTTCTTGTTGCTGTAATGAGCAGTTAAATAAAAATGTGGGAAAGAATATTGTACAGTAAATGTATCTAATATTGTGTTGGTCATATTTAAATCATTCATTATGTTTTTTTTGGGAGAAAAAAATCGCATATTAAATCGCAATCGCAATTTTGGAGGAAAAAATTGCAATTAGATTATTTCCGCAAATCGTTCAGCCCTACCACACACACTTGGGATGTTGGGATGGGCGTTATATCACGATTAACTTTCTGTCATTCATGATTAATGAACGATTATTTAACGTATAAATGTCTAAAACCGGAATTTTGGACACTTTAACCCTGATGTTCTGCCTGGCAAGGCCACTTGACAAATTCAAATCCCAAAATGATTCCCAATGGAACTGGTGATGTCTCGACAGTTATCAAGCCCACATTCAAGCACAAACCTGAAACATTCAACGTTACCACTCACCTCTCTGAGGTGGGATCAGCACAGTTGAGCGGATACTTGAGCTCAATAACATCTCCATTCTTCTCCTTCAATTGACCATGATGTTCCATGTAATACTGCACCAGCTCTGCAAGGGTGGCAAACTTCTCTCCGCCATAGAGGTCATAGTAGTCTCCTGTGTTTTGGATCTTAATGTGGGTGACAGCTCCATTTCGCCTGCAAGAGATCAGTCATTTAGAGAAATGTGAGCATCCATGACAGGAACATTATCGTCTTCATCATCATCATCATCATCATGACACCAACAAACTGTGACATGAAACTAATGTTTCTCTAAAAAAATCCCTGGTCACAGTTTAGCCCGTTGTAATGCATGCTTCTGTTTAATTCCAAATATATCAAAGCTACACAATCATATTTTTACAGACAATTACTACTTGGGTACTACTTAGGGTTTAATTTTGAATCTATTATTTGATTAATTGAACACTCCTTTGGAACTAATACAATTTTCATTCAAACATTGACTCGCTCCAGCTCATCAGTTTTGTTGATTAGAACCACAACAATTTGCTTATACACAGAAAAGTTATCAAATCAACATTGAAGTTGTTTTAATAAGCAAAATGCCAACCATTCACTGGTCCCTTATTCCACAGTGTGAGCTTCTTCTTCTTTAATCACTTTAAACATATTTAGACAATTGCTGAGACAGAACAAGTGATAAGATCACTCACATGATTAGCTGAAAAATAACCTGAAGATGAATCATTATCGGCAGCCCTGAACTGAACATCTCATCACTAATCTGAAGCGAGTCTATCTGTGGAAATGTCTCTGTTTCCACAAGAGGAGACTTGTTTTGTTTCCATAGGAAGTAAATATGGCAGGAGATGAGAGGCCGCGCAGCAAAAATATGACTTTTACAAAATAACTTTGGCTACATCAGCTTAACGGACTTAATGATACATTATCTAAAAAATGTATGACTCGACAGGGCCCGAGATAAAACTGCAAACTTTTGGCAAAGGTTTATCACCCTTCTTTGGATATTGCTGCCTTCCCACCATCCTTTAACAAAGTTTATATTTAAGTTTATGTTGCAGTTTTGGAGGAGGGGCCTTTATTTTATAACTAATACTATGTTTCCTCCCATATCACATCAGATACTTTAATCATTGTTCTGTTCGGATGGTGTACGGTGGGTTTACAGCACATTTACAACCTTCATTTGGTTGTTACCTGAGAGCAGTGTCTCTATTAAAGAGCTGTTGACCAGTTTGGAAGCAGGGTCAAATGAACTCAAAAATGACACAAATAACTATAAAAAAACGTCCAATACCAGCAACTACCCAAAAGCATTCTTGCATGTACAGCTACTAGACTAGAGAAGAGGACAGTACTCTAAAAATGAGAGAACGCTAATGTAAAAACATCAAGCTGAATAGTCTTGTCTGAGGCTCAGGAAGATTGGTATTTCATATCAATGTCAATCCTCATACAAAGTAGTAGCGAGCACAAGAAGGTTTATTTGGAAACTTCAAGTGCTTCAATATTTCATGTGGGTTTAATGCTTGAGTGTTAATGCCATCACTTACCGTACTGAGAGGGTGAAGTCTCCTGGATTACTCTTGCTGGGTCTGGCTAAAAAGCTCCCGTCTACTCCTCGAGTCAGAAGGAGGTTTTCAGCCTCCACACCTGTGATGTTGGGGTGAAACCACCTGACAGGAAGAAAACAATGGTCAGGCCCATAATCACTTCATTGTGCACTATATATACTTTCCAAAATTTTAATTAAGACTCCCCATAGTGCAACTTTTCATGGCATGTACGATACTGTTGTCAAACAAACTTACAATGAAGCTCATTATATAGATGCCAAAACCGTTCTTGCACCTTAACAATACCTTTTTACTTTATTTCACTTTGTTATTTCCAGAAGAAAGAATGTCTTACAGACAGATTAAGCACAGATAACACACAGATCTGAAACTACAACCTGGAAGAACACTATAAACACGAGATGAAATAGCCAAAACCAATGCTAACGCCCTTCAAACACTTGTCAATTCTGCATGAAACTTTTGTGTTTTGGTCATTGTTGGATTATTGGATGTGTGACCTTCAGTGTACATGATGGTCGACACGGTTTAACACAAGAAAGGTGTTTTCACTTTAATCTGCAGAATCTGTCCGAATCTCTGTGCTCACCAGGAATCTGTGTTCAGATCAAGTATCTACAAACATGATCAGTGTTATCATGACCGGCCAGGAGGTCATGTGTCCGCTTGATGTTAAATCAAGAATTTCTTACCAAAAAACAGAATCTTTATAAAGGGTTATTCACAGTAGGTTATTATGTGATGTCCTGAAACATGTCTGGCAGGGGGTATCTAACATTTAACCAAACTGTTGCATGTTAATACATGCAGTGTCTCCCTGTTTCTTCATATCTTACTGCTGCCCTTTCTGCCTGCTCCTCCTATATCACTAACTTGTACATGTCTGACAGGCCTGGATGTTGCTCCTCCTCACCCTGACCCTTCTTACGTTCAAAGTTAGCTCACTTTCTTTCCAGATCCGGGTCTCTATGAACATATGCTGTGTGTACCTGATGTCTTTAGGCCGGTCTGTGTAGGTACGTGTGCAGAAACAACTGATTTCACTTTTGGGGGTTTTAACAGCAGCTCACATCACAACAGACCCGAGTTGCTTAAGATAACAACAGTTGTGGTCGGTTTTCAGAGGCTAGATCCTGAAGGCAGCTAGTTTAAACTAGGCCCACTACTAACTAACATCTGGGGGACGGTAACCAGAGCAGACCAGTATGATTGATGGCAGAGTTTCTACACATCTCAAGACTTGGCTCCAAGTTGCCGGTGTGTGCTACACGAAGCGCTCCTTTGCTAGCTTCTCCCCTGCCATCCCTTTTCTCTCCAGACCCTTCCGCCCAGCCGGACCCCGTTCACCGACATGTCCACTACCCAACCGCGGAGAGGAGTTGAAGCTAGCTCCGCTAACATATTCCTCCAGACGCTGTTTTCCAGACTCACCTCCGAGATGTCATTTTTGTTCCTCCCTCACTTCCTCGCTGGCAGTTAGCGGTAGCTTCGACTCGGTGGCTAACGTGTCCGACCGTCTCTGCTCGGTTCAGGGCGTCCAGCGCTACAACGGTTCACACCCGCTCACACCGGGCACCGGAGTCCGAGCATCCGAACGCTGAGATCCAAGCGAGCGGCCGTTTAGAAACATAAGACAAGTCTTCAGGCCTCGGACACTTCACAGAGAGTCGATTACTGGACGTCACCAAACATGCGACAGAATCAAAGAGTGTGCGGATTTGCTCACCCCGTACGTCCGTTCGCCGCGGCCAAGTCGCCCGCGTCGTGCGAAGCCGCAGAGCTCGACCTACTCCGGCGTGTAGCGTGGAGTAAATCAAGGAGACCCGTCACTTTCCCTCGGTGCATGCGCATTACAACTATTTATTAATATAGCGATATTTTAAAAAGGACACGCAAGTGCACAGATAACACCCGATCACCTATAACAGATATTTAACATTGCCCTATTAACACGTTATCAGTCATGTTGTTAGTTTATCTAGGAATGTTCTGATATTTAAGGAAAATGTTCTTACATTTAACTCTCATTTACTGACCCAATATGAAGAAAATATTACCTTAAAGTTCCAGTGTGTAAAATTTAGGTGAATAATCTAGTGTCAGACACCGAATATAAAATAATCAAGGTCATGTTTTCATTAAATTGTTGTTTCCTCTACTCTAGAATGGACCCTTTATAATTAAATACTTTATACAGGAGGAGCAGGTGCCATGACAACCTCCAGCTCCAAGTCAAATACTTTCAGAATGTGACCCCCTTAGAATGTCTGATGACTTAAAGACATTTTAAATATTATTGGGAAAGACTGTGAGCATTTGTTATTCTTCACACATACAAACGTACGCACATCATCCTGTGGCGCACTTTATCCTTAGGCGCACATCATCCTGCTGCGCACTTCATCCTGCTGCGCACATCATCTTGTGGCTCAAATCATCCTGGGGTGTACATCGTGCTGAGGAGCACATCCTCCTGTTGCGCACTTCATCCTGTTGCGCACATCATCCTGCAGCGCACATCATCCTGTGGCTCACATCCTCCTGTGGCGCACTTCATCCTGTTGCGCACTTCATCATTGGATGCACAGCGCACATCATCCTGCAGCGCTCATCATCCTTCGGCGCACATCATCGTGAGGCGCACTTCATCCTGGGGCGCACATCGTCCTGCGGTGCACTACATCCTGCAGCACACATCATCGTGTGTCGCACTTCATCCTGCTGGCTCACATCATCGTGTGGCGCACTTCATCCTGCTGGCACATCATCCTGGCGCAAATCATCCTGGAACGCACATCGTCCTGCGGAGCACATCATCCTGCAGCGCACATCATCCTGCAGTGCATATCATCATCACTGCACATCATTGTGCGGCGCACATTATGTGTGGCGCACATCATCCTGCAGCGCACTTCATCGTGCAGCGCACTTCATCCTGCTGCGCGCATCATCCTGTGGCGCAAATCATCCTGGGGCGCACATCGTGCGCACATCGTCCTGCGGAGCACATCCTCCTGTGGCGCACTTCATCCTGTTGCGCACTTCATCCTGCAGCGCACATCATCATTGGGCGCACAGCGCACATCATCCTGCAGCGCACATCATCCTGCAGGGCATATCATCCTTCGGCGCACATCATCGTGTGGCGCACTTCATCCTGGGGCGCACATCGTCCTGCAGAGCAAATCATCCTGTGGCGCACTTCATACTGCAGCGCACATCATCCTGCAGTGCATATCATCATCACTGCACATCATCGTGCCACATCATCCTGCGGCACACATCATCCTGCGCGCAAATCATCCTGGGGCGCACATCGGCGCACATCGTCCTGCGGAGCACATCATCCTGTGGCGCACTACATCCTGCAGCACACATCATCGTGTGTCGCACTTCATCCTGCTGCGCACATCATCCTGTGGCGCCCATCATCCTGCTGCGCAAATCATCCTGGGGCACACATGGGTGCACATCGTCCTGCGGAGCACATCATCCTGTGGCGCACTTCGTCCTGCAGCGCACATCATCATGGAGCGCACAGCGCACATCATCCTGCAGCGCACATCATCCTGCAGCCATATCATCATCACCACACATCATCGTGCCACATCATCCTGTGGCACACTTCATCCTGTGGCACACTTCATCCTGCAGCGCACATCATCTTGCAGCGCACATCATCCTACAGCGCATATCATCCTTCGGCGCACATCATCTTGTGGCGCACTTCATCCTGCTGGCGCACATCATCCTGCGGCGCAAATCATCCTGGGGCACACATCGGTGCACATCGTCCTGCGGAGCACATCATCCTGTGGCGCACTTCGTCCTGCAGCGCACATCATCATGGAGCGCACAGCGCACATCATCCTGCAGCGCACATCATCCTGCAGCCATATCATCATCACCACACATCATCGTGCCACATCATCCTGTGGCACACTTCATCCTGTGGCACACTTCATCCTGCAGCGCACATCATCTTGCAGCGCACATCATCCTACAGCGCATATCATCCTTCGGCGCACATCATCTTGTGGCGCACTTCATCCTGCTGGCGCACATCATCCTGCGGCGCAAATCATCCTGGGGCGCACATCATCCTGCAGCCATATCATCATCACCACACATCATCGTGCCAAATCATCGTAGGGCGCACATCATCCTGCAGCGCACATCATCCTGCAGCGCATATCATCACCGCACATCATCGGGCGGCGCACATCACCCTGAAGCGCATATCATCATCACCGCACATCATCCTGTGGCGCACTTCAATTTGCTGCGCAAATCATCCTGGGGCGCATATCGCCGCACATCGTCCTGCGGAGCACATCATCCTGTGGCGCACTACATCCTGCAGCACACATCATCGTGTGTCGCACTTCATCCTGCTGCGCACATCATCCTGTGGCGCCCATCATCCTGCGCGCAAATCATCCTGGGGCGCACATCGGCGCACATCGTCCTGCAGAGCACATCATCCTGTGGCGCACTACATCCTGCAGCACACATCATCGTGTGTCGCACTTCATCCTGCTGCGCACATCATCCTGTGGCGCCCATCATCCTGCTGCGCAAATCATCCTGGGGCACACATCGGTGCACATCGTCCTGCGGAGCACATCATCCTGTGGCGCACTTCGTCCTGCAGCGCACATCATCATGGAGCGCACAGCGCACATCATCCTGCAGCGCACATCATCCTGCAGCCATATCATCATCACCACACATCATCGTGCCACATCATCCTGTGGCACACTTCATCCTGCAGCGCACATCATCTTGCAGCGCACATCATCCTACAGCGCATATCATCCTTCGGCGCACATCATCTTGTGGCGCACTTCATCCTGCTGGCGCACATCATCCTGCGGCGCAAATCATCCTGGGGCGCACATCATCCTGCAGCCATATCATCATCACCACACATCATCGTGCCAAATCATCGTAGGGCGCACATCATCCTGCAGCGCACATCATCCTGCAGCGCATATCATCACCGCACATCATCGGGCGGCGCACATCACCCTGAAGCGCATATCATCATCACCGCACATCATCCTGTGGCGCACTTCAATTTGCTGCGCAAATCATCCTGGGGCGCATATCGCCGCACATCGTCCTGCGGAGCACATCATCCTGTGGCGCACTACATCCTGCAGCACACATCATCGTGTGTCGCACTTCATCCTGCTGCGCACATCATCCTGTGGCGCCCATCATCCTGCGCGCAAATCATCCTGGGGCGCACATCGGCGCACATCGTCCTGCGGAGCACATCATCCTGTGGCGCACTACATCCTGCAGCACACATCATCGTGTGTCGCACTTCATCCTGCTGCGCACATCATCCTGTGGCGCCCATCATCCTGCTGCGCAAATCATCCTGGGGCACACATCGGTGCACATCGTCCTGCGGAGCACATCATCCTGTGGCGCACTTCGTCCTGCAGCGCACATCATCATGGAGCGCACAGCGCACATCATCCTGCAGCGCACATCATCCTGCAGCCATATCATCATCACCACACATCATCGTGCCACATCATCCTGTGGCACACTTCATCCTGTGGCACACTTCATCCTGCAGCGCACATCATCTTGCAGCGCACATCATCCTACAGCGCATATCATCCTTCGGCGCACATCATCTTGTGGCGCACTTCATCCTGCTGGCGCACATCATCCTGCGGCGCAAATCATCCTGGGGCACACATCATCCTGCAGCCATATCATCATCACCACACATCATCGTGCCAAATCATCGTAGGGCGCACATCATCCTGCAGCGCACATCATCCTGCAGCGCATATCATCACCGCACATCATCGGGCGGCGCACATCACCCTGAAGCGCATATCATCATCACCGCACATCATCCTGTGGCGCACTTCAATTTGCTGCGCAAATCATCCTGGGGCGCATATCGCCGCACATCGTTCTGCGGAGTACATTCTCCTGTGGCGCACTTCATCCTGTTGCGCACTTCATCCTGCAGCGCACATCATCATTGGGCGCACAGCGCACATCATCCTGCAGCGCACATCATCTTGCAGCGCACATCATCCTGCAGCACATATCATCCTTCGGCGCACATCATCGTGTGGCGCACATCATCCTGCAGCGCAAATCATCCTGGGGCGCACATCGTCCTGCGAGGCACATCATCCTGTGGCGCACTTCATCCTGCAGCCCACATCATCCTGCAGCGCATATCATCATCACTGCACATCATTGTGCTGCGCACATCATCGTGCGGCGCACATCATCCTGCAGCGCACATCATCCTGTGGCGCACTACATCCTGCAGCGCACATCATCATGGGGCGCACAGCGCACATCATCCTGCGGCGCACATCATCCTGCAGCGCGCATCATCATGCGGCGCATATCATCAACACCGCACATCATCGTGTGGCGCACATAAATACCCCACATAACAGCCGTTGATTAAATTTGATATTCTAACATTTAACAATACAGGACAAATCGATTTATGTATGTGGGTCCTGATACAGCATTAAAGTCATGAAGTTATTTTGAGAAGTGATGGCCTATTTCCATGGCAAGATAAAAAATCAACAGAGGAATACTTTTTTTGGGGCAATTGTAACTTCTACTGTGTTGTGCAGAATTGTGTGTATTGATTTTTTTTTTAGGGTTTTTCATAACCCTACCCCTAGCACCTAATCCTAATTGCAACACTAACCCTAACGCTTCACAAACTGGGTTTTTCCCTTCATAAGGTCGTAGAAGCTCATGCTTTTGAGAATGGGCTTTCTTTGTACACAAATGGAAAAGCACTAGTGTAATTACAAAATGAATGTATGTTTTAGCTGTGTTAGTTTCAGGGTCGTGGGATTTCTTCACACTTACTCACTGAAAAGAGCCAGCTGCTTTTATCTGTAACACCTGTGCTGTTCCTACGATGACATGCCAAAAATGTCTGCTGTGAAAAAGGCCTGCGGCTCACTCTGTATCTCTCATTTGCATTTCAGGTTATGTTAGTTGGTCTACCAGTGTGTGTCCATCCCCCCCCCAAAACACCTTTATGGAGCCATTACGGTAATAGTTGACACAGCCCAGGCAGACAAATCTAAGAATGCTGTAGTGTTTAAGGTTAATTTTATAACAATTTTTTATTGCAAGTATAGCCTTAGTTGTAAAACACAGATTTAATCTCTTTTGTTGTATTGAGTTAGCTTTTGTTGGACCTGTTTCTTCAATGCAGCGTATCTGAGCTGTTTGTTTATAAATAATCTGAATTCCATCTTAAATATCATAGTTTCGGTCTTTCAGTAACACTAAAAGTGAGAGAGCACACTGTCAAATTCTCGGCATCTGCTATAAAGAGATATCTGACCTCTGAAGTTTGTATTTTGATATTTGGTTTTCAAAGCTGAGAATGAAACTGGCATTTCCCAAAAGGAAATGCCAGTTTCAAACGCCCCCCCACTCCAATGTGTCTGACTTGCTGTCCGGGAATGATGGTGGTCACTTTACCTTATCACAAACATGGTTTACCCTGAAGGTCAACAGCTAGGAAAATCTGCTTTTACAGTATTCCACACACTTCACCAGAACTTCAAGCTGACTTTAAAAATACCACTGAGGCAATTAATTGACAAAAATACTTTGAATTTAAAACAGTAATAATAGTAAATAATAAAACAGTTTTTTTTCTTTTATTTATTCTTTGATTTATTTATTAATTTGTATTTTGTGGCAAATATATCTTTAAAAAAACTTTTAATCTATTTTTTAATCATTTTCGTTGGTATAACCATATATTATTTTTTTGCTGTTTAAATTTAAAAGTGTTATATTCCCTGTATTGCTGCATCTCGGGACCATTGCAACTTAGGGTTCCACCCATAGACTGTATATCATAGGGACGATAAAGGATCAAAAGGATATGCATAGACTGTGTGTATGTGTAAAAAACTCACACATTGGTTCCACCTTTACGTAAACAAATAAATGATGATGATATTTGCACATAGACAATTACTACAGTTTTATATCCAAGCACCTTGATGGACTCAATCAATGTCTGCTCATCCATACAGCAGCAGCATCATGTGTAGACCTATAGACTGAGGTTGATTGACAGGCTCTGCGACTCTGAAGTTTGTCCCTCGACGGCCGCTGTTTAAACCCGTACGTGGCATTCACAGAGCGGTGCAGCGCAGCCGAAGCGGCTCGTACTCACTCGTACAACCCGACTTCCTGCACTCCCGCAGGAGATACTGTGGCGAGGATAAGTTCGATTCCGCCGGACTCACCACCTAAGCGCTTGGAACATGTTTACCCTGTCGGAGCTCGTTGTTTTGCTGGCCGTCCTGTCTTCCACCGCGTCCGGCTACTTCGTTAGCATAGACGCCCATGCCGACGAGTGCTTCTACGAGCGGGTCAACTCCGGCACCAAGATGGGCCTCATGTTTGAGGTCGCCGAAGGAGGCTTCCTGGACATTGATGTGGAGGTGAGGACATGTCGCTGAGCTCATAAACCACCGCCTTAGCCTAGAGAAATCAATCTTAATGTGTATACACAACTCATTCGGGGAACCCCAAGGCCTTTGCTAATGTTAGCTGTTAGCTGCCTGCGTTACGTCTAGTGGAAGTAGCCCTGTGCTGCCCATGTTTATGGCTTCAACTCACAGTTAGCTATTTAATCTGAGGATACATATTTCAATTGATGTTTTTTATCAGCTTTCTGCTATGGAGCGTGTGGCACTGACTACTATATTATTCAAAGCGATACAGGAAGTGCAGTGTTAGCATGTCACCAGCTAATTCCTGCTAGCAAAATCGCATAGCCAGCAAAGGTGCTTGACCTAATAATACACTATGAGGTGAAATATTCCTCCTCCTCTTCTGATCTGTTGTCTCTGGAAACATTCATGCGCTCTGCAGTGTACTTGAACGCAGCACGGATCTCTGCCATATGTTTGTCCACAGACCTGTCAGGGAGTTAATGATCTGCCCTAATGCAGCACTGAGTTTTCACACATGCCCCCCCCCTCTCCAGATAACAGGGCCTGATGGGAAGCAGATATACAAAGGCGACCGAGAATCCAGTGGCAAGTACTCTGTGGCAGCACACATGGACGGGACCTACAAGTTCTGCTTCAGCAACAAGATGTCAACCATGACACCCAAGATTGTCATGTTCACCATTGACATTGGAGAGGCACCGAAAGGCCAAGACATGGAGACAGAAGGTACGTGGAGGATCTGCCTCAGTGGTCTCCAACCTTTTCAAGCCCAAGATCACTTTTTAATTCCAAACAAAAGCTGAAATCTGCCCCCCTATCTTCCAAAAAACCTGCTTAGGAGCGTCATATTGATACTTTTTTGCAATTTCTATAAAAGGCTGAATGTAAAAGAATTAAAATAAACAAAGAGTCGATTTTTAAACTATTTCACAATAAAAAAGCATTTTTTTTTAAACAAGGTATTGGATTCCATCAACAAAAACGCTGAAGTGCTTTTATTTTGAAAAGGCATACAGAAAGTGTTGCAACCATTTGTTTGTGACATAAATTCAATAAGAAACATTTAAACACAGGTGAAAGATCATCTTCTCTGTTTATTCTGCTACGAACCACAATGTGTATCTGTCTATTACACAAATGTATTAACAACACTTTCCAAACCCGTTTCAAAGTAAAAGCACTCATTGTTCTATCGGATTTTATTTTTATCGACAGACCGAAAGATGCGCATCTTCATACCGTAGAGTCCTGACATTTACTTTAGTAAATGAACCAACTTGTTCTTCATGAAATGTAGTAGATAAACATGCAACTCCACCGCCAGTAGCAGACATGCAGCGCCTGTGTAAAACAGACAACCCACACACTGTTGCGGCCCGACGACAGCCAGTGAGTCCAGAGAGTTGAGGGATCGACTGTTAGATCGACAGTTAGATCGTGATCGACGGGATGGCGACCACTGATCTACATGGTTATTACTGAATATGTCCGTGCAGGAGCGCTTAAGAAATTGCAGAGCGTGTGTCCCACAGCCTTTCACTAGATGGCTTCAGCTAAATGTTTCTCTGTGGGTTCTGCTTGTGTTTATCTTGTTCAACAACAGATTTCCTTCTTTGTGACTTTATTTTGGGCACCTTTTCCCCCACTTCACAGGTGGTGACAGCTGGGATGGTAGGGCACAGGGCCGGCTATGGCTCTTGAGTTTGCGATGCACTGCAGAGTTTTCTCTAACCAGTGTTGTTTCAGTAGCCTAAACTAATATTGTGCAGTATTACGACATGTAATCAAGCTGCTGTGATGCTTGTGAATGGTTTGACTATTTGCACAATGAGGAATTTATATGATCTGTAAGTGTCTGATGGGACAGCATCACCTTTCACATGTTCCCAAGAATGACGCATGTATTGCATACTTTGCATGTTTTTTGTGCACACAAATGGTTGAGTGGCCTCTTAATGATGCATTAACTTTTTCCTGCTTCAGCCCACCAAAACAAACTGGAGGAGATGATCAACGAGCTGGCGGTTGCAATGACAGCTGTGAAGCATGAGCAGGAGTACATGGAGGTCCGCGAGAGGATACACAGAGCAAGTAAGAGTCCAGGGAACATGTACAGAAAGTGTAATGTGTTGCTTTAAGTGTGTAAAATCCTAAATGTTCTTTTTGTCTCCCTCTAGTCAACGACAACACAAACAGCAGAGTGGTGCTGTGGTCGTTCTTCGAGGCTCTGGTTCTGGTGGCGATGACGCTCGGACAGATTTACTATCTGAAGAGATTTTTCGAAGTGCGGCGAGTGGTGTAGTGCGATGAAGTGATCTCTCGGTGTCCTCCACTGTTTTCTCCAACACAAAGACAGTTATTTACACTCTGGAAATACGACTGGCAGTTTGAGTAAAGCCCACAAATGATCGGATCTCAAATGTTTTTGTTGTCCTGTTACCTATGTCCTTCTGTAAAAATGTTAGAATGTTTGGAGTGAATGGCCAAAATGTTCATTAGTTTTTTGTTCTTTTTCATTTGTTTTTTAAACTGCCTATGTTTTCTCCAGTATTGTTTGATAATTATAGATAAATACCAATCACAAGCCAGAACAGTTTGGTCTGTATGAAGTAGTGCAAGGCTCATAAATTTAAGTGAAGGCAGTCTGATGAAAAATTCTTAGAAATGCACAAAAGTGGACATGCATGTGTGGAGTCACCACAGGAGAATGTGCCCTTATTCAGATTGAACTGGGATACCTTCAAATCCTAAATATATCAAACATTAAAAACTGATTCCATTAGATCACTGTCTGAGATGCTGGTGGCTTTGTTTCCAATATCTAAGCCAAGTCCGACAATGTTCTGTACATTGTGTTACTGCTCCCAAACAACAAATTGCACTCCTATAGAATATGTCTAAGTAACCTGAAGGATTTATATTTCAGCTGGTCTTTATGGGAAACTGTTCAGCCTCTAGCTCTGTCTGTTGATTCAGTTTGATCCGTGCCACGGGGGCTTCAGTGGACGTCCTTTGTAGGGGAATGACTTGACTCCCTACATAGTTCAGAAAAAGGCAACAGGCCTGAAAGGTCATAAGTCGACGTAATAGTCAAAAAGTTAAACTTTTAAGCTGCGATTTAGCAGAAAAAGCTGAGACAAAGTTTGATTTCATCTTAACTACTTGGGCTGAAACTCCAAAACAAAGTGGAGAGGAATACAGAAATACGTGTGGATTGAGGCTGGGTGGGGTGGGGTGGGTGGGTCACCTAATTGACTGCTGTGTGCTTTAGTTGCTTCTACTCTGGTTAGTGTGTTGGTGTCTGGGATTTTAAATTATGAGATTGTATACAATTTTGGATATTTCGTTTTAGTTTAATTTTTCTGGAGCATATCCAGTGACATGCGACTGTTTTGGTGATGCCTGTAAAATGATTTTTCCTTCCTCATACAAAGTAAAACGCTTCTGTCCAAGGCACTATCTGAGGCATGTTACTGAATATGCTCCAGTTTTGTATTAAAAAAGCATCCTTGAGCTCAGGCAGGTAAACTGCTCCGTGCACAGTCCCTCCTTTGTGTGATTTCGACAAAATCTGATTAATGGATCTGTGCAAATGATTGTGGAAATTTCCCCAGGATTCATAATAAAGCCAATATTCTGTACAATTACTCAAATGTCTTTGTAAACAAGTGGAAACTGCTATGGTAAAAAGTTTGTCCATGAATCACCTTATTCAGCAGTAAAGCTGAATTGGTGATGACATTATGCTAAATTTCTGTGCTTTAATAACTGGAACAGAACCATTGTTTATGTTATTAGCTTCACCTAATATGTCTGCTGTGAAAAAATTCCAACATGTTAACTCATTTCGAGACGAGATCACTGTAACAATGTGAGAATGACAGTACAGCAACATACAGAAGTTTCTACCTGTATAGTTGAAAATAAATTTCCAACTCTGTGCTGGAACCTTTTCCATAAGGAACGCAACTTGATGAAAACGTATTTGTTCTTCATGAGAATGGGAGGAGGTGGAGAAAAGTTATGATGATTTTCTTGGTACATTGCTCTGGCTGTAAGCAGATAATTGTATTACCCTGTGTAGGTGCGTGTTAATAACATAACACATGGACAGATTTTCACGAAATGAGATGCCAGGGATGGAAGAAGTATAAAAACGCATTGTAGAAGTAGTTGTATGCCCTAATTTCAAAAATCTTACTGAAGTCAATGCATCAAAATATTAACATGGAAAGATACTTAAAGTACCAAAGTTACAAGTGCTCACCAGGCACATTTCAGCCTATATTATATAAATTAGTTTTACTCAGTGATGCATTGTTTTGAACATTACTAAAATGTTGAAGTTTGTAAATTTCAGCTTATTTCAACCACTTATTAGCTTGTGGTAAATAAAGTAAAATTATATATGTATTGGTCGACTGTGGTTTAATTATTGATCTGAATACAAAACTTTAAAAAGAATCATCACATATATAACAAAAAATAAGTGAATAAATGTAGTAGAGTAAAAAGTACAATGTGTTCCAATACAGAAAAACAAAGCAGCAAACAGTCAGTACGAGCACATTATATCAAAAATATACTTATACACGACTTTCACATGTAACGGTGTACTTCTACTTCTACCTAAATACAACATTAAAGGTACATAAAGATGGTTACATGTGTATGCGGAAAGAACTACACGCGGAACTATACGTGCCTCTGGGCCTCAGTTCCCACCCGGCCTGTAAACATCGGCGTACCAGGAACACGGAACAGCGTGGAGCTCGGACCAAGCAGCTGCGACACGCACGTTTCCTTTTCACGGTGAAAACCAGTGATTGCCGCTGGTTTGTTTCACAATGGACAACACGACAGACGCAACATGGGACTCGTTACCTGTTCAGCTGAACGAGGGAATTCTACAAACTCTGGAGGAGCTGAAGTTCACCCACATGACACCTGTACAGGTAACACCAGCCCCCCTGACACGTGACTCCCACCAGCTTCTCTCCACAGCATCTTTACTGATCATCATTATTGTGTGTTTCTAGTCTGCGTGTATCCCGCTGTTCATGGGCCACAAAGATGTGGCTGCGGAGGCGGTGAGTACACGTTCTCCACCTGCAACAAACACTCGAGTATACTTGAGTTACTTTTACTTCACTTCACTGTTTCCATCTCTTGCCACCTTCTACTTCTACTGCAACTTATCTCATATTCTATCTTCTTACTCCTCCACTTGTTTGAGAAAACCTTCAATATTTAGCAGATAATGCTGCATATTATCAAAAACTAACATCACGCTTAATAAGATGTTTTCACGTCATTACAAATACATCATGATGTGAGTCACTCATTCTTTTGAATCCCAATTTCACTGATGTATAAAAATGATAGTCATGTTATTGTTTGTTTTTGGTCTGTCCTATATTGCCTTGTTACGTCAGATCTGGACATTATGAGTTGTACAATGTGTTGTTTGACATCAAAACATTCCCGCTCGGCCACAGTCAAAGATGTTTGCTTGTGCCCTCGCAGGTGACTGGAAGTGGGAAGACGCTTGCTTTCGTCATCCCGATCATCGAGCTGCTCCTGAAGAGAGAAGAGAAGCTGAAAAAGATGCAGGTAACGATAAGCGAGACCTGTATTTCCACCCTGGTACTTTTACATTCCCAGTGGAGTTGTCATTTCTCCTGGATGCTGCGAGTGTTGCTCTTTCCAGGTGGACAGGAAAAGGAGGCAGGTTGGACCCTTCAGGGAGGTGCTGAGTTTTGATTTGTGTTTTTCCGCAGGTTGGTGCCTTAGTGATCACTCCCACGAGAGAACTGGCCCTTCAGATCAGCGAAGTGATGCAGCAGTTTATTCAGAAGTTTCCACAGTTCACGTGAGTTCAAAGTCACTGCAGAAGGTGGATCGCTGGATGAAGATATGAGCTGGGGCTGAAAGAATGCATAGATTAGTGCATCAATCTGCGACTATCATCAGTTATCACAGATCCACAAACCTGTTTCTTCCACATCATACTTATTGTTTGTTGAGCTTGAATGAGATGTGGCTATATATTTTATCTGTCAAAAAACACATCAAAAGTGTGTTTGTACTGTTTTTGTTACTTATTCAGGACCTTTTCCAAATAAACACTGACTAGACCAGTGTACCGTATGGGGACCAAACCCTGGTCCTAATGAGGCAAACCCTAATGAACGCGGTCTTGGTCCAAAAATTAAAGTCCATACTAAGGACAGCTGCGGAAACCTTTGAGCATGTGTGTGTTTAACTTTGCCTCGACGAGCGTCATTACTTCAATCTAAAAGCACCAGAACTACAGTGATACCCGTCCCAATGGAACAGCTTCCTCATCAGTTGAACCACACTGTCTTTTTTGTGTTTTCACTAATTAAGTTGTTTCATGTATATCTGTGTTTTCCAGGCAGATTTTATTGATTGGTGGATCCAACCCAATAGATGATGTGGAGAAGATCCAGGATCAAGGGTATGTGATGCATGGAGCGCCACATCATCAGATAATTTAACTGTATTATTATTTATATGCTGATGGTGTCCAAATGTACCATTCTAAATTTTTCCCATTTAAAGGCCGATTTATAGTCGGGTTGTACGCACGCAACACGCCCCTTTCGTGCCCTCTGGCGGCTTGCGTGCGTCCCCCAATTTTTCTAACTATACGACAAAGCGACGCGAGCCTCACGCAGCCCGCACGGCTTGTGATTGGTCCGCTTACTACATCCCGTTCTGAGTCTAGTTTCCGGTTTCATGCCCCACAATACGCGGAAATCACAGAAGAATTAGAAGAACGAATATGGACCAAATAGATGAGCACTTGGCAGACGAGATCCGAAAGTATGACCACTTGTATAACCCGTCAGTGACTGGCCGATTTGTCCGCCAGAAATAGGCTATGAGGAGCCGGAGTGGCGATGTAAATTAACAGTCGACGAAAAAGAAGACGTCTCTTCGACAAAAATATGACTCCGCTAGTGTTCTGGCGGTGAATTGCGTTGCAACACGCGCAACACGTTAGTGAAGCATAAACCAAAACGAGTCCGTTGATGCAGCTGCGCTACTTCCGCGGTTGCAGGACTATAATTCGGCCTTTAGTCAGAATTCATATTAAGGTTGTCGTGGCCAGGCCCCTATGTTCATCTCCGACCCGTTGCCACGTAAGATCACCACCTTAGTTGTTCTGACCAGGGCTTAATAGACGTTCCTCGCACACATTATAAAAACAAGAGATGAACGTGATGGGTCTTACATTATGCAATAATTCTTCGCAACGAGAAGCTGAAACCTAATTTATTCAAGCTTGCCTTTGTCTCAGGAAAGGAGTGAGACATATAATAGAAAGAAAACTACAGGAAATGTGGATGTTTTTTTCTGTGCAAGATACCTTTCTGATTGTTTTATTGTTTCATTTTAACAACTATATTTTATAGTTTTATCACTGTGACTTACTCTGTGAAAGGTGCTTTATTAATTCAACTTAACTGACTCCCTTACTTACAGTTGTCACGCCATCATCTTCCTCACAGAGGAACGAGTAAGTTCTTGGTTCTTGTCACGAGGAAATCTGGCAGACGTTTCCCAAATAATCTTTTTGTTTAGTACACAAATGTCTGCAGTGAGGCTCCGAAATCAATTCAGATCCTGGACTCCATCCAGAGTGTCGCGTAATTAAGTCCACAATAATGTGTAGACAGACTTACACCAACCAACATGACAGCACCTGTGTTTCAGAGCCAACATTGTGATCGCGACTCCCGGCCGTCTGGAGGATATGTTCAGGAGGAAAGAAGATGGTCTGGACTTTCGCAGCTCAGTCAGGTGTCTGGATGTGCTGGTTCTGGACGAGGCCGACCGGCTGCTGGAAATGGGCTTTGCGGCCAGGTACGGGATAAAAAGGAATATTTGTCTTTGTGTAGGAACAAATGAGTTCTGTGTGCACGATCTTGACAAGCGTTTACTGTCTGTGCAATCCAATGGCTCTTGTGTAATGTACACTGAATTCTGTGCACAGTGAATATATTGTATTTACATTGTTTATATTAATTATATTCTATTTATATTGTCATATCTCAATGTATTGAAAATGCATCTTTAATTATTATTACTTTTAATGATAGCTAGATTTTCACTGTTCTCTTTGCTGATCCAACACAGCACTTTTCCCTGTTGTGGGACTAAAAAACAATGACCTTTTCTGAATAAATACAGCGCTACAAGGCTGTGTAGAGGCGTCAGGCATTCAAATTCTGTGGTTGGGCTCATTTTGTTCCAGAATGAATTTGGCTCCAGACAGACGAGTCAATCCAAATCCCTAAAGTCCCTAAAACCTTCCTAGAGTGCTGTGTTTTTAATTTTCTTCAGCTATTTGACGTCTTCTTGTCTGTCTGTGCTTCCAGTCTGAACACCATCTTGGGCTACCTGCCCAAACAGAGGCGCACAGGCCTGTTTTCAGCCACTCAGACTCAGGAGCTGGAGAAGCTGGTGCGGGCCGGCCTCAGGAACCCTGTCCGCATCACCGTCAAAGAGAAAGGCGTGGCTGCGTCCGCCACTGCCCAGAAGACCCCCTCCAAGCTCTCCAACTACTACATAGTGAGTGTGGCCTTCGCACATATCAGCCCGAAGTTCAAAAATGGTAACAACACAAAAATTCAGATCATGGTTTTCATTCCAGTTATGTAAAGCTGAGGACAAGTTCAACAACCTGGTGGCTTTTCTGAGACAACACAAGCACGAGAAGAATCTGGTCTTCTTCAAGTACGTTGAACTGGACAAACACTTGATTTTATCCTGTTTGAAGTGAAAGTTTGAATCAGCCGGTCTGCACATCCAAAACATTCAACTTCTGTTCTTACACAGAATCCCCCCCCCCCCTTTTTTTTATTCTAGTAACAACTCAACTAGGTTACTTTAAACAAAACAGCGTGTTGTCAAAATTCTGGACAAAAAAAGAAATTCAATGTTACTTTGTTCAGTTCATCTATAAACAGGGATTTAGACAAAAAATAAAATACAAATCTGTAGCTTACAATATGGTCTTTTCTACAGTAAGGTTCAATTTCATATTAACACAGCTCACTCTCAGTCCAACCAATAATTTATTTCTTTATTGACTCATCTGCTGATTATTTTCTCAATCTGTTTGTAAAATGTCACAATTTCTTTAACCACAAGGTGATGTCTGTGCATGTTGTGATATGAATAAAACAGAGATGAGAGATGAATTGTCACAATCAAAAAGCCACAAACAAAAGTGTTTGCCATTATTCTAGAAACAAAATGACAGGAGAGTCAGTAGTTAAATGAGCTAATGGATAATTCAACGGCAGCCATGGGAGAAATCTGATGGAGCAGCTCAAACTTCAGCATTTGACTCCCGTCCTCTGGGGACAGATCGACGACTGTTCAGGAAATTAATCAGGATTCATGATTCATTCCCCCTCAAACTGAAACCTCCATCTTTGGTGTCTGGACCAACTGCATCACTTTAGCCTGTGTGGTTCAGGTTCTTTTGTCACCAACTCACATGACTTGTCTCTCTGGTCATCAGCACGTGTGCGGGTGTGGAGTACTTTGGCAAAGTTCTGGAGACGGTGATCAAGAAGGCCACCATCTGCTGCATCCACGGCAAGATGAAGAGTAAACGCAACACGATCTTTGCAGACTTTCGGGCCCTGAAGAGGTGAGAAGGAATTTGCATGTGATCGGTGCAGTGACGCTGGTTGTACGTGATTTGACTTCCAAGTATCGCTTGTGTCCGTGTGTTACGCTGCAGTGGGATCTTGGTGTGCACAGACGTCATGGCCAGGGGCATCGATATCCCCGATGTGAACTGGGTGCTGCAGTATGATCCTCCCAGCAGTGCCAGGTGAGTGAGCAAAGTAAAGTCTCTGAAAATCTGCGTAGCCGGATCTGAAAGGCCCAATTAGCATCATCATATTGACTATAAGGTTTTGTAGGTTTGAAAATAAACTTACAATATACAGTGTTTATAATCCGTCTCACCAAAAGAGCTAAACTCTGATGATTATCTCTAGTGTTTCTCTAAAGCCGGATGCATATTGTTCCCCTGTGCTACAAAGCCACACTATTTCACTGGGTCACATGTTCCCTCATCACCAGGAAGAAACAGTGCACTTTTATTTTCAGTTCCATCGCCCTGCCACCTCAAAATCCATGAGAGCCTCAAAATGTGGATTCATCCGCTGTTGAAATTAGTTTCCATTAGTTTTTGAGTGACATTGAAAAACCTGCAGTGAACAGGTTCCATAGCTGTTACATCACCAGCCTTATTTAACTCACTGGTTACTTGGATGTGAACATGCTGCTTAATGCCAGTTGCAGATCAGTTCATTGATTATCTAGGGGATTAGTTCATTTTAATGATCTTTTATCGAATACAATTCACTTTCAAATAACGATTACTTTGAAAACAATGAATATCAGAACAATTACGAAAGATGACCTCAGATGTTGAGATATCATCGTGTCGCACTTTGAAACTTACTGTAATGGTATAGACAAATCGTCTTCACATGCCAGTATAAAGTTTCCAATACGTTTTCCTGTATAATTAACTAAAGTTACATTATGTAGTTTGTCACAATTATTTTATTTAAAAAGATTCATCATTCAGGCTTTAATTCCTTCTACATTTCTTCTGTCTGTGTCTCAGGGCCTTTGTCCATCGATGCGGGCGCACAGCACGAATTGGTAACCTGGGCAACGCGCTGGTCTTTTTGCTGCCGATGGAGGAAACGTATGTTACCTTCTTGGCCATCAACCAGAAAGTGAGTTCTTCTCTTCTTTTTATTCATTCAACATGTACCAAGCTCTGAAAGCCATAGAACTTACCACTGCTTGTATCTGCGCTGCTTATACTTAAGTTTTTTTAAACCTGGTAGGAAATACTTTGATGTGCCAGGTTTCTCTGGATTATCTTTCCCACCTAGGCACATGTGGAATGGATGGATAAACTCAACAGATGTAATGGGGGAAATATTTGGAGGAGTGACGGGTGGAGTTATGTTGATGGGGGGGTGCGGTTGTTAGATCTGGTTAAGATGATAAGTACAGTATAATAGTAAAATAAATTGCTTCAAACTCTCATATTTTATAAACTGCACATCAACACTAGTGTTTAGGGTCCAAGGAAAGAGGTTGTTGTGTAATACCGATTGTAAAGGCAAATACAATTTGACTTGGCTTGGTGGATACATAAGACACTTTCATGCTTGATAACCACTGCATAATGTATTTTAGAAGTATTCTGAACTGGGAAGTACTATGACTGGTATAACAATTAAATTCAGCTTAGTAATACAGAACTTGCTGAATGCTGGTTGCATTTAATTTTAGCTGTCAAGCACCAGTTTGATCATATGGGTTTTGACGTAAATGGATGTAATAAGTATACTGACAGCAGTGAGATGATAGAGGGCTGAACCCCCTCGGCCAACACACACATCAATTTATATTTCTACCATATGAGCATCGGAACTTCTAACTCCTCCCCTTCGACTATAAGTTATGACAATTAGCGACCATCACACAGAGACCGACATTGTCATTGGTTAAAATCTGCAGGTGAAGGTGAAGTGTCCTCCACAACAGTGAGCAGGATGTCATCACGACTTTCCGTGCTGAGCTGCTAGTTATTGTTTAATTTTGCTGCAGCTGTGCTGTAGAAAAACGCTAATCAATATCCAGGACAGTTCCCTCCATTGCTGTGTGTTTTACTGGACACATATATGGGCAGAATGAAACGGCTCTGATCTGTGTCAGAGGGTTTTAAAAAGACACAGGAATATTGGCCACATTCCTTATAAGTTACTATTGAATATGAATCAGTTGAAAAAAGACTTGTGTTGCATCTTCACAGTCCAGGCCTCACAAATAAAAGCTCTTCTGTCATTTTCCTCAGTGCCCACTCCAGCTTATGCCTCCTGTACGTGATGTTGTGGATGTGCTGCCCAAAGCCAGGGCCTTAAATCTGGCAGACCGCGCCATGTTTGACAAAAGCATGAGGGCCTTCGTCTCATTCGTCCAGGCCTACGCCAAACACGAATGTAGTCTCATCTTTAGAGTCAAAGGTGAAATAAGCAGCTTGACTTCTTAGGTTTTAATTTGTTGGTGTGTATCAAGTCAAAATATAAAAAAAAATGTATTTCCTTTCTTTGTCTAGATTTGGACTTTGCTACCTTAGCTCGTGGCTTTGCCCTCCTTCGTCTGCCGAAGATGCCTGAACTAAGAGGAAAAACGTTCCCCGATTTCGAATCGACGATGGTGGACACAGAAACCATCCGCTACAAGGACAAGAACAGGCAGAAGGAGAGAGTGAAGATGCTGAAAGACAGAATTGAGAATCCTGTTCCCAGAAAGGTTTTTGTCAAGACTACGTCCTGGTCCAAACAGAAGAACAAGAAGGATCGCAAGAAGAAGTTTACGGCTAAGAGGAAGCACAAAGAGGTATTTCCTTTCAGTGGCCATTACATGAATTGATAAAAGTGTCAGTGGACTAGATGTATTTATGTCCCTTTTTTATTTTCTGTGTCTGCAGGACTGCGAAATTGACGATGAAGATATGAAAGAGCTTTTAAGCGACACTCGCCTCCTCAAGAGACTGAAGAAAGGGCAAATCAGCGAGGAGGACTTTGAGAAACAGATAACAACCTTACCAAAGTCAAAACACAAAACCGAGGGAGCACCACTCAACGGCTCAGTGGGGGAGGCTGTTTGACAAAACTCTTGTAGTTAAAATGGCCAAGGTCAGAAACAAAATGTTAAATAAATCCAGAGCAACACCTCGGACATTTGTTTTCCCTTTTACAAAAGGGTTTTATTTGAGACTTTTAAGTCACGGTCATAAATAAAGTTTGATGAGTTCGTCGCTGACAGCGGACGGGGTGAGGACGCCCAGGTCAGTGAAGAGGAGGGTGATGAGGGAGGGAGGCGTGTAATCGATGATCGGATGCTCCTCTGACAGGTTCTGCACCGTCTTCAGGGTTTCTGCTTTGTACTGTGGAGGAACGGAGAAGACATGTTAAGATTCAACAGTTGTATGTAAAGGTTTGGACAAAGGACATTTTGCTGTAAAGTGGAAATACAAACATTTAACCCCTGCAGCAGTGAGCCTCTTTATTAATGTTGAAGCACTCTCAATTTTATTTCATGAACAATAACAACAAAAGGCACAAGAATCACTGCACAAATAGTGGGAAGAACAGACTCCTATGTTTGATGTAAATTTGTTGTCATTCAGGAAAGTGAAGAGAAGAGGTTGAGTTCTACAACAGGACAATTCACCAGGAACCATCTAAAAGTAAAACAAAACAGTTTCTCATTGTCCCTTTCTGCAATTGCCCTTGGAATTCCGTTCAGGCCCGTGTGCACTCACCAATAGAAACACAAATCACTATGTGCATAGAGCAGAAATACAGAAGGTGCTCAGAAATGCAAATGCAGCAAGCAAAAAAACCTAATATAAATAGAATAATAGGGTATAGGACATTTTCAGGATGGCATCATGATTTGGAAATTTGGCTGCTTATTTCGTTGGCTTCATGACAAATTAGGGGAATGAGAATTAAAGGCCAAAATTAGGTTGAATAAACTACCTTAAGTGTTTAATTAGCTAAACACCCATGGATCCATCACACAGACTCCATCAGAAAGACGGCCAGACAGCGGCTCTTCTTCCTCCGCAGGCTGCGGAAGCTCCACATGGACTCCAGGATTCTCTGCAACTTTTACAGATGCACCATAGAGAGCATCCTGACTGGCTGCATCACCGCCTGGTATGGCAGCTGCACCGCCCTGAACCGTAAGGCTTTACAGAGGGTGGTGAAGTCTGCCCAGCACATCACCAGGACAGCGCTACCATCCATGGAGGACCTCTACACCCAGCGGTGCAGGAAGAAGAGCAGCCGGATTATTAAAGACCCCTTTCACCCCAGCCATAAACATTTTTGCCTGCTGCCATCTGGCCGACGGTACCGCAGCATCTGGGCCCGCACCACCGACAGTTTCATCCCCCAGGCCGTAAGACTTTTAAACTCCTCTGAACTGCAATAACTCCATTAAACTAGCACCGTGACATATTTGCACTTCTTTTCTTTTATTATCTCCTCAGCTGTTCATATATATTTAGATATATATATACACATTATTTCCTATTTTGATATTCTATTTTATACTATTTCTCTATCTAGTGTGTAATTACTTGAGCATTGTTAGAAGAGAGCCTGAGACTCAAGCATTTCACTGCCAGCGACTGCTTAATGTTATTGTTGTGCATTTGACAAATAAAAATCTTGAATCTAATTTGCCAACAGGCAGCTTTTGTGGAAAGCGCTGGTTATTTTTCGTTATTCTCTACTGGGAAAGGAGTTAAATTGAATAGTGGGGCGAGCGGGGTTGCATTAATTGAGTTTAGTGATTGAGTTGCTCCTGCAAAATCATCTAGAAATGAATGGAGAAGAATTACTAAAGAAATGAATTCCTTTCCTGTGATTTGGTGCCTCTCAAGGAACCCATTATGAGAGGTGCAGGGAAGCTTCTACAGTTCCTCACCTGATGACTTACTTTCCCAAATCAAATCCCCATGATGAGCAGTAGACAAAGATAGACTCACAGTCACAGCACCACGACCCTGACACTGCTTGAAGGAGTGGGTAGGGATGTCTCAATAAATAAAAACATTTCAGAGTAGAGGCACTTCAGCCAAAACCTAGACACAACGTAGGGTGTGTTTGTGTGAACGCAAATGTCCCAGTGAGAGCCTCCAGGGACTTTCTCCACATGGAACACTAATATAAAGTCCACAGTAAGTGCTGCAGACAAAATCAAAGGATCTCCACTGTGGAATTAATACATGATAATGACATGTCTCTGCTCGTCTGAGCAGAGAAAGGCAAACTGCAGACAAAGTCCAGAAGATCCTAATGTGTCATAATACATGATATTAAACCTTAAATTTATCTGGCACATCCTGTTGGTTGAGCGGATAGAGCCGGACAAACTTGAAACTCTCTGCCACAACGTAGAAGGGCTTGTTGTGCGCTTTGGAGCACATCGCCGTCTGATAAGTGCCGATCTGCAGAAACAAAGGGGAGAAGTTTAGGCCTGTTTGTCATCACATGTACCTGACATGTGACCTGTATCACAGAGTGAGATCAGTAGGTGAGCCAGACATCGTTGGGATTTACTCATTGTTTGCTGTCTTCATAAACAGCAAGCGCACCATAATCTTGAGAAGCTCACCACGGTATCACAAGTATTTAGCTCAATGAACCTGGTTAAGGCACTTTCACACCTACTTTGTATGGTCCGGACCTTCTGACTTTCAGTTTAGTCCAAACTAAAATAACAGATATGGAAGACGCTCTGGACCAACAGTCTAAAAAATGTTGTCAGAACAAAAGAGGTGGTCTCAGTCGGGATCAAACTGAACCATGGTTTGATTTCGTTCCCAGAGTGAAAACACTTTTATGGAAAGTTCCCCCTTTTCAAACAATTGAAACCCTTACAGAATTAAACTAAAGCGGCCAGCAGGATTTCTGCTGTCTTCACCTCCAACGATATAATGTTTGATTGAAGAGGACGGTCGTCTGGCACATTCAAGCTAGTGTTGACTTCTGGGCCTGATGTTGATGATGCTGGTAGTAATCCAAAAATGATATAACCCTGGCAACAAAATCATTTTCTCCATTCAAACGGAATAACTATGACCCGCCGAATTAACAACATGCTTATGTCAGACACACCCATCTAGAAACCAATGTCAAGTAAAGCTCGACGGAGATGACAGTATCTATACATTTCCTAATTTAATTATGAAACCAAAACTAACTGGATCGAATGTTTAAAATGTTATTAAGACATTAACCTTGATTCTGACTTTCATTTGTTAAAACCCCCTTAGATGGACTCACTTTGTGATACAGACCCCTGACTATTTCCTGAAACACACCTTGTTGATGATTCCTCCGCTCTCAACAACTCCCTCTGCACCAACAATAACTAGATCCACCTTCTCCAGGACATACCTGTGAAAAATAATAACAGCAATATACTAAATTAATGCGACTGAGTTCATCTTGACAATGTATGATAACGATTTTTAATCTATTTACCCGACGGCTGCATCCAGGACCACTGTTACTGGGACATTAAGTTTTCTGAGAGCTTCGGCCATCTGTCGCCTGAATAGAGAAAGAAACGGATTCAATGAGCGTTTGTCCCGTCAGATAAAACTGGGACGCAGTGTACTGAAAGTATTCACTCACCCAGCTGAGTCAGGCTGCGATTCAGTCACATAGACAGAGAAACGTTTCTTCTCAGCTGCAGCTTTTTCCAGAACCCTGAGGACGACTCTGGAGTAGGAGTGAGTCAGGATTTTCTGGGAGAGAAACATTTGGAGGACAAAGGGGGGGTAAATATCAGCACATTGCCTGAATACTGTTTGTGTTCTGTCTGCTTATATCCAAACTGTGTCATCTTAAATCCTAGAATCAGTGGCCAACTTAAAACGTGGTCTATGTTTCAGTCATAGTACTTTACAAATTAATAAACTCTTTATAGCTATAAACAAAACTTAGTGTCTTCAAAGCATCTTTTGAGACTTCAGGGGCTCCGTACTTTAATTATGCTTAATGAGAACATTTAATAAAGTGCTTTTCTGTTGTTGTTATAATTTTTCTATTTACATGTGCTTGTTGTTAACCTCAAACGGTTGATAAAGTGACCAACAAGGTCTTCAGATTGTTCACACCTGGCTGCTTGACTTTAAAAAAAAGTCAAGCACCCAGAATACAAGACCTGATCAGTCCCCTCCTTTTTACACTGGCTAACCCTGAGCTACAGAATTTACAAAGAATGTCATCAATAACTCTGAAAGCTCTACAAAGTGTTGCTCCAATCTGGATTACATGTTTATTTGCCCCCCTAGAAGCACAGCCACTGTCAGTGCTCCTCAGGTAGAACTCTGCTAAGTGTTCCCAAAGCTGCTACAATAGAAACTGGACATTTCCCATCAGAACCATGCAGCTGTGGAACCTGAGACAGCTGCACTCCTCAAAATGTACATTTACAGGAAAGTTTATTTTCTTCTAATAATCCCATTGTTTATATGGATTCTATCCCTTTTAGTTATCTGTTTTTATTAGTCACTATTTTATCAGGGCTTATGATTTTTTTAGTTTTTTATCTGAAATTCCTCTGACCTTAACACATAATGAAAATATAATCAATACAATACAGCATTACAATTTATTTTCTTTTTTGTTAGACAGCAAACTGTCCAACAATAACAGTTTTAATATTATTAATAAATACTGTACTTACAGCCCCGTCTTTGATGAAGGTGTGACAGAGCTTTGCAACCTTGGTCCTGGACATTGAGATCTTCTCTAGAAACAGTTCTCCCCTCTCTTCCATCACCTTCTTACAGCGAGACAGATCCTGACAGACAGAGAGACGAAAGTTAGATTTGCCTTGAAATAATAACAAAAACTGACCCCCAAAAATAAATAAAAATAATGTAAAGATACAAATTAACTTTTATTAATTTAGTTATGGTTTATTACTTGGTGCCTCTTTGGCCCTAGAAACTACTTTGACAGGATCCAACAGGACTAGGCTTGGGAGGAGCTGAACTAATACGTGGAAAGCAGCAGTGCATTCGAGCAAACAGGTCACCAAACCTACTCCTTCATAAGCTACCAATGAAAAGTTTTGAGTTTAAGAATCTGCAATGTTGTTGTTTTATGCCTTAAAACTAATTTTAAGGCAATTAATCTAAAACAATGATGGCCTGATGTGAGTACTGTTATGTGAACTCTCCTTTAGCCATTGCCTGCCTCTTCGGTCTTGGTCCCAGTGAAAACATGGAGTGCTGGTCACTGACCTGGTGCTCCAGAGATGTGAGGCTTATGAAGCGCAGGAAGAGCTCCCCTCCTGAGGACACGCCCACAGAGGAGTCCACTCGCGTCAGGCAGTCTGTGGCCCCCGTCAGGCTCTCCCTCAGGCCCAGGATGGTTTCACCTAGAGGGGCGGATAGAGCTCATCGAATTAGGCTGAGAACAGTATGCAGCTGTTCCATTTAACACTACAGGAAGTTACACGCGTAAGAATACAGAAGAGAGGAGTGAACGCACCTTTGTCTCGCTTGAGGAATTCCAGCAGAGTGCGGATAGAGGCCACAGCTGAGGCCATGTCCGGGTCTTCCCTCATCTGAGCCCTGAAATACTCCACCAGCTCTGACCCGGGGCACAGTGAGAGTGAAAGTGAGAGTCAGTGAGGCAGCACCGAAATCTGAGCATCCATTGTCCCACCTGTGTTTGGCTCTATACGTAACTACATCAGCATATTAGTCAACACATCGAACAGCTACATCATCTTTGGAGTAAACTACACAACACATCCTAACCCCAACTCTTGGTCCTACACGAATGTTGAGAATACTGTATTCCATAATTAACTAATAATAAAGCTGTGATCATTCTCAAACAGCTTCAACACAGACATCAGAGTTCAATAACAACATGTCTGTCTGAGGATATATTCCAACCAGCGAGCTGATAAACTCTGTGTTGTGTTGTTTCTATAACTTCAGACTTTTCAACTGATATAAACAGGTAACTATCAAGAGAACAGCTCATCTGCTTTGACTTATTTTGAACTAATGACTGCAGTGGCCCCTGAGAGGCCCTGGTGTTGTTTCCACCACGTGTGAACTGTATCTCACTCTGTTTAGGGGCCCTCTCGTGCTGAGAAGTAGTTTCAGTGTCGCCATCACTAGTTACCACATGGTTCTTATCTACTCACCCAGGAGGAGACTGAACTAACTCACCTTCTTCATCCATCGTCAGTCTGACAGGTGGAGTTTAGCAGGGTTGAAACAAACCACGGTGAATCTAGCGTTGGAGGTTTTCTCGCTAGTTTCAGTCAGTCAACAGGTTTTTATATCACCTCCCGTCACACGCGACTTTACAACAAGCCTTTTCAGTCACAGTTACCAGGTGAAAACCAGCTGACACTCCAGCTGTGGTCAGTTTGTGAGGAGCTGAGCACCATTAGCTTCTTTGGCGACGCTGCGTGTCGCGGGGAGATGACGTAGGACGGTGGTGGTGCCTTCGCGTGCTGCTGGAAAAGTTGTGCTCGATTATACGTTTGAAGGAATGGTGAAAATGATGAAAGATGTCGACTGAAAACAAAGTGTGGTTGTAGTTCAGATAACATTTTTTTTGTATTCCACTTGTGCATTGTGCAATGAGTAGGACAAGGTCCTGAGCCCGTGTTTTTAGCCTTCTATAGTTCTTCAAATGGTGTCTAATAAAAAAAAAAATAGGGAACTATTCAGAATGATTGCTGAAGTTTATTTATATACATTTTTTCTCCAACCCCTCATTGAGACAAACTGCAATTTTGGCTTTTTATTTTACGCCATTAAAAGGTTACACTATCATTTTTACATTGTATGAGCTTGACTCAAGTTTCATTCAATTCGTACTTTGTATCATTAACTATAAGGAGAAAGCATTTTGCAAGTTTGTATCAGACCAATCAACTGAAAGCTACTGAACATCAGTGTCATTCCATTACATGGATTTAGTTTAAACATTTTTTCTGATCAACTTTTGCCATATTCCCGCTGAACAATGGTTCAAGGTATCAGCAAAGGCATTGGATTAAATCACTTGGCAACCATAAGCATTCACAATAAATTATAACTGAAAACTGACCATTAGATTTCCAGACATAAACTGTGTCTTGTCTTACACCAAAGTAAATATCTATAGTGGCTTTGACCTCATGGTGGCATTAGACAAAAATGTCAGAGGGCCACAAAATAATAAGCAAAACCATCCTTAATCCAGCAGTTTCCCATTGTAGCAGAAAAAACATGAAAATACATATGAAGATTTTTGCTAAGTGAGCCCTCAACATCTGGAAAACTGTAATCACTTTTTGCTTCTGAGGGCCAGACTGGATTGGATGTCAGATTTACATTATTACACATACACACAGAACAGACACTACATAAACACCACACTAAGTGTATTAGTTTATCATGTAAACCCAGTTGCAACCAATGCATTTGGTGGACTGTAGCCAATAGTTTTGTTTTGGCTTCGGTGAGTCCTGAACCATCCCTCAGTTCTACTGCTGTAGATCTAGAGTGCTGGGGGAATTCCCATCATGCACTGGGCACTTCGACATCAGGCTAATACATGTTACCAACTTATTTGTCCTCTCTCTGTCCTTGTTACTATTGTTATAACTTATTCATCAATGGTGTTATAACTGCACATACCTCTGTCCAGCAGTCCCCTTAGATTCAGGCAAGACGCACCAAATTTCCAAGGCCTGACATCCTCCTCTGTGTGGTCGCGTGTGGATCACAGAGGACATCTAGGCCAAAAACATGGTGTAAATGATGCCGTTTCAATTTGGATATGAATGTCAAGGCTTGCGGACAATTGGATATCAACACAGGAGCAGTAAGGAGACATGTTGTGGGTTTTTTTCAGTTTTTTTTAAAATATTTTTTCGACAAAAAGTGGATTTTCCTTTCTGGGTGAACTATCCCTTTCAGGTCACACTTAAATCACACATTAGATCTTGATGAACGAACTGTTCAAATTGAAAATCATCACTGATGTACATTGTATAATTTGTTTAGAACTGAATGACATTACAACGTTCAATGGAAACGAACATCATTAACCCACTGAGGGCTGGATTCAAAACCATTTCGAAAAATAAAAATGAAAAACTGAAATCACAGGGTGATCCAACTTGCGGTAATTTCCTCAAGGCTGCTCATAATGTGGGTCAGTAGTGGGAATGGCCTCCGCGTGTCTGTATGCACTCCCAACAACGTCTGGTCAGGCTCCTGATGAGTTGGCGGATGGTGTCCTAAGAGATCTACTCCGAGACCTGGAACTGGCCATCAGTGAGCTCCTGGAGAGGCTGTGGTGGTACTTGGCGGCGTCGGAAGCCCCGATACATAACATTCCATAGGTGCTAAATTGGATTTATCCAGGAAATGCCCACTCTTGCCACTTGAGGCCTGGCATCCTCCTGCACCAGGAGGAGCCCGAGGCCCACTGCACCAGGTCTGAAGATCTCTGGGAGGATTTCATCCTGGTACCTAATAGCAGTCAAGGTACCGTTGGCTATGACAGGGAGGTCTGTACGACCCTCCAAGGATATGCCTCCCCAGACCATCACTGTCCTACCAACAAACTGGTCATGTTGGATGATGTTAAACGCAGCATAACGTTCACCACAGCTTCTAGAGATTCTTTCACGCCTGTCACATGTGCTCATGTCAAATGTCAATCGATGCTGCTTGGCTGGCAGCATAGGACCTACTAGAGGACGTCGAGCCCACATGCAGTCTGTTTCTGACAGTTTGGTCAGAAACAAGCACAGCAGTGACAGCCTGATGGAGGTCATTTTGTACAGCTCCTCCTTTTCCTAGTCGCTCAAGGAGCAGATACCAGTGCTGCTCCTGGGTTGATGCCCTTCTACGGCCCTGTCCAGCTCTCCTTGTGTAACTCCCAGTCTCCTGGTATCTCCTCCATGCCCTTGAGACTGAGCTGGGAGACACAGCAAACCTTCTTGTACATATGGATGTGTCACCCTGGAGGAGATGGACTACCTGTGCAGCCTGATTGGGCTGCAGGTACCACCTCATGCAACCAGTAGTGATAAGGACACTAAACTAGAGAGGAATCAACCAGGAAGGATGAGGAGAGAACAGCTGTCTGTGGCCACCACATGTAAAACCATCCACTTGTTGTGAGTTGTGTTGCTTTTGCCTCCATTGCACCTGTTGTCACTCTCATCTGCACCTAAGCAGGGGACATTGATTCATCACTTGTTCTTCCTGAATGGACCCATTGATCCCTGAAGTTTAACTGACATGGTGTTTTACTGCGATGATTCAGTGTTCCATTTATTCATTTGAGCGATGTGCAGAGTAAATAAAGAGGCAATACCTTATATACAGGTAAAATATATTATATACAGAGACACTTTATAATATATTAATGTAGTGCAGTTATACAGCGAATAACTTTGTTGGTCTAGTACTTTACTCTCCACCAGGTTCTTTGTTCTCCTCCTCTCTCTCTCTTTCAAAGCAGGAGACACATCTCTCTCTCTCTAGCTTTCTGTCGGTCTCTTTCTCTCTCTCTATGTATATTTCTGTCGGTCCCTTTCTCTCTCTGTGTGTCTCTCTCTCTCTCCCTCTCTCTTTTGCTGTCTGTCTTTTTCTCTCTGTCTCTTGTTTTCTGTCTGTCTGTCTCTCCTTCTCTCTGCCCCTAGTGCAGCTGCACCCGTGCTCCCCCCCTCCCTCCTCCCCCTCGCCGTGCTCTATCAGTGGGCGCATGCGCACTGGCTCCTGTGTGCGCTCCACTGTTTGCATTGTGTCTGAGCAGCCGGCGAGCTTTACTAAATATTATAACCACCGCGGCAATGTCGGGCAGGTCGGTGCGAGCTGAGACCCGGAGCAGGGCGAAGGATGACATCAAGCGGGTCATGGCCGCTATTGAGAAAGTACGAAAATGGTAAGAGGAAAAGAAGCAGGCTCGGGTTATCTAACGAGAGAAGGCTCGTTGGGGGAGGAGAGGGAAGCAGCGAGACGGAGCGAGGGATGAAAGTGGAGGCAATTTAAAGGACGCTTTTGAGAAGGGCTCCGCGGCTCTTGTAGATCAGGTGCACCGGGGCAGCAGCTGCCGTCGTCCCGGCGTCTGGCGGCTCAGTCCGACATGTAGCCGGCGTTTTTTTTTTTAACGGCAAGGGTTGAACCCAGAAGCCATTACGATGCAGTCACATGAAGCCATTGCTGTGGAGCTGGCGGCGCGGCGCGGCGCGGGTTTTTAGCGGCGAAACGTCGGACACGCGTGGCCCGAGAAACGATTCGACGACGGCGCTGTGGAGCCGGAGCACTTTAGTCCGTGCGGAGTTTGAAATGAAGCGCTCGGAGTCGCCCTGTGGGTCCGACACGGAGCAGGGCTCGGTGGGGGTGGGGAGAGGGAAGTAGGCTGTGGTGCATGGCTGAACACGTACTGTGACTCCACGTTCAACACAAGAACAAAGCGCTTTAATAAACATTAACAAACACACATGTATCTATTAAGAGGATGGCTTGGTTTTTATATGAATGTGTATAAGCCCCGCACGGTGGATGAATATATGTGATTTTGTTTTATCAGGTGTATAAATCTAACGCCCTCGGGACCGGTGGAAGTTGTTGTTCGGTGAAAAAAAAAAGTTTATAAAAATAAAATGAATGCTCAAATTAGAGATGCTTCCAGGTGGATGTAGTAGAAATTACATATGTCATCGTTTGGGGGATTTGTTTTTCTGCTCTGGCCTTTTATACATTTGTGTCAATGTGTTTTCTTTTACTGTCGCATTGTTTTGTCTCCAGCAAAATGTTTACCTGACAGTGACTTTGAGATAGTCGACTTATTGACTGATCACTAATTGATTCGTCAATTATTGAGCAGCTGCTTTACTAATCAGCGAGAATCCCAGATACCAGCTTCAGAAATAATCATATTTACTTTGTTTTGTGTCATGGTAAATTAAATATTTGAACAAATGTACTGACACAATGGAACATTTAAATATTTAACTGAAATTATTATGTAATAACTAGAGTGTGAAAATGCCAGAAGCCTCCTTCACGGCCGTTCATATTTGCCTATGTCTTTGTTTCCAGTCATGGCAAACTGAAAGCAAAATATTTAGATATGTAAGAACAAAATGTACTCATTCATATAACTTCAATAATGTGAATGTAGAAAACGTGCCAATTACTGTGGTCAATTATTCATCTACATCAGCTATTTTACAACAGATGTTCATATTGTCTGTTGCTTTCATGTTAAACTGAATATTTGTAATAAGCCAAAGACAGAACTATAGGTGTCATCGTTATTTTATTATTTTCTGGCATTTTGTAGACTTAATAATCCTTTGATCACTCAAGAATATAATTAGCAGATTAAAATAAAGTAAATATTGACTTAACCATAACTTTTATACTGATTTAATGTAGCTATATTATAATTTTCTGTTAAGAATTATTATTCAGCTCAATTAGAACGTTATATTGATGATACATAATTCACTGTTCATTCTTTGACACAAGTATTTCATGTTCTTTGTTTTCTATGGGATTGACTGTCAACTTTATCTTTGTGAAATTAGAATAGACTTTTGATTCAGGGCTCTAACTAACTAAAGTTTTATTTTCATCATTGATTACCTCACCAATTGTTCTCAAGTACTTGATGAATAAAGTGTCATGAAACAAAAAACATATAGAATCGGTTGGCATCAGTAGTGATTTTAGACTGCAGTTATAACAATATGACATTTTCCTGCCTTACAAATGTGAATATTTGATGCTTTTGTCTGTTTTCTTTTATTTTAAATGTGATAGTTTTTGGTTTTGTCAGACAAAACTATTATTTTGACAGTGTAATGATTTGCAGTTGAAAAGTGATGATTACGTTCAACTGAAGATGTGGTGAAATCAACTGAGCATGAAAACAATCTTCACTTGCAACCCAAGATAACCTCATTGTATTTGTAGTATTTTTAAACTCGTATCACTATAGAGTCCCATCAGGAATGATTTATAGAATGACTGTAGACCTTTGGGGCAGGGGGCTGCATTCATGGCGTGATTTACATTACTTCAAAAGCATCTTGATTTCAAAGTGTTCAAAGCTTCTAATATATTTCCCCCCAGAGGCTTCCATTCATCTTGTGTTCTTTTTAAATCTCATCTACAGGGAGAAGAAATGGGTGACTGTCGGAGACACGTCCCTTCGCATCTACAAGTGGGTGCCTGTGACGGAGCCCAAATCAGATGATGTGAGTTCGGCCTCCTCAGTGGCCATGACACACACTTTTAACCACATATTATCAGAACGCTTTTTTTTATTGTATGTTTTTTGATCAATTGTTGAGGATACTTTTCAAGTGGAAATGCTGCTTCTCTTGTTTGATATACAGTAAATGAAAATTGAATATATTTGATATGCGAATTGCTGTGTTGATAATGGTACTTCTAGATATGGACGTTTATGGGAATTTATCACAATTTCCCCGAAGTTTGATAGACGGGCCGATTAATCAGTTTTACAGTGAAAATAATAATTTCTGTCAAAAACATAAGCAAAGATTAACATAATGACTATTGTGTACAGAAAGTGAACAAATTGTATATTAAACAGAGACCACACTGTCAATATACAGGTCAAATACATAATTTTAACAGACTGCATAAATTAACATTTCACAATTAGGGGCTAAATCTATAAGATTTGTAAAATTGATTAAATGAGCTAAAAGGTTAAAGGCATTTTGTTCATAATGCATTCTCTTTAGTTATATAACACTTTCCAGTTCCACCATTTTTATTATTGTTTGTTTTCACATCACATTATTGTATGTTCACTAACTTTGAATGGAGAATTAATGCATTTGAATGTTGTGCTTGTCTTCTCATTGTAGAAGAACAAGAATAAAAAAAAGGGTAAAGATGAAAAGTACGGCTCTGAGTTGACGACCCCGGAGAACAGCTCTTCTCCAGGCATGATGGACATGCATGGTATGTACTGAAAGTCTCAAAGTAAAGTCTGGTGATACTTGTTTTCTATTTGTCTTGATTCTCCATGAAAAGACCAAAAGCAACGTAATGTTTGTTTGTGTCCTTTTCAACTTCTCGTCCTTGCTTCCTTGCTTCTCAGACTAAAGCCAAGTGGTTACTCCTAAACAAGTCACAAATATATATATATAAAATCTTTTAAAAACCTTGTTTGAGCTTACATGCAACAGTTGGGCTGGGTAGGTTGTAATAAATGTTACCTAAACAGAAGTACATTTTCAGAGGGAGATTAATCCATATTTGGTACTCGAAGGAGAATTTGGGTGTGTGCGTGTGTGTGTGAAAATATCAGTAGATTTTCACTGCAGGTTTTACACATATGGACTTTAATACACAGCACTCTGTGTTCTCCACTCTTAGATAGTACAGGGCTAATTGGTTTAGCTACATATGTTTAACATCTTTTTTTTTACGTTGCTGTATCTTATTTTAGAACTTGACTGTAATTCCTGTAGCATTTGTGTTTTAGTTATTTGTACTAATGCAACTTTTATTAACATTTTCTACTCTAGGTGAAATTTTACTGAGGGAATGGAAAAACCGTGTCCTATTGTATTTTGTGTTTATGGTGAATGTTGGACAACCTCAAAGTGAGAGAAACTGAAATGACTCGTATCTTTCTGTCTTTGCCAGACGACAACAGCAACCAGAGCTCGATCGCTGACTCATCCCCAGTGAAACAGGAGAACAGTTGTAGCACCAGCCCGGCCCCTGAGCCCACCACCTTGTCTCACCGTGAGAACAGCGAGACCAAGACTGACCAGAGCCCGGACAGCAAGAGGGGTCAGACAGTCACACAAATACACAAACATGCCGTACACACAGAAACACACAGTTAGTGCCCAAAATCACTCACTCATCTAAACTATTTAGTTCACTATATAGGGAGTTTGCTATTTTGTAGTGCTGTTTAATTGTTGGGTGAATTTCTTAATACCTACTAGAATGGACTTATTTTTTACCACAATGCAACGTGAACAGTAGTACACAACTGAGCATTTACCATAATGCGTTAAGCTGACAGTGCAGCAGGAACAGCTTGACCAGTACGACAAATGTAAAAAAGAGCAGAGCAGCGCATCACAGAACAAAAACTGATTCAAACAAGATAATTTTTTTTAATCTAAAAGTATTTAGGTAAGGGTAAATGTATATTACAAAGAGGTATTATGGGATTTTCCACTGGCCAACAGTCCTGCAACAATTACTTAATTGAGCCGAGTATATCAGTCCCCTAGACATGCCCATTTTATTTCATCAAGAACCATGAATTATTATCGGAGAAATCAGTGAAAATGTTGGTAAACACCCAATCTCACAGTATTGAAATGTTAAACACTGTTAAAGAAAGTAAATGAAACCTTCCGGGATCTGCCTCCTAATCTGGATCTGTAACAAAAGTTAATGGGACCTGAATCATAACTGGCCTACCACCAAGTTTCATGGTAATCCATCCTGTAATGTTGGCGTAATCTTGCTTAAAACAAACAAAAAAATCCATAAACAAACAGACATGGGTGAAAACATGACTTCCTTGGCTGAGGGAATAATGGGAATAAAGAAATAATTGTTGAAATGAGCTTCACCTCATTTAGTAGTAATGAATACTTTACATTTTAAGAATCTTATTACATTTTTATGACAATACTTACGTAGTTTTTATTCCTTCTCCATCATTGGTGCTAACATGAACAAACTTGCTTTATTTAACCACCATGTGATAGTTACATTTAAAGAAAATCCTAAATTTACTTTTTTTATTTTTGAGGGTTCCTCCTAATCCAGCTCATCTGATGGTGACAAAGTCATTTGCAAATAGAAAGAAAGTCAGATCCCACTTCCAATCAAGACAGAATTAACTGTGACACTTATACTGTGAAAATCTCATACTATTCAAACCCGTCAAGCTGCTTTCAGGGTTCTCACCCTCTGGCTTTACAGGCGCGACTGTAGTTATAGATGACGATGTTGTAACTCTCCCAACATGGCACAAGTCTGAACTGAATGTCATCCGATGAAGCTGAAAGCTGCAGCAGCATGAAAGAATTGAGACGACATTGACGTTTGGTTAAATGCTAATCTTGTCGATATATTTCTACCCCAGCATCGAGTTAAAAACATTGTTTCAGTTTCTTTTTGGATGTTGAAACGTTTCCTGGGTCTTTTCATGTTGTGCATTGAACCGATATAAATTGTTCAAGTATGAGTTTATTTTGCACGTTAAGCACTTTCAGAAGAATCCTCAGATAACCTAATGCCAACTGCAGGGGTGGATGGATGGATGATGATGATGATTTG
The DNA here is from genome assembly GCF_949316205.1 of Platichthys flesus. Taxonomy (NCBI): domain Eukaryota; kingdom Metazoa; phylum Chordata; class Actinopteri; order Pleuronectiformes; family Pleuronectidae; genus Platichthys; species Platichthys flesus. The sequence continues at coordinate 17,819,179 of NC_084963.1, read as the reverse complement.
TAGCCCAATTTTCCACTTGCTGACCGAGCCAAATCGGCATTCGATCGGCAGTGGCAGATTGCAATCAGTGAACGAAAAAAGTTTAATCTTCTCCTTTTACTAGATTTCAAGCATGCTAAATATCAGACAAATGTGTGACTAGCACAATCAATCCAGTGCAGGAATAGCTTACCAGACGTATTGCTCAGGGTTTTTGTCCTGGGGAAAGAGAGATGAAGACAGAAATGAATGAGTTTGACTCTGTACTGAATCCAGTCTCCTCATTGATTGGTCTCTTTCTGTCTTTTGCTTGAATACAGTCATGTGTCTCAGCTGGTTTCATCCAATTACACTCCATCAGACTTTGCCCTGCCCACCCACACAGTGTCCTCGCAAAACTCTAGCAGATCACTTCTGTGTGAAACAAAGATGTTGTACTGATGTGTTGCTGTTTTCCAATCTTCAGGTAAGCCCGTCCCTTCGTCAGAGACCTCAGAGAGAGCACCAAGTGCCAAGAGAGAAAGTCTGTCCCCAGTGGAGAAGGACTCTCCAGACAGCAAAGCCACTCAGGTACCAACACCTCACCAAACTTGATGACACAGCAGATCAGTTCAGTCTGTGTAGTGCTGGTCTGGACTGTTAGAGCGTCAAATTAGCAGAATAAAGATCAATTTTTTTTATCCCACTCCATTTTGACTACACTGCTACACTAACAACAAGCGGCCTCAAGCCAGTGAATGTTGAGTGGATATTTATAGTCACAGACGCAGTAGGACCTTGGCCTTCGGAGCGCTTTTGTCACGGCTTCTTTACTCAAGTGTTAATCATGTTAATGATACAACATAAATCTGTACAAAAGCCACCAGGCTTGAATCCTTGATTCCTTTATATGAATTAACAATCAGCCTTCACAGTTTGCTGACCTTATACGGTCTTTGTTTGTTCCACATAACAATATTTTGAACTACACTTCACTAAATCTAGCACGGAAAGGCTGGGAGAAGACTCTTATTTTATATGGCATCAAACCAGCGGTTATCTTGTCATGTAGAGCAGATCTGTAACACAAGAAATCAAATTAAACACAATAAAGTCAAAACACAAATAATATCAAGCAAAACATTTTACAAATCTGATGCATCTGTATACCTCACCACAATGCTTAGTCAATGCGTAGTGATGAGATATACATATCCATAACATTAAAGTTGTTTAATCTTGCTATTGATGAAACTTATATTGTGATAATTATTGATATAGTTTTATTGCCTAGCCCCGTCTGTAGGTCATGCAAAGTACCTGAGAACGGTCTAGGAAGGTATTTAGATATAATCACTGAATCTGAATGTTTCCCTACCTGTTATGGGTGGTTATGTTGGCATCAGTAAGTCAAAATTGAGGGGATTATTGCTAAGAGATCTTTTCGTTGACATAAAACTCAACATTGTGTATATTGTGTCCTTGTTTTAAAAGAAGATGTGTGTGCTATCGGAAATTACTTTATGTTGTCTGTTTTTGTCGTAGGACCTAGAGGTGGAGACCCCACCCACCAAGAAGAGCAAACTGGAGTCCTCGTCTCCGGACTTTGAGGAGAGTTAAACGTTTGGGTTGCAGAGTCATTTCTCCCCCTCCTCCCTCCCTCCCTCCCTCTCTCGCTCTCTCTGTACTTCCCTCCATTAACTCCTGATAATTTGGGGCTAATGGACATGTCGGCTCTCTTCCCTCTCCTCTTTCTCACCCCACCACTCCCCAAACTTATCAACACCGAAGGGAGAATGGAGATCTCTCTTCCTCCCCCTCTCCCTTCCACCCTGAAGGCTGCCCCCCCCCCCCCCCCCCCAGTTTGTCCCCTTCACCCTAACACTCCTCTGCCACAGAGGGAGAATGGATATTACCTCTATTCACTGGTCCCCTCCGTGCTTCCTTCCAGTTCTCCACACTTTTTCACTAATGCCAAGAGAAGCTCTGAACCCAGGCTGCAATCCCCTACGTGACCAGGGGCAGCGCTGTCAGCCCAGTCCAGCCACCGCCAGGCCAGACCGCAGACCATGACCTGCATCTGTGACTCAAAGAGTTAACGCAGGGGATCTGAGATCAGGACGAGGTTGATCCCAGACGCTGCTCTGAGGCCGCTTTTTAAATGTTTCACCGCTAAATGGTTTAGCTCAGGACAACTCGAGTGGCTAACCAGGTCTCAGATCAGCGGCTGGGGGGGTGACCACGTCATGTCAGTCCTCTCGATTCGCCTCCTGTTAGATTAATGTTCTATATTTGTTTAGGAAATGTTTAGGGTTTTTTTTCTCAGGAGGGTCAATGCACTGTTATGGTATGTCACAATCGATCACACATAGATTTGCTGCTGTAGTGGATGTCTTTTTTTTCTCTATCCATGAAAGGTTCTCCATTCACGTGTTCAATATATTTCTTACAATACAAGAAGTTAGTTTGTGGTTGGTAGTGGGGGAAGACGACGGTACTGGTTAAGATACAAACTCTTGATAGTAGTGACAGGCATAGGTAGTGTAGGTCCTGGAGGTGTGTGCCTTGAGTTGCTACAATGAAATATGTTTTAGGTCAAACAGGTTTTGAATTACAATCTTGGTGCCATGTTTTGTTTTTATGCCTTATAATCATCGCTAATCAGCTGTATCCAATATTTCTAGTCCACTTCGACAGTCTGATTTCTTTTAAAGGAATAGTTTGACATTTGTTTTCTTGCCCAGAGGAAAACAAGACTGATGCTACAGCTGGAGGTGGTTCGCTTATGTTAAATTAGCGTAGCATAAAGACTGGAAACAGGTGGAAACGGCTAGCTCGACTCAAACAGTGAAAACAGTCCTTCAACGTCTCTAATTAGGAAGTTGACACACAAAAGTAAATGAATGACAGGTTTTCTTACAAGAAGTAGGTTTTTATATGTGGTGACTTCTTGAGGAAAAGTTTTTTGTACAGACCGTTGGTGGATTTTGTTGCCTTTGGACAGAACAAGGTCGAACTGTTCCTCTGTTTCCAGTAGTCATGCTTAGATAACTCCGTTCAATATTCACCTGATTCTAATCATATTCAACCACATGTTTGAACAGTTTCATTAGAAAAGTTGGAGACGGGAACTTCAACACTAACCAGAAGTTAATGTAGTTTTGTTTCTGCTGAACATTTGAACATTTGTACAAAAACCTGGCAAGTCAGAATTCCTGGTCACTGGTATGTGTTTACTTCAGGTGACACGTTGTTGTTGTCCCCCCCCCCCCAAAAAAAAGTAGAAACGGACCAGTGTCTCAAACTGGTTTTCTCCTCTGCTCCACCATCTCGACTTGCATTTACTCACGTTGTCTTCTGTACGTGTTCTGTGTATCACTACTTATCTATGTCCTGCAAATGTTCCTGTAGCTCCCGATACACAAGGCTCCAGTCCTTTAGCTCCGACTTTGGTTCTCCTCCTCCTTCAAGGTGCTGTCTGTCGGCTGAATCCATACACGCCCTTGATTTGTGCGGACTTGAACTTTATTGTACGGATTCAGACCTATGACCTCTAATGTCCAACCTCACACATGTAAGATGTGCTTGGATTAATCAATATTTTCTCGTGAATATGGATTGAAATCAATTGAATCACCGCAAACCACCAACTTCATGACACAACAGGGGCTATAGAGGTGGAACGTGACACAGAATGACTTGATCAGATTTCATCAAATCAGCGTTCGCATGGATGGAGAGAAAAGAAAACAGTCTCAGTTAAGAGGATGGATTAGCATATACCTCATTCCCAGTCCAGCAGTGCTGGAACTTAAAATGCTATTGTATTGACATTAACAGTTAGAAACAGCATTATGTACACTCGGTTTAAGAAAAAATTCTCACTCATGTTGTAGCTCCCATCTGTTCGAGCTGATTAATTGTAGTTTGCTCAAAACTGTGCGTAAGGAAAAAAAAAAGCTGTGAGATATAAAATCTTGTATGTTTTTTTTTTTTCATGGGACCATTGTTTCACGTTAGATCTTGTACAGATTAATGGTTTGGTTTGACTTATTTATTCCATCAGTAGTGCTTGGTTTTTATCATGTCCAATGGTTTTGTTTTCTTAATAAAATTCACAAAACTTGATAGTGTTTTCTTGACTTTAAGAAAAATCTTCACTCCGAAATTATATTTCTCTTCTTTTTTCCAGGATCAGACCACTTCTGACCAGGTCTCGATTGAAATTCATTGTACTTAGACTCGTCAAATCTCTAATAGATGGTCCCAGAGAGGCCAGACACTCATTTAGACACAGTTTCAGCTTCATGAATCCACTGATGATGTAGCTCTATTCTCAAAAAAAAAATTCCAGAGTCATATGCTTCTCTGGTAAAACCTGGTCCATATTTAAACATTCCAAGTACAATTGTTTCAGATCGGGTGCTTGTCCGATTTTGTCTAGACGTGAGTATAACCTTGTTTACATTTCCTAACTTTGACTGTGGTTTTCCGACACCATCCCTGTGTGTGTGTGTGTGTGTGTGTGTATTACTCTTTCACAACAGTTGGAGGTGCAAAAAATCAATCCCTCAGCACTGTCGGATAGGTCTTATCGTATCTTTCCTCTTAACTGTTGGGAAGCTGACTGCAGCGTTATCTTGGCGGTTTAAATCCTGCATGAGCAGATTGTCTCATCGTGTCGTCTGTAATGCTGGACTCACTGACAAAAGCCCGGCCCCCCCTCAGCCACTTTCATGTAAAAAGTAACAACTCTTTGCAGCTCATGAAAAATAAAGCATGCTCTTTGTGCTGCCCGAGCCTCTCCAGAGTAAATGGATGTGGGAATGAGATTGCAATAAGCGGTGCCGCAGCCCATCTATACGGTCGGGTTAGAGAGTGGGTTTTAATGGCGGTGCCTTTAGAGCGTTACACAAAAACCCCAGGTTCCTGCCAGAGGGAACAAACACCAACACAGCAGCAGTTTTGTTCTTAGTTTTTCTATTGGACTGTTCAGGAGTATACAGTACATAGAAAACAGGACATCTTACAACACGCCAACGTCAGTATAATGGTCTGAGCATTTGGAAACCATTTATAGATGGTGCCTGAAATTGTTACATATATAAAACACTAATAATTAGACATATCACTTACAAAGTACATCATGTTTTTAAAGTCTATACATAGGGGCTTGGTTTTTCCTCTGGAGTGGAAACCTCCGTGTACAACGTCAATCTTATCCACAGGGCAGAAAAAATAAATTGCCGTACACAAAAGCTTTCGTTGTTCGATGGCACTGTGTACACATTTATCAGAAGCGTCTGACTGGTATTTACAAAGACTAGTGTCAATGGTTAGTCATGTATTATACACTGTTACACTGGAAGATTCAATATGATCCAACATTGTGCTTAAGAACGAGATACTTCAAAATACATGTTTTTATACTGGGTACATTTAAAGGAATAGTTTGACATTTTGGGAAATAGGCCCATTCGCTTCATGGCGCATGAGGAAAGTGTCTGTGGGTTAAAAGGGTGCTCATGAGTTAGATACTGAGCATTGTTGGACTGAAGGTGCTCAGTTAAAAATGATCAAAATCAATGTAGCAGAACCGGAGATATCGTCTTTTCTTCCTTCTCCACATTCTTGTCTCTGGTCAGAACCTGGTGGCCGCATTACCCACAATGCAACGTTTCAGCCAGTTTGGTTCAGGTTAGATGTGTTATGTTAGGAGCAGCTAATTTGAAACAAAACTTCACAGGCTATAGCTGCTTGTCCTGTTTCCAGGCTTTGTAACTTAAACTAACCTGATAGAGCTTTGCATGTATCATACACTTCGTGTCAATCTTTTTACGTAAAAGCGAGAGAGAATTTCCCCAAAATGTCAAACTGGATCTTTAAAGAGGGCAGCATGAAATAGGACATTAATGAATTATCTGAACGGACTTTTAAGATAAAATAACTTTTATATAACGTTAGAATCGGAACATTAACGCATGTCTCTGCTGAATCGTTAAAGTGGACAGTGCAAATCTAAGCAAGTCGAGGCTGCTATAGTTTCATCTGGGTGAGATCCTGTTACATATGGCAGACGCCCACCTACACTACAGTAGTCCTACTACAGACTATAAACACTTTAAATCAGTGCTAGCTTATTTCCCTGTAGGAATATCACTGGTTAGTGAAAGATTAGACAATAAATAACAAAACGTATCAACATCATCAATAGCTACAACAGATCCTCAGTAACATTCCGTGACATTACTGAGGGATATTACCGTATATATGCCGACCTATTGAAAGGTAAATACACAACAATGTTAAAATAGAAAGTTCACTCGTGACCTTAGATACAACAGCGGACAAATATTGTAAATAATCCAACCTCAAGGTCAATTGAGCATCTATTTTCAGTCGAGTTGCCCAGCTGGACGGAATTCTAAAATCTCAATTTAAAGCAAACAAGAGATGAGAAGAGTCCTAAAAGGGATCTCTGCAATTTCATGACCACCGTGCGTACTTCATCTGCGGATGAAGATATGTGCGATAACACTGAAAGCTCCAGGGCGCCAGTCAAATGGACCGAACGTTGCAGAGCCACCCCAAGTAAGTAAACGGATCAACCAGTCCTTCATGTTTAAGATCCACTGGGTGGCTCTTTGACTCAACATCCACCTGCCAGCTGTTTCTGAAACCTTCATTTGCTTCTTAGTCTTCATCGATAGGTGGCGTTAACGCCCCACACACGGTGTAAACTGTTAAACTTCTAGAGAGTTGAAAGCTCTGTAAAGAACTAGTTACCATGGAAACTAGGATTTCCAAGGTCAAGAAGGAACTTTTTACAACATGTTAACATTTAGACGGAGTACTAGGGCCACTAGAAAAGTATGAATATTTAGAGAATAAAGTCATAAGAATTTGAGAGTGAAGTTGTTAAATTTAACGATTAAAGGTCTAATGTATAAAGACTAGAGTATGAAGTAATTATGTAAGATATTGTTGTCAAAATACATCCTGTACTATTATGAGAATAGTTGTAATTTTACAACCTTTCAAATATGAATATGTAGTAATATTATGAGACTAAAATCAAAATAGTTCAGATAATTAAGTTGCTGTTTTCAAAATGTAAGTAAACAAAAAAAATAACTTAGAAAAATAAAGTTGTTATATATCAAGAATATGCCATAAACATCCTTCAAAGATAAAACTTTGGATTGAAATATTAAAATGTTTTTCTTTTGGTCTCAAGATATTCACTCTTTCCTGATTAAGCGAGAGCAGAAGCTGACAGTTCCTATATGTGCTGGAAGCAGTTAACCAATCACAAAAGAGCATGTAAAACCGTTTCCAGTAATACTACTTGTACAATAATAATGATTAAAATAATGAGCCTGAACATAACGTCTCCTTTAAAAGTGGCCCTAACACTCTATTGTAAGATATAAACTGACAAAGTGGCTTTGTAAAAAGTTATTAAGCATAAAACATCAGTACATTTTTTGTCGTGGCAGTACCTCTGTATCAGTATCTGATTGGTTTACAGGCGTACAGGCTGAGGAGAGTGATACAGAGGGCAGGAATGTAAAGTACGAGAGGAGTTTCATTTTCCCTTCAGTTTGAACTGTGCTTCACTTTTTGTCGCATCACATTTTTGCTAATAAAGCCCAAAACACATTGAATGTGACTAATGCTCATTTTTGAAAACAACAAGTTCAAAACAACAAGTGCAGAGGACAGATTCCTTTTGTTCTAAACATCCATATTGCACTAAAGCAGCATATTTGGACGAACATTCTGCATTACAGAACCGGTTCTCCTCTGAGAAAAAAGCTGCGGGCTAAAGGATTTGGGTCAGAACTGTGGCTACCAGTGATATGCTTAAATAGAGTATAAAAATACAATATGGAAGAATCTGCAGGCATGTTGGGCTGGATGGAAGGAAATCTAGCAGGAGAGCAAGAGGTGAGATGTGCATAAAAGTGAGACGAGAGAGGAAAGGGAAGGAATTGAAATGCAGGGGGAGTTTTTTGGAGCCTCTAGAAGGTCTGGTCATCGTTGCAGGACTGTGTGCTGTGTCCGAAGGCCTCACAGATGTCACAGTAGGGCCTTTCGTTGGCCGGGTTGCCGTGGTAAGTGCTGTGAGGAACAGAGTCGGGGCTCTGGGCCTGAGTGGGACAGTCCTCTGTGTCGTGGAGGTCGAAGCAGTCGCAGATGTCGCAGAACAGACGGAGGGAGGCCTTCTTCTCCTGCTTTGATATGGCTTCATTAAAACTAGGTGGCAAAGAGAAAATGTATTTGAGATAAAAAAAGATACGAAATTAAGCATTAGTCTTGACCTGAGGTGCTACTTAGAGTGTGTTCTGGTCTGTACTGGACTCAGTCTTCACATGATCACAGCAAATCACATTGTCAGACAGTATTAATCTTCTGTGCAAAGCTTTTCATCAATCTTTTGTTGCATTCACAAGTGGACAGCTCAGAGTTCAGGTGTGAAGGCATCACAGACCACATTGTGAGGGGGTGTGAGATGCATTCCTTTAGCTGATGAATTAAAATGTGTCCTTGGCCACGTATATAAGACTGAAGCTGACGTCCTCTAACCTGCTACAGTTTCATAGTGAACCCAAAATATGTCTGCTTGTGTCCTCTCCCCCGGTTTCCGGTATACACCTGTATATTTGAATGAGTGCATGTGTTTGTTTGTTGACTCAGATTTGGGTTGGGGGGTCGGATATGGAGATTTTTTTTGTGCGTGGTTTGGTGATATGTTCTATGTTCTATAACATCTTTTAGTTTTGTCTGACCGAGACGCAGCTAATCATTGTATATTTGTATTATCCTTACCCATCAGTCTCTTCGTTGCCATTGAACTCAGCCAGAGCGAGTTTCTTCAGTTTGATCTTCAGCTCCTCGTTCTTCCGCTGCAGGTCCACGATCACACTGTTCAGGAAGTTGATCTGACGGAGACAGTTAGGACACAACTGAGAACCAGGCACATGCTGATTTGATCGCAGTATAGAAAATGTTTTGGGAAGCATCGAGACGGTGTTACCTGTCCCTCAGCGAACTCCTTCTCTTCCCTCAGCTGCTCGAGAGCCGCATCGCCTGCAGAAACACACCATGAATCAGAAAACAGGTCGAATACAAGAAGTGCAGAGTGTGAATGTTCAAATCGTTGGCTCCTCACTTGATGGTTGGGCCTCGCTGTCTTCTCCCTCAGAGGTCTGCGTTCCCATGAGCCTTTGCTCTAGACGGCAAACACGACTCTGCAGCTGAGCTTTGTCTCTCTTTAACGTCTCCACGGCCGACTGAAGGGTCTTGGCCATGGCGTTTTCACCTCGAAGAACTGCGATCTGCAGCGACAGAGAAAACTGATAAATCCCTCATGCGGCTCAATGGAGACTTCCAAGAAATGAGAAGACTGAAAGAAGAGTGAAAGTCGTGAGGGAGCACCTCATTCCTCAGAGTTTCCAGCTCCCGATCTTTGTCTGAGGTTAAGGCTCCAGTTGACTTCTGGAATTTGACTTCCTCCTCCAGTTCCCGATTTGAGTTGGTTTCTCTGTGGAAAAATGTGAGAATCAGAGTGTGTTGCATGTCAACTGCTCTCAAACTGCAGCATACTCAGACCTGAGAACAGCTGAACAAGAGCTGTGAAGTAATGACTTCATCAAACTGTTCGACAACCACATAAGAGAGAAAGTCTCCACCATTTTATTTATGTCAAACCTCTAATTCCAACTTTCTCGCTATTACTTGTGCTAATATGGGTGTGTAAATGACGCACACACAGACAGACAACTCCCTATTACATAATATGATACTGATAACATATGAGATATTATTCATAAAAACACAATAATGATCACATGGAGAAATATCCTAAGATGCTTAAAAAATGTACCAAAAAAAAGATATTATCTAATCAATGAAATTGTTAATAATGTATGTTGGGCTCACTTTGGCTCAACTGCTGTTGTTTGTAACGTGCGATATCAGTATATGGGATTTGATTATCATGTATCATCCCTTGTTTTTGAGTTTTTGATGAAATTTCACAACTGCAGACTGTTTTAGTTCTTGTTTATAGTCTTGTGACTAGAACACATCTCTCGCAGTCCACATGCAGCATTTCTGGCCTAATCAATAACAGATTCCACATTTAGGTTAGTGCTATGTTGACACCCACTGAAAAGGGATTAATGTAATTAGGCCCTGAATTAAATGGGACACTGAAGCTGATGAAAACAATGTTTTTTCTGAGATTTCTTCTTTTTTTTTTCATATTCCAGAGAAATGAAAACTACTGTCCAGATACAAAAAACAGAACAATAAGAATAAGGATTCAACACAAATTCACATCCCAGAATCTCCTTTTTGCTGTGGTTCAGCGGGTTCATGGCACTGCCTCAAGAATTAATTACAACAGCACAACATAACAACTGGCACAGCAACATCTCCATGACATGAAAGTGGATGTGCAGCACATCGTTTCACTGCATCACGTCTCCTGTCTTTTTTTTTATGTTCACCTGAGAACACACCATCTCCCTCCTCATCTCCTGTTGCTGGTTCCAATGCACAACAACTCTTTCATTTTCCTGTAGTCAAAACCACAGAGCTGTCAGCCTCTCTTCACATCCCGCTGCTGCTTCCATCTTATACCAAGTGCACATCAGCTTCTTCCATTACTGTCCTCTGCTGATTTCCATCCTTTGCTTTATTTTACGTTCACTCTAAACTTCGCTCGCTGCCTTGTAGAAGTGGTGACGTTTTAAACCGAGACATTCACAGCTTCCTTTGTTCCCAGACTTAGAGAGGGCTCAAATAAGGCACACCAATAACACAATGAGAAATATAGAAACTGAATCCACATATTAAAACTGTACCTCGAAATGCCTTGAGACATGTTCTCTAAGTCTGCTGACATGTGTTGTTTTAGTTTAACACAGTGGAAACCAAGTGAATGTTTAAGTTATAGTTTTGAAAAGTTTTAGATAGCTGATAATGTAAGCTAAACCTAATGATATATGGTTTATTAAAATGCTTTTGCGATCCCAACCCTATGCCTAGACATTATCTTAAGCAGTGGGTTGGTTTATCTGAAACTGCAGTACAGTGGTGTTAGTCCTTTGTTTTTTAAATTTATTTTGTTTGGCGATTTGGTCGTTTCTTTACGGTCTTTAGCCCCTAAAATATGTTGAGTGCCCGGGGGTTCAATTCTGCAACCACTATTAGTGTTTCTTACGTTTTGATTAAATAAAAGGAAAAACTGAAATATCGAGAGCATTTTTTGACATTATACAAAATATGAAAAAAACTTGCTTCCCTCATGAGAGTCAAGTACGAAGATCGTCTTAACTCTAATATCTGCTCATTGGAGATGAAGTTGCAGCCAGCAGTTACTGAAGCTTTGCAGAAAGAATGTGATTGTAACAGCTCACCTGGCTCTGTCACAAGGAAACAAAATCCAACTACCAGCACCTCTAATATTCACTAAGACATTACTTATTATTATTGTAGTAATGCATCAATTATTGACACAAAATTAATTGGAAATATTCTCATAAATTCAACTAAATTTTTAGAAGTCTAAACAATCTTGTTTCAAAATGAGTTTTTGCTGCTTTGAGAAAATGATAAGCAGATGAACCCATGAATAATAAAATAAGAAATAATAACAATAAATAAAAATAATAATAAACCACTTCAGGTCGATATAGTTTCTGTGCTATTTAACTTGATAAACAGAAAACAGGCTTTAAATCCACATACAGCTAATTTATAGTGTTAAAGTGTAATTTAATTGAAATTAAGCCTTCATACAGAAAGTTGATTCTATTGCACTTTCATTGCTAAATGATAAATGAAAGGGAATTACGACTATGAAAAACAATCAATCATTCAAGAACATTTAAATAGCAACAATTTCTATATTGTACAGCTAAACCCAGGAAATGACTTAAAGTGACTCCATTAAAGACAGAGTACATCAGTGCAGGTTAAAAAGTCAGAACTGGACTAAATTAAAAATACGATCACATTACCTGCTCTTCATGTCCGGTTGTTGATTGTTGCGATCCTCGTTGTACTGAGAGGCAAACACACACAAATATAGAAGCATTATACTAGAGGCTTAGCCCGGCTGCGCTTTAAGAGTTCAGCCACAGCAGGAAGTCTATCCTCACTATGCCAAAACCTATTAATCAAATCACTGTGTCTGGTTTACCAAACCCTTATCTACTATTACAGGATGAAGGAATAGTTTCTATAATGTGAGACTTGGAAGGGTCATTACCTCGTCAAGAGACTTCTGGGAGGCCAGCTTCAGCTCCTCGCTGAGAGGGAAGACAGAGAGAGGAGAGGTGACTCACTTTTTAAGTCCTTTTAGTGCTGCTCTAAAGCCATCAGGTTTCTAGAATATCTGTGTCATGTTCACTCCAGTATATGCTTAAATCTAAGTCTGCCAGATGTTAGCTGGGTTTACATCTGTTGAACGTGGACAGAGGCATAACTTCAGCTGTACAGTAACTGTTGTATGAAGCAAATAAGTTCTGCATTATGTATGTGAGTAGTAAGGGGCAAATCTTACATTAAAAAATTTCACATTCGATCATGGACAGTAAAATGCTGTTGTATGTTCGACTCTGATCAGTCTGAACTGTGTGTGACAGAGAAGGGGGGGGGGGGGAACTATAAGAACTGTTTTTAGAACCATCTTCTTATGGTTCCAAAAAAGCCTTTCATGGTTTCACTGAGAGCTGCAACAAGCGATCAGTATATCATCAGAAAAATATTCTACTAATCATTTAACCCACTGAAGTCTTTCCGGTCATCCATAAATAAAACAGATAAGAATAGATCAGGATAGAATAATCCTAATTGTCATAGTACATTGTACAACAAATTAAGCTGTGCACCCCCCCAAAAATTATAGTATATAAAAAAATAGAGAAGTAAGGAAAAAAAGAAGAAGGGAAAAACTGCTTACATCCACTAATTCTGGTGTAAAAGAGAGTGTGTGAAATTGATGTTGCTTGATTTAATTTAGACAGCTGGGCATTGTTCAGTGAAATTCTCATATATTGTTTGTTTAATATTTCCAGTGGTTTACAAATAGATCAGAAAACCAAAACAAAGAGATGAGGGAGGCTAAAAAGTCGCATAGATCTGACATGAACTGCAGTGTCAGGTGATAACTGTATCTATCTAAAAAATACTGATTACAGCAAACCAAGGAAAATGTACCAGTCCCACTTTTTATGAATTTATTCTAGATAAACTACATTTGTATTCTAAACCAAGCTGCATGGGTGTCAAAGGCAAAGTCGGTTAGAACTACGAGCATCTTGAGTTGATTCACCCGTATAAGTAAATCTACTGCAAAGATCCCATTCGGACTCATGACGATCAAATCTACAGAGTAATCTTTCAAAAAGACCATCTGTTGGTGTATCTCTGCTGCTTATGTCGACTACTACACTCTCCCTTTGAAACATCTTAGAGGATTTGGAGCCTGTAAAGCCCACAGTGGTTTATATACTCTGCAGCACTAAGATACAATATGCAAACAACCCCTAGAGAAAAACTCAATCAGGATAGTTTAAAGCTGATCGTCTAATCTGTGCAAATGATCAGAGTCACATTTATGAGTCTGTATATTTTTGGATGCTGGAACCAAATGATTTGCTGGAGAAATTGAGTTTAGCTCCATGTGGGTCATTCGTAGGATTTGTGTCCAATGAGGAACTCTGGAGCTCTGTGTGACTAATATCCAAGTCTGAGCCCCATCTGGGTGAAATATTTAGCTGCCTGATGTATAATTACATTCACCATGCCACTTAAGCATTCTGCACTCTAACACAAGCAGGAGAAGGTCATGTTAGAGGGGGACTTAACTATAAAATATTAGATTTTTCCCCCATATAATGTTTTATAAAGAGTGTTGAAATGAAATGTCACTGTTCTCCCAGACTCCACCAATTAATAGGTCCACAAAACCCAATAAGACAAGTGCTCTATTGCAAGAGACAGACCACAGATTCACACATAGAAAAAAACAGTTTGGATTCAGCTTTTTCACTGTAAAATGTCACGCTGTTTCAAACAGTATCTAAAATTGAACACTGTATATTACTGCAGGTAAAAACTATCAAAGAAGCAAAACAGAAAGATTGTCTTCAATTTCTGCATCAATACACATCAAACAACCTGAACAAAATATTGATGCTGCATTGTTTCTTTGTTTTTTGCAGCTTAGAGTCGAAAAACGATTGACATATGATGGCCTGGAACACCAATTGAAAATGAAAAACTTGTGATAGTAATAACATAATGGAAATAACTTTTTTTCTCATGACTTAAGCAATCCAACAATGTGTGAACTAGGCAGTACAATAATACTGAAGGGTATTGCATCACCTTTTTGAGTTAAGGTTTACCCTACCTCAACTAACCAGTCTACTTTGAAATCTAAGAACCAAACATATCCCGCCTGTGTAGATTGAACTCATTTTATTTTGGTTTGGGTTGGAGACATTGGTGCTTGTGTCTTTAAGTTATACGGAAGCCATTGTTATTTGTCGGCTTTGTGCAGGCACATCAGTACTTGCTCAGACGTAACGTAAAAGAATGATCTCATTATTCAGAAAAACAGGGCAGATTTTGTCTTTTCTTAGGCAAATGCAAAACACTTCAGCACAATCGTTTCTGACTTACTTAACCTGTCTGTGCCACTCAGTGCCAAGTGCAAGGATTTTTGCTGAAGTCAGGTATCTTTATAAACATATCACACTGTTAAAGTTTCATTTATTTTTACGATGGAGCTCTGAGGTTCTGAGAAAAATGAAACATTAGCATAAATTATTTGCTAAATAAAACCACAAATGGAAAGCTAATGGTTTTCTATGTAAAGAAAAACGGTTTCATTGGCATCCATAGACAAACCCATCAAGATTTGAAATCGAGTAACACAAACGCAGGGAGGCAAATTCTGTGCTGCAGTGGATACAGCTGTTCTTTCAGATGCCACAAAAGCCTCATTGATTCCACACAAACAAACACACACAAAAAAACACACACACACACTCTGATGTCACTGATAGAGAAGTGGCCATGTTGGAGCCAGGCGGTCCTAGGAGGAGACACAGCAATTACATAACATCAACAGACTGAGGAAGGATGTGCCTCGGAAAGGATGGAGGAAAACAGTGTTGCTGCAGGACAGGATGGGGCTGGAGGTTGGGGAAATAGAACCGAGCCATAGAGGTGATTCACTTGAGTGTACAGACATTAGTTTTTTTAATTATCTAGGCAGGATTACGCATGCGAAGTGCTGCTCTTAAAGGTGGATGAAGCTGGTTTTGATTCACTGTAATTCAACACATTTGATGACATGTTCGACTCCATCTGCTGTGACAGGACGCTGTAATGGATGACTCTAATTCAGCCAGTTACATCCAGCTGGAGCTCTGATGTCACAGCTCGGGACACTTATGACTCAGGGGAGGGGTGGCAGGATGACGTTGAGACTCAAGAGCACACGCATGGAAACATACCACATACACACACACAGACACACACATACACACACAGCAGATACACACACAAGGTCTATAAATAGATCTCAGCATCAGACTGGAGATCCAACAAAAACACTACAATGCAAAGTAAAAACAGGCTTGTAAAAGATGGATTTTTTTACCGTGCATCAAAAACATCATGCTTCAGCTGAACAATCAGTCATAGATCTCTAACTATTAATAATTTCCAAGCAGAAACAGTGAAAACAAGGTTTGATTGTGTTTCAAAAGTGATTTTTTCCCCCCATTGTTTGAAATATACTATTTTATAATCCTCCTGTGTTATGTAATTCACTGTGTGTAGATGGGATCATTTCTGTCTAACATTATTACTATGACGTATCACTCAAAGGACTTTCAAATCTGCATTTTAACAGTGTTACCACAAGTGAAAGTAAACTGTGAGGGATTACACAACTCAAGCTGTTTCATGAAGTTAATAATTGATGTTTCAGTCCATGCAGAGAGCGATGGAAACCACGTGTATTTGCAAGGATCTTGTCATTTTCAGTCAAGACGTATAGTTTTCTAAATGTATATATAGAAGCCATAACAGCCAAGGAGGTGGGATGTTTACTGAGTATTGTTCTCCACTCCAACATCATGTCCATCATCATGGGATTTACACAACAGTTTATAGCATATTTACAAGTGGAGGCGTCTTTCCAGAGAGTGGCAGATGGAGCCACCTTAATACCACATTTGGCAAGTCAGTGGTAGACCATTAAAGACACTGTTTACATGTTTGTATTGACTATATGTTATTAAATCAAGCCATGGTGCACACAGTCCTTCCTTTGTAGACGATTTCAATGGAGCTAGAAAATGCAGACTGCATTTTCTAAATCACCAAATTTTGACCACACAGCTGTAATGAACTGGCTGGCTGCAGGGGCAACCTTTATTGGATACTCGAGCCAGGAATAAGGCGCATCAATTTACCCGTCTACTTACATTTCCTTGCAGAGGACTCCGATACGCTGGTTTTCTGAGCTGCTCCTCTCCTTCGACAGACTGAGCTCCTCCTGGTAGTTGGAGTTCTGCTGTTTCAAAGCCTCAAGCTGCAGAGGAACAGACACATGGATGACATGTAAGAGGGTCTGAAAGATACACGCCAGGTAAAGACAACAATGGACGTCACAGGAAGTAGAATTCTTCTCTCTAGCTCAAACCTCCCAACTAAATGTTGTTAGACCTGAGCATATTTCAGACAGGATTTATTTCTCTAATGAAGCCGGTTGGATTTTAACAATAACTTTTATTGTCAGTGATTATAATCCTGCCTAGAGACAAATGTGAGTACTATTTTTACCCCACCTTAGTAATAATTAAAGCTATGATTACTCAACTGTTTTTCAGTGAACTCCCAAAGACCCCCTTAACGTTAAAGTCCATCCACTGTGATATCTTTGTATTTTTATATGGATCTCTGTGGGAACAGGTACTTTATTTTTCCATTAGCTCAGTGGTAATTCTGACTTTTTTGTAAGAATGGACAATATAAAATATTTTTGCCTATTCTGAAAGATAAAAACATGCTAACGCCAACATGTTGACATTAGAACAGCAAAACCCTGTACAAGTTAATAGATAGTGCTGTTGTAAAGTCAGCGATACAGGTACTGCTATTCTCTATTGAGGCCTGTATGTAAATTACTTGGCAAGGATTAACATATGCAAAGTTAAGGACTACGACATCCTTTTGGCAATTTATCCATTAATGTATAGTAAACTATCACTGGATTTCTGTGACATTGAAGAAAACTTAAAAATGTGACAACATAATTGAATCAACCTTTATTCGCAATAAAGATAATGGTATCCTCTAGAAATGCAACTGAATGATATCAACATATTTTTCATGTGTGTGTGTTCAGATTTTATTGAGTTATAACTCAAAGAAGGACAGTGATTTTTGACAAAGATTCACCTCACACAGTATCTTTGCCTCCCCTCTAACTCTTTCTCTTTTGGCTGACATTAATAAATAAATCAACAACGACCATGAACCCAGTCCCTTGTTAAAGTCTAAACCAATAATTTTAGCACATCACATTCATAAAATCCTTATAAAAATAGCTTCCATAGAAAAGCTGCTGGGAGATAAGATGAAATTCTGGACCATTAAAAGTAATTGCAGGTAGTATATTAAGTACACAATGCCTTAATATTCCTGATGAGTCAGTAGACAACAGTATGGGTTAAATCCATGTGAAGCTAAAAATAAAAGCCTCAGAGGCATCAGCTCATCCTCACCTGAAGCCAAGGTTCTGTTTCCTATCTGACTGGGACGTCTGGGACACACCAAATAAATCATCGTCTGACTTCAAACTGCTTCTCAGACACGTGCAGCTCTGTGATCCCAGTGGCTTTAACGTGGCAACAGTCAATAATTAATTAACAAGTATGACTTTGAAATCAATGCTTTTGCTGCAACTGGCATCAGAAAACTCATGTGTAATGGTTCACACTGGGAGCCGTCTGCAGCTTGTTTGTGTTCACACATTGAAAAGTGTGTCGTCAGCTGTGTTTTGGAAGTCTCACACGTGAGTTTCAGTCTTTGTGATGCCTTAATATTAATCCACACCCCCAATGTGAGATCTAGACTACAGAGCGGGCTGAAATACACACAGAATCACTTGCACTGGTTATCTGATGCATGCTGAAGTATACCGAGAAATCATGCGCAAATAAACACAAACATGCAGAATGTGCACAGCTTCAATGCCGAGTGAAAATAATGGTCTATAACAAGAAATCTGACTTGAACACCAAAGAAAATAATAGTTTAAAATAGTTAATTACATCAGGTGGAACAGGAGAGCAGTTTACAAGCTCTTTCTGGTTACAACGCCACTAAACGCTCTGATATCGGCTGACAGTTCAGTTTGAATCCCATGCGAGAAACTGGTGATCCTACCTGATAGTGAGGTGAGTAGACATTACTGGAGTAACCCTGATGCAGACCAGCTATGTCCATACCTACACACAGCTCCCCACTGTTGGATGTCAACTTGATGTCCACCTGCTAAACACAGCAGCGTTGTCCCTACACCGCTCTCCCTCTTTAGTCTACACTACAACATGTACAGACTAACACAAGCTGGGCATCAATAAAACATCAGCTCTCATCCCCGCCGTGCACAACTGCGAGAGGCAAATAGAGAGCGTGTGCCTGAGCAGCCTCCCTCTCTCTCTCTCCCCCCCTCTCGCTCACAGTCGGTGAAAGAAGCTGAGCACTTCCATTATGTAAGCCTAAATAAGCCCCTCCCTGACTCACCCCCACCACTTCCCTGCTCACAGTCTTGATTCCTCACTCTCTGACATTGTATGCACACACACACCCGCCTTCGCCACTTCACCATCCATTCATGGTGAATCACAGAATCTCAGATAGAAGAATCAGCTGCTTTGCTTTCATATTAAAAGGTCAGATAAAATCAACAAGACATTCATGCTGTACTCTGCATCTTTCCAATGATACACAATCTTTTTGTTGACCCTTCCTCCTACAAGCACAATAATATTCAGAGTTCAGAGACGGCTCAGTAAGTAAACATTATTAATAATATACTGATTATTTTCTCAAATAATCAATCATGGGAGGTTGCCGGTTCGAATCCCACTCTTTCCCATCTGCATGCCTAAGTGTCCTTGGCAAGATACTGAACCCCTAAAATGGCCCCTCATCAATGCTGAGTGTTCCTAAAATGTATGTTGCTTTGGACAAAAGCATCAGCTAAATGACATGTAATGTAATAACTGGTAGATTAATGAAATTATTGATTCAGCTCCTAATAAAAGTCTCTTACCAGCACAAGATAAGAGGCTGATATCAAGTCATCCATCCATTAACTGAAGCAATGTTCTATCCAATTCACACTCTTTGGAATAATTCATTCCCTAGCCCCTTACCCTAACCATCACAATTAAATGCCTAACCCAACCCTTATTTATCTAAACATAATTCTAAACTTTATCCGAAAACTTAACCCCGAAACAGCCGATTAACAGTCGGTGAGATAGTGAGGACCAGCCTCACTTACCAAAAATGTCCTCACTATATAGGTTCTTGTTCAAACTGGTCCTCACATCTGTACAAGAACACAAACACACACATGCACGCTCACTCTGACATGTGCAGGATTACATCACAGGCTACCATGTCATGGGTAAGTGGAGAGGAGGCAGATATAGCAGCGTCCTGCTGAATAATTGCTCTAAAATGATACTTATGTGTGTGTGCGTGTGTGTGTGTGTGTGTGTGTGCGCACTCGCTCTCTTGAAGCTGCAAAAATAATTTTGTAAATTCTTTGATGTGGTCACATTACTCCTACTGCTTTCTAGATTAAAGGGGATTTAAAATACATTTGCCAGTTTGTTGTTTGTTCCAGCCTTAAAATACTGTTTATGTTATTTTTTGCCATACATGCATCTGTTAATAAGTTTTACTCACTGAATGTATTGAACTATTTCCTGGAGAAAGGGATACATTTTCTGTTAATCCTGATAAAAAGATGTCAGATTTACTGGTTCAGAATATCAAACTGACAATTATTAAATTAATAAATATAACAGCACACTATATGTTAACCTTCTTTATTGAGCTTTTAAAAGCTGTATGATTAATTTTATTAAAACACTGTAATGAGGCTGGATACCAATATAAGAATAATGTGTAATTGTTTATTAATGAAGTTATAAATAACTAGAACTCTTATGACGCATTGGTAACGATGGTACAAACAGTCAATGAATCAACAACATGAAACTTAATATAATACCAAATATGATATGTCTATTTAATATATATTTGCATAATTATTTATTTTATATATTAATAGAGAATTCATGTATATATTTAGAAATACTCCCTCTTCAAATTCCCTCTGATGAAGACCATAAGTGGTGAAAGATCCAGATGGAGCTAAACATGTTTGATAAGAATAATGCCAGCTAATCATTATTATTAAAATCTGTACATTTGTATAAACAGCTAATAATTGCTCTATATGTAAGGTTTTCATCGTGAGTATGATTATTTATCTTTGAATATGAATTCAGTGGTATTCATTAACTATTTATGCAGCAATCATGCTACATGCAACAAACTTTCGATAAGTAATAAATATGCTCATTAACCACATTAATAAATAATTACAATGTCGATGTTGCGGTAATGACTCTATGGCAAACAGTACATTTTTAAACTGTACATCCATGTGCAGCACTTTCTCTATCACACATCACTATCACACAATAATTTGTATTTTGGGGTCCAGTATCGTGTCCATGGACATGGGCATGCATCTAATCACCAGCCCTCTGGTTTGGGGACGACTCGCTCTAACTACTGCCACCACTAAAGTTAAGTTTTTTCTTATTTCAAAATAATTTAGCGAGGTACTTACACGTAGTTATATTGTGCAGCGGTGAAAAAGCTACACATTCAATCAATCTCTTCAAGAGGAAAACGGTAAAATATTCAAAATTGTGCGTGAAGAAGATTTATGCCACAAAATGACGAATATATAAACACTCCCAAAGAGGAAGCATGTTTATGTTCTCTCCCGCGCTAATCTCCTATCCATTTCACTCGCTGTTATGATGCCCACCATCTTGAGCGCATGGGCAGCTGCTGTCAAAGGAGATCAACGTACAGCAGAGGAGCGGAGGGCACCAGAGAGCCACAGACTGAATGAGTGGCTGAAGGTGAACATGAGTTTAAAGGAATGGCATGGATTACATTGGAATGATAGAAAGATGGCAGTCAGGGCAGGTGAGACGTGCAGGCTAAGAAAAAAGAGTCGGAGAGAGGGAGGCTGACTGCAGTACTTCATGCATGGGTGATTAAATGCGAGGACTGGGACTGGGACACCGTCACATGCAGTCAGTGTGGGATTCCTGATGCGAATGCGCAACAAAAACCCTGCAGGCTACAGATGCTAAACTTGTCTGTGTGCATGTGCAAATCACTTCACAGGGCTGGGGATACACAAAGTAGCACATGCACGCGTCCTCTGCCTGCTGAACCAGTTTACACAGGGCTATGGTGAGAGCATTATTTGTTATTAAAAGAGTTTTGAATGTAATTCCAAAGGACAAGTATAAGGAATGGATTAACAATGATTATCTTCTCAGAGAAGCTGCAAACGATAGCTTGTCTGGCTAACCAACTAGTTACTTTAAAGGCCCAGGGGGATTTGATTAGCTAACTACATGTGTTTGTGAGGTTACATGAGACAAACTGACCCGATCACAGTTACAATATCTATAATATTTAGTCCTGTAGTATATCTCCACAGTGCGGAAGCTCGTTTTAGAGGTTTACACTGAAAATGTTGTGTTATGCCAGGTAACACACATTCGCAGGACAAATCGGCCACTCCATAACTGAAAAGCCTTTTTTCTTGTTGCATTAAAAATGAATAGCAACATTTAACCTCTCACTTGCTTGTTTGAATGCGTGCGGTAAGCTGAGCAGCCAAATGAAGCTAAGAGTCATGACGTTCATATAACTACTGATGTTGCTTATTCAGCATTTCTTTAATTGGTCTTTAAGAAAATTACATTATTACTTTGTGACAACAGAAAAAGCCTGTCTGACCTGCAGTTATTAAAGACGCATGAACCAACCACTAACCACAGCTCGCTCATGGTCGCACTTCTTTTGTAGAGTTGTGACATTGTTTTATTAAATAATTATATTACAATCAGCAATGGTATTACTGATACTGCTACTGTGGTAAAAGATACTCATCTAAGGCTAGAGTAGGCGTAGTTATAAATTCAAGTGGGACTTTGAATGAGGTTTTTGTTACTTACTGGAAAGTTGTGATATAGTTTTTTTCTCCATAATTTACTATTAATACTAAAATAACTAGATAAACACTAAAATAAAAGAAACCTGTTGATGCTTAATGAGCTATCAGTTGAAGAAGACCAAAGCAATAAATGTAAAAGTGAAGATTCACAGCTCCTTTTAAAGGTAAATGTTAAAACAGGGACTCACCTCTGTCTCCAGCATCTTATTCTCGTTAGTCAGATGATCAAGCGACAGAGCCGTCCCCTCTGACTTCTCAGTGGCCTGGAGAAGATAACACAGAAACATTATTTAAATGTTTGGCTTTTTCTAAACACACACAATCCTTCAATCTAGAGAAAACAGGACAACTTTCAAAAATGTTCTTTACTATAATTATAGAAAAAGTATATTAAATATTTATGAATTTCATCTGTGGTTCTGCGTACAGTCTGGCTATTAATATGATTTTATTATGTTTGTGGGTATTATTTTGGTTTGTTGTGGTGAGTTCTGTTGATAATAGACAATATACCTTTTTTTAGAATGCAACATTGATTTGAACCCATGTCTTTTTGGCCACTTGTGGGCAGTTGAAACGAATCAGAGGAGTAGCTGTAGATGCGATGCATATTTCCAACTTATCAAGTTGATATGGTTAATCTATTAGCAAACAGATGTTTATTTACGGATAAGGCAGACATCGAACTAAATTAGCATTAATTTGTCGTCGTGACAATGTTCAGCTAACAGATATAAGTCTGACATTCACTCTCTTTAGCTCTAGTTTAGTCTCCTCAGGTTCCTGAGAAGAAACAGCTGCCAAAACTGATGGTAAGAACAGTGATAGTGAATCAAAACACGAAATCTGCTGTAAAAATGGTAAAGCTCAAACCCACTAAAAAATGCTATGCAGTTCATCTCTTTAATCAAAAATAATTCATGTGATCTGCTGCTATCGTTAAATATTGATCGAACAGCAGTGGGTGAATCTGTTTTGCAGCCAGACAGCTAAGCAGCATTATGCAAATTTCAGACATTAACTTACAAGTGTGGACAAATGTATAAATCATCCAAATCACTTTCAAGTTGAAGCCAAAGTCAAGATGTAAAACATTAACTCTCAAAGAACAGTATTCCATTTATAATCACAAAGGTCAGAGGTCAAATCAATCTTGGCTAAAAAAAGGAAACAAGGCTGTTCACTGAATCTCAAGATGGTTCAGTTTCCCTTTCACACCCAGTAGGGAAACAAAATACTGTCTTATCACTGCAGACTCTAGTATTTGTATTAGTATAAAAACAGGGGACCTGTGTATAACGATTGGATGCCATGTATGCACTGCTTTTCAAATTCAATAGCTGAGGTTTTAGGCTGTATTGATCCTAAGTGATGGCATGGAGAATCTTTCTGCTGCTAAGACATCTGACATGTGCAGAAACACTGACTACTAGAAACGTACGAGCATAAATACTAAATGAGTTTGAAGCAGTGTGTTCCTGTGTTTCCTTTATATAAGCGATGACTTCATACAAGAACACAAACAAACTGAGTTTATTATGCACAAAGCCGATCAGTTTTGTTTACTAGGGATTTCATATATTTGTGTTGTTTTTTTATGTAAATATGCAATGTCATGTTCTTCTTTGTATACTCTTGAATAACATTTGTATCCTAATTTGAGGACAGATGCGAGGTTGTTTGCTCATGTTGGCCGACAATTTCAATCACAAACCATATTCCTTTTCTGAGTTTCAAACTCTTATTATTTTATATTTTTTTCCCTCTGAAAAAAGGTCTTCAGGGATTTTGGTCTGACAAATATAGTGAACATGTATGTAACATGTAACATTAATGCCTAAAAGCTCCATTGTTTATATTAAAACCAGTAGTGACCAACAGTCAATATTTACCCTCTGTCGTTTGTGTCGTCTGTGTTATTCTGACAAACCCCTGTTAAACCATTAAGATTAAGATTAAGATTAAGATGCATTTATTAGTCCCAAACACATGCACAGACATGGAAAGGCACACTCATGCAGGTAGGGAAATTTAATCTCTGCTTTTGACCCATCTGGTGCAGGACACACAGAGCAGTGAGCGACCATGTACGGCGCTCGGGGAGCAGATGTTGGTCAGGGGCACTAGACAGGGTAGGGAGATTTTTGGACAGATCAATCCAGGTTCGTCTTTTGTTGTCTCTCCGTGGAGTCGAACCAGAGACGAACCAGAGACCTTCTCTGCCCATAGTCCAAGTTTCTGCCACTAGACCACCGCCTCTCCACCCCCATATAAAACATCTTAGCAGATCCCTCCACTTTACAAGATTTAATGGATGATTCTGAAAAATGTGATTATTGAAACAATGCTTTCATTGTGTAAGTGTACCAATAAAGTTGTGCTGATAGACTTTGCATAAAGCTCTAATCAAAAAAATAAAAGTGGTCGTATTATTTAATCCACATGGGAATGACTGCAATTTTGAGAGAGAAACTTTCTTTAACGCCGTAAGAAAGCATTATGGAGAGGTAGGATTAGTTCAGTAGGGATTATTAAAAGTGCCAAAAAGGTTTAAAATTAGCTAAATCTGAGCAATTACTTTTCCATTTCCTTTTAAAGAATGCCCACACTAATTTGCTTTACTCAGACTTAGCTACCTTGGTGGGAGGCTGCAAATGCCAACACACTGATTCATCGTCTACATACAGCATTATTCAAGCTGCAGTCGGAGGCCCGGACAGAAGCAAGATTAGCTCTCAGGCTCTTTTCTGTGCACTGCACGTAAAACAATAAGAAGACTGGTTACATGAGGACAAGATATTTCCACGAGTGTTGTTGTACCAGTGTCGTTCACTGAGTTGTTATACCAACGGATTACTGTGCAAAACAAACTGAAAACTCACAACATGCAGCGGTAGAAAAAAAAAAATATGTAAATGAATATTATTTTACAAGCAAAAGACCTGCATTCAAAATATATTTAAATAGTAAAGTAAAATAACTTACTTCACAATAAAAGAGTATCATGACATTATTACTTTTGGATACAGATGCATAATTCCTTGTGGAGCATTTTATTTATCTAGCAACTCGAGGTTCAACTTCAACTTTCAAGGTGGGGCTGCTTTTGAAGACTTTGTATATAGTTATGAAGTTTTAATGAACACATTTAATTTAAAGATTGATTTATTTTCGGTATTCTTCGTTTTTTTCCATGATATATCGGATCATTTTATGTCTAGAGAGTAAAGTCTCTTTGTTAAGACTGTTACTAACACATAGTTGCAAATAATGGATTAAAGTTACGCTTTAAAGTACAGCACTTGAGTAACTGTACCAAGTGATTTGTAAACCTACCTTTGTCAGCCGGACCTTCAGCTCCTTCTCTCTACACTTGCTCTCCTCTTTCAGGGTCTGAGAGTCTTTCTTTGACTGCTCCTCACTCTTCTCCAATTCTGAAGGAAACAGAAAGTCATCAACTGTAATAACAATCTTGAAGCAGAAATAGATCACCTACTATTTAATCGGCATTAAGATGGTAGATATACTGTATATCTGTTTACCTTGCATGGTCTTTGCTATCCTCCTGTTTTCCTCCTCAGCTATCTCAAGCGTTTGTCTCTGAAATGGAGAAACATCAGCTTGACTATGAGATAATCACTTACATGGCAACATTCTTGTACCTTGAGCTAAGCGGGCAGTAATGAGCGATTCCAGAGAACATACAAAGTTTGTGGATGAAATAACTCTCTTAATGAGGCCACTTTCTCGATGCCCACGAGCAAAACATCTCACTGTAAAAAAATCTCCAGTTACAGACGTGCATCTCTTAGTGGAAGCGGGCTTGTCGTGTTATATAGCCATTTCCATGCCTTCACAATTGGGTCTGGACTTTCTCCAGGGTCTGACTTTTACACATCAACAATGCAGCAGGAGATACTCAGCTAAGTTCACAACAACACTGAAATCCCTGGATTTTTGTTAACAGCAAAATGAAAAGCTCTCCTCCCATCTTCATCAGTGTCTTCAATGTGGTGTGTTAGCAGGTCTGAGTAGGCAGTCCATCATATGTGTCCAAGGACATATTTGCATTCACACAGCAAAAAGAATGTGGCAACATGTGTCCCCTCTGAGAGTAGCCTGAGTGATCAGAGCTCAGGATGCATTTGGGTGCATTCAGACAAGTACTTAGCACTGAGCACCTGTGATCGGATCACTCAAGACTGGTGTTAGTACCAGGTCTGAACTGGCTCTGAACGTAGAGTCTATCAGAGCTGACCTGTAATAGACACTTGTGACATGGAGGCTGTGGGCTCTGGAGAAACAGTTTATCTGGGCATTTATGGACAATTATTTGCTTCTCTATTTTCTTGTTTTTTGTTAGTATTTGTGTGAAATAAAAAAATTAAATGAAAAAGTCATTAAAGCATTGAATGTCACTGTATCAAATTGTATTTTTCTACTGTCTATTTGGGATTATTAAGGAGGCAAATACTTCATGTCTTTCTTACCAGGCTGCTCAGCTGCTGTTCCAGAGAACTCTTATCCTGCTGCACGGACTGAAGCTCTTTCTGTCTGCTCTCCAGGTCCACGCTCAGCTCACTGATCTGTTGTGGACACACAGTATAGCACATACATATGTACATATACAAATAATGCATTATCACAGTAGCAAAGCACACTTAACAAGGATATATGCCTATTTTCTAATGTTTTCCACAAACCCTTTTCTCTTGAGACTGTGCCTGGGCCTTGAGGCTGCTAATCTGTTGCTGGGACAGAGACACAGCATCCTCCTTCTGCTGGGACGCCCGGAGCCTCAGCTGGAGATCTGCCACCTCCCTCTCCAGCTCCATGATCCGGGAGCGCTCAGACACAGTGGCCACCTGCAGCAGTAAATGCAGAGAGGAGGCATGAGGGTGAAAGAGGATACAGGAGAAGCTGACAGAGGAGAAGAGACGAGGATTTTAAAACCTGAAGCCCATATGGGGAACTCCTTTGACCTGTCTATTGTAATTTGAGGGAGGGTAGCAACTGAATCATACAATCATCTACAAGAAGTTATTATCAAAAATAAACAGTATTCATTTAATAAGACAAACACAATCCCTGTGGTTAAGCCATCATAACATGACCATGATCTAAAATGTGTACTTACCAAAGGACTGGAGATCACTGGAGAAGTGTATATGTAAGTAAATCTCCTATTTTCTGAATTTCATAAAAAAATCTATGTATTCAAGCACTATAGAAAATATCCTCATAAACACCAACTTCTGGCTTATTCTTACACACAAAGTGTCCTCCTGCACCAACTTTTCCCTAGAGTACTAAATTTGGATTAAGCCGCCATTGAAAATAGTCCCCATCAAATGCATATATATTTCAGAAGTATTTTCGAAGTTTGGGGCTGAGTGCAGGGGAAAGGCCAGAGAACGTTCAAAGAAAGACGTGACACATTGTTGGTCTTTTCATGGGTTTTGCAGCATAGGAAAGGATGCCAGCCTTATCCTTTAAGTCCAACAATGTCAAAGCACAGGCATTCCCAAAATGGGTCATTTTGTAGGACTTTCATGCACACATGCCTCATTTTCAGGAATATGGCCCAGGCCAATAAGCTTTAAGCATCACTATGCCAGAGTTAGTTGGATGAAGCTACATCTGAGGCACCTTCGGATAAATAGGTCAATTTAGATAATGTTTGCACTGTGGGTCCTTTAACATATCAAAATCACATCACTCAGTCCTGCGGTGGGACTGGGACAGCCAGCATTACCCTAGTGTCCTCTAAATCCCTCTGGAGTTTTTCAGCTTTGGTCTTTTCAAAGAGCAGGCTCTGCTCAAGCTCCTTTATGTGGGCATGCTCCAGCCTGGTCTGCGTCTGTTAGTAAGAGAGAGCAGGAAGAGTAGAACAAACCAATGCAACACTAACATGCAAGCCAAGACTTTAGAGAAAAGAGCAGTGAGGGGGTAAGAAAGCACTGATGGTTCCAATCTTTTCAATGACATCAGTTGGTTGTGCTTATTCTGCTCAGAGGAATCTCTGCAATTAACTATTTTGAATATCAGCTTCTTCAGAAACTTGTATGTCTCTTCTATGGGCACCTGAAGGAGACTAATCCAGGCAGCAAATCTTCACAAGAGTGACAAAGAAGCAGATAAAGAAGAGGAGGATGGAAGCGCAAAGGAAGACTGAAGACGAGGCAAGACAAAAACAGCTTTCACGAAGAGGCGTATGGATGAGAAGATGATGAAAGGATAGTAATAAACAAGTACTGCAGATGGGTAGAAAAATCTGAGTGGAAGGATAAGTGAGTTAAGTTTGAATGAATAAATAAAAGGAGCTGGAAGACAGGCATGTCTTAAGAAGAAATGAAATGAATGATTCAAAGAGCGCAGGAAAAGGAAAAACTGATCCAAGAGCAGTAATTTAGTTTTGTGGCCCCTTTTTTCCCATTTTGAAATCACTTACTGCGCTTTAACAAATTAGAACAGAGCAAACAGAGCAAGTACAAGCAAAAAGCTCAAAACTCATGAAAGAAGTGAAGAAGAAGTATTGATTTACAAAGAACTGAATGGATTAGGTATTGCAAAATTTGTTATCACCTTATTGGTAAGTTTGTGAAGGTGTTCATTTAAAAGTTTCAGTCTGACAATGTAAAGCATAACTACAAAAACTGTTCCCTTAAGAGAAAATACAATACACACAGAGTGGAAAGAGGAAGTAAACTAGTGAAGTAAAAGTAAAAGTAATTAATTACTATAAAATATTAATAACTGACAGACAGACAGACAGACAGGTAGATACCTCCAGGTCTCCTTTGGTAATGCAAACCTCTTCCACACGAAACTGCAGATCCTCCACTTTTCTGTCAAACAGGAACAATAATCAAACTCCATCATGAATATTAGATTTCAATATATATTTGTATTTAATGTTGTTTTATGTGTATGTGTTGTTTTTATATTGTTTTTATATTGTTGTTTTATGTGTTTATGTTGTTTTTATATTGTTGGTTCTATATTGTTGTTTTATGTTTATATGTTGTTTTTATATTGCTGTTTTTATATTGTTGTTTTATGTTCAGTGCACCAATGAACGACACCAAGGCAATTTCCTGTATGTGCAATCATACTTGGCAATAAAAAGAATTCTGATTCTGTTTCTGATTCTGCATTAAGCCAAAATGTTAAAAGCTGTTGAGCCTTGGAATAATCCCTTTAGTGGGACAGTGAAATATTAAAATATATATTCCCATGGTGGCTTCTTGAAGATATCACTGGCCCTTTTTCAAAAGCTTGAAAAAAACTAACTTTTAATTTCTATCTTTTTAGTGATATCTTATCCATTTTGTTTGGACACTTGTTTCTGTGTTTATGTAGAAATAACTACAATCACCTAATGAATTATTGTTTGGCTCCATCAAACATTAATTTGGAGCAGGAAGGACCTCCTGCTGTTGGGATATATCAGAGAACATATAATGATTATTTAGAGCAGTGCAACATTGACTAGTGCAGAAAAAAAAGATGAATGCAAAGTCATTGCAGACAGAATAATTGCCAGTTTAGTTGTGCACCCTCATAAATGCAATAAAAAGACAGGAGACAGGTAACAATGTTGACATCAAGCTAAATGAATACATTCTGAACCGTGCATATTTATTCAGGTTATGAATTTTTCATTTTGTGCACCTCTTACTTTCAGACATCTGAATCAGTATAGTAGTTTTATTTTCCTACTTCGTCTGCTGTGTCTACCCTCACCCCTGACATTACAATCCATGAACAGTATCATGTTTAAAGTCAGACCTCCCACCTTTTCTCCTCCTCCAGCTGATTGAGCAGCTCCACTTTGTCTCGATCTGCGGCTTCCACCAACGAACGCAGCTGATCCAGCTTGGCCTCCATCTCCATGGTATACTGAAACATCCGCAACCACAATTAAGTCTATTTAAGATGGAATTCATACCATAAAAATATCTGTGAAAGAGCTCCCGCACATTGTCCAACTTATAGTATAAAATCTGATTAGATACGATCTTTGTAGTAGAAATTCTAGCTGTGGGCCTAGTAGTAGTCATACATGTTGCTCTTATGAGTGTGTAACAAAACAAAACTTGATAAAACGTTGACCTTTGACAGTTACGCAAGAAAGATTTAAGCCTCTCTCAATTAGAGGCAGCATTGTGTCGTCATAGATATGTGCAAAAGTGACTCTTTAAAAAGGTGCATGATTTCTTTAGCAGAAAACTCACAGAAACACAAGCCTTGACAAATTATAGTGTTAAAAAGGTGTTTTCTCATTAGTCATGTTTCCTGACTGCAACCACATTTCAGATCTAAGACATTCTTCTAATTGAGTTGTGTGTGTTCTGTCATGTATTGTGTATTTTAAATGTTTTGGTTTATTGTATGTTTCAAAATTCCTAATTAATTAACGATTGTGTTTTGTTGAACTAACATTAATAGCTGGGGGTAAACATATAATTTAACAACTACTAGCTAGCAGTTTATGTAGCCTTAGTTCCTGCTTCACCTGATCCCTTCCTTTCATCAGCTTAGTCAGCTCCTGCTGCACCTCTCCTGCGTGGCTGGTCACCTTTGCAACTTCACCTCTCTCCAGGTCTCTCTCAGCCAACAGCTGTTCAATATGCTGCTGCTTCTCCTTCAGGGCCTCCTGCAGGGCTGTGGTGCCAGAGATCTTCCGAGCATACCGAGCAGATGTCTCCGTCAGCTGAAACATCACAGCATAGCATACATTCACATTTTACACCAAGTACTGTATGTTATCTAATATTGTTGTAAAGGGCTATTAATATTACTAGGGTATAAACTGTCTCTCTAGTTCCTAAGGCCTAAAGGTGGCATATGAAAAAGCTAATTATAAGGTTACACACAAACAATAAAGTCTAATTTCCCTGCTGTGTGATTGATATGAAATATCCCTATTTAGAAATATTAATTTAGCTTGCATACACCAATGCAAAACATAACACAAAATAAGGCCCCAGTGTGTAGTCATTTGTCTGTCTATCTACTACTTATTCGTTTTTCCTAATACATTATGATTGAAATAAACTCCTGTATTTAGTTCGCTGACATTTAAATCTTATGGAGTCCATATAAACCAGACTTCCCTTCCTCTTGTGGTCATTTTGAGACAAGAACAGCATTTTGTGGTTGTGGTAAGTGAAACACTGACTCAAACTGGCTGAAAAATCCCAGCCAGTTTGTGTCACTTTTTCTACATTTACACAAGAGGAAGAGCTGTGATTGCCTAAAAAGTTTATACATGCTCAAATCATGTATACATTTTAATTATCTGATATTGGGAAAACAAAATAATTAATTGTATTTTCACCAAAAGGTGTACAGATATGTATTTGATACATGTTAAATATTTAACATAAAATTACACTCGGCTGGTATTACAGATGTCACCAAACATTTTCTGCTTGCAATGAGTAGAATATTAGACTACAGAATATTTTACCTAACCAGCTCTGGTCTCTCTGTCTCTCTCATTGGCCGTTGTGCTTCCTTTCGGAAAGTAATGGCATAATCATAACATTTTAAATCGTAAAAATACAGAAAATTTGGTAATTATCGGTGGCAGCCCAAATGATTCTGTGGGGAGTTTGGTGTATAAGATCACCATCTGTAACCCATCACACTTGCAGTCTGAATCCAGTTTTGTTTAGCCTAACATTTCTCAGAAGCTATTAACCGATGGTCAAAACAGAAAATCCACGGCAATTCATAACAGAGTTAAAAGGGGACAAGAGGGGAAAACATAATCCTGACACTCAGAGTGAAGTTTGGGGAGGACCTGCAGAACTAGTCAGCATTAAGCCAACAACTTAGTGTGGGTCTTACCAGTCCTGCTCGGCTGGGTTTGCCGCTGATTGAGGAGGTGGCGGAGCTGAGCGAGCTGATGGAGGAGGCACTGGGACTCCTCTTCAGAAGGCCGGACCTCCTCCGTGAGCTCTTCGCCTTGGTAGGTGTTGTGCAGGGGAAACCAATACGCGTCACCTTGTGGACCGGGGCAAACAAGCCAAACCTTGGCATGCACTGAAAGTACCTGAGGGGGCAACCAGGTTGCACCACAGAGTCAGAACCCGGAGACCGAACCAGTAACAGCTGCTGATTCAGGAACATTTTTAGAACTGAATTTGAGCAGATATTATACATCTGTCAATGCTCTTTACCTGGTCCCTGCTACAGCTCCATCATTCTTGCCAAGTGGTTCGTCTAATTCGACTCCACACCAGTATCCCTTGGCAAAGTCTGTCTCTCCCAGAAACCGCACAACTCCTGCCTTGCTACCACCCACCTACACATGAAAAGAATAAGATAATGTTTGATATAGCATGTTTTTTTCTCTGTACTTTAAGCTTATGATGCTCGCTGACAGGTTTATCCTAAAGTTGACCTGATCAACCCAAATTCACATCTGTTATAGATAAATAGTAGATGATTTTTAATTCATGATTTCTTCTAAGTTTTGTTTGCATTGTGGTTTGTTAAATAAGCCACTGGTTCCTGGAGCACTGTTATAAAAGAAGAGTAAGACAGATATAGAGAATAAGAATCGCCTTTGCATGATTCTCAAAAGACTCCAGATTCCCTGCTCAGATGTGTTCGTAACAACACAGAAATCTCCTGAGTGTTCAGGTGAGGGGAGTTGCAGCAGGCCGAGGCAGGATGTCATATATTAATTCTGCTGCTTGGATTACGAGTTGTGTTTTTGTAGCACATCAACCGGCCCTTATCGTGTAAAGGTCTTTTGACATTTTCGCCTGTGTGGCACCAATTTTTCATCCTCAGATATTTGTTGCCTGTTTAAATTTGTTACATTTTGGTGCCTGTCGTCTGATAGAAACATCATTCACATGCCCACAAAATCAGGTGAATGTCCGGAGATTCTCCAGAGTTCAATGCACGTCTGAGACAATATAACTACTCATTATGAATGATTACGGACTATGCTCAAAAAACGTAATGTTATGATGACTTACCAGCACACGGTCTACCAGCCTCAGCTCCCTACTGTTCTTCTTCATGGAGTCTGGGTCTGAGAGGTTTGACACTGACTCGCTGGACGTGTGCATTCGGTTTAGCAACCCACTTGTCTTTATGCCAGTGCCCTGAACTGAACAAAGAATTTATTTTTCACTATGCTGATGTGACATAATAAAACAACCACAAATCAAAAAAGTAAGATAGTGTAGTGCATTGTTTTAAATTACTGAAAAACAAATTAAGTATTTGATTTCTGTGTATTTTCACGTGTACATTTGCGAGATGTTACCGGTTGAGGTAGAGCTAACAGGTGCAGGCTGGCTTGTTGCAGAGGAAGCTTGTGCTGGGCTGGCCTGGCCGCCATTTTCCTCCTTCTCTGGCAGTGCAGTCCTGGATATTTTTGAAGGCCGCGTGAATATCCCCCTCCCATCCTCACACTGGAAGTACCGGACCCCTGCCACCGACCCGTCGTTCTTCCCGATTGGCTCCTCCAGCACGATTCCAGCCCACTGCCCAGGAGCGAACTGTGTGCCCCCGATAAACTGCACAGAGCCGGGCTTGTTGCCATTGACCCAGACCCTCTCCCCTAACTGGAAGTCACCACATCCATCTGGAGTTGGAGAGGTAACACTACCAGGGGACTTCTCAGGAGGAACTGGCTTTGGAGTACCTGCAATCACAATTTTGTTTTCATCAGCATTTTTGATGTTTATACAATCGTGTACAGGTCAGCTAAAACTCCCTACCAATTTCTCAGCTATCTCTTGGTTTTTACTTAAAGCTCCTGCAAGGATAGTCTCATTTTTGTGGATTTTGGTGCATTGCATTAGCACGTGAACTGGTTTTGGAAGTAGTGAATAAAAGACACACATGTAATGAGTTCAGGATGTACACCAACAAAATGTTGCAACACTGCAGCTCTCTTTTAGTTTAAATGTTTAATTTCAAATTGTTGCAGTATGAATGCAGATTAGCCGGTAATATCCTAAAATAAAGTTTAACATGATTTGCTTATTGTGGAGACGAAACACTTGTGAGAACCTCTTATAATATTGGCACTTATTTATTCAAAGGTTAATTGTTGCAAGAACTGCTTGGTTCTTACCTGAGGACGGGGACGTCCTTGTTGGCACCCCTGATGGACGGACTATTTTACTGGGGGGCTTGAGTCCGCTGACCTTGCCTGGTGTCGTCATGGCGGCTGGTTTGTCCATGGCTGGGGATAGTGGGAGGTGTGTGGGGTGTCCGGCCTGATCAAGGTGGAGGACTAGGCCTTCCCCACCCCCCGGCACAGTCCCAATATGAGGGAATAGAGCTGAAACAAACAATCAGCATAAAAGCATAAAAAAAACGGTCTACTTAGTTATTTTAAATATAAACAACGACATGTCAATGAACTAGTAAACAAATAACACAGCTGCAACATGTGTGGGAACATGACACAAATTTAGATAAAATAAAATTCACACCGGAACTATATCAGGACCAGTTAATCTTGCATTCTGTTAACTTAAAGTCATGTATTGTTGTTAACCACTTACAGAGCCGTCAAACTAATCTAACTCATCAGTCAATCTTTATCCTCATTCATTTTTTCGGCAGAACATTTTTCTTGACGATGATGTCATCATGACCAGAGGCTGAGGTAATACACTGACAAGCAAAGACTCAAGTATTTAAACCTTCTAGAGTGGAAAATGATTATCAACAGAATCAAAACAAAAAAGATAACAAAAAAACATTATATAGTTTGGGGGTTTTCAGATGTTTGTGTCACAGTTAACAGAATTTCTGATGTTTGGACAAAACGAAATTTAAAATGGCACCTTAGTCTCTAGATAGTTTCAATTGACATATGATATATTAATGATGTGAAAAGCTGGAATTCAAATAAAACCAAATGATTGCATAAGAAAATGTCTGAAATGATTAATCAGTAGTTAAAATACTTAATCTCACTCAAATGGCTGCTCCCTTAACAATTTGGGTGCTATTTAGGGTGTCATGCCTTTTCTATCTGACACATTTAAATCATCCCATTGTGGAGATATGTTGTCACTTAATGACTCATTTTCTTCCGGTGACCAGTTTTCAGGTAAAACGTTATTAAATCAAATTTTTTTCAATGTTATAAAAACAAAGAACCAGAGAAACCTCCACGGGAGGGGCCTACTTTGTATCTGCTCTGTAGTCAACAAACACAACCGTAACTCAGTGGGAGCTGCTCCACTGCTAAGCGACTGAACTCTGGACCGCTCTCAACACCTCCTACATGTCACGTCCCAGTGTTTATTCCTGAGCTATGAATTATCACCCATGCAGAGCAACACTGACCGCACGCCACATGTAGTTTCCCTCTATGTCCCTGCTCTAGGGCCATGAGGACAAATGCCTTTTCATTAACTTTATACTGCACTTGCCAAATAAAGAGTGACTGGTTTTTCACCTCAGACACTAAAATAAGATTTTATCCCCCTGCAGGTCTGTAGGTGGTGGACATATTACTCATGAGGCTGATGATTCACTCCAACTGCAACTAGGTCAACGCGGATATTATGTTTCATTCACTAACGACAATATAATCCCACACATAGATATAGATAGAAAGATGAAGATTAAACAAAGATTGTGCAGAGCAACAACAATAAGTCAATACCTTTTTTTTATAATTTACTATTTAACTAACAGTTTATGCTTGTTGGTAATTTTTTAAGCAAATGTTTGAAAGTTTTATTTGTTCTTTATCATTAAAGAGTGTGTATTGAACATTTTTGATGTATTGGAGCGGTGGTATAATAACACCAGACATATGAAAACGTCTCCTCTGGTTGTGGTAAATTACAACCCCTATTTTCAGTTTCTAGGAGAAATAACCAGTAGACGATCTATGATGGGTCCCATGGTGACAGTTTCTTGTTGACCCCAACGATACAGGGTAGGTTCACTACTTTCCCAGACACAAACCAGTGCTATAAGTATGAGACAATTCATTGATCGTTTTAAGTCGTGGGTCATTGGTTAGATTCTGCAAACCCTTTGCGTTTTTTATGTATTTATTGAGGGACACATGTCAAATACCACATAGATGGAGTTTCAGTTTCATTATTATGCTTGGTTTGATTAAAGAGGCATTGGAAAGAGTGTGTAGTTAAAGAACAACAGAGAGTGTGTGAGCGTAGGCTTAATGCTTCTTTAACCAGGTTGGGAAGATGGCATCTCCTCCACTGTTTTTAATGATAATGTAGACTCAACATGGGGGTATAACAAGGAGAAAAAGAAATTAAAAATATGTTTATTTTTAACATAAATCAATAGAAAAACGTGGGCATTTTCACTGATTTCTAACAATAATCGTTGATTGCAGCCTTACGATACTTCTATGGTGGACTAACAGAACCCTGCATGTTGCTTTTCTGTGGGTGTTACTGCTGGCTAAACAAAAGGAAGACAAATATGATGAATATCAGCTTTAAAACCATATAAAGTAAACGATTAACTGACAAATTTCCACACAGTGTTCTCCCCACAAGACCAGGACCACAAGCAAGAGGAGTGGTGCTAATTTATAATCAATCTGCAATCGATCAAACAATTCAGACCTAACCAATGTGGAGCCAACCTGAGACTAACCTGTGTCCCCTGGGGGTCTGGGGCCCCTGAGCAGTCGATCCCATGCAGTGGACCTGGCAGAGGGAGGATGCTCGGTTTGTTATGTTACCTGAGAGCCCGCCCCGCCCAACCGGTGCAGCCACACCAAAACAACAAGCACACCCGGAGCTGTCAGACCTCCTCCTCCTGCTGCTTCTCACGCTGTCACCGCTTCGTCCCCAGCCTCACACACCGTGGCCGCTGAGCACAAATACAACAACCTCCATGAAAACCACCCCACACCACTGCTTCTACAGCGGTGCAGACACACGGAGAGCCCGGGCCCGTGATGTTGATGTCTGGGCTCTGTTCTCTCCCTACCCACGCTGCCTCCCCCGAGCCAGTTGGATAACTTTGGTGGGAACCCTTTCTCTCACCGACCCGCACATTGACTGCCCGCTCACGCCCAGCACACTGTTGTGTGGCGGCTGCTCCCGGAGCTTTAAGCCCGCTCGAACTTTACTCTCTGTCTTGTTCAGTGTCGCTGCTGGAGGGGAACCACAGCTAGCTAGCTACAGATTAGCCTGGCAGAACAAACTGAGGGTTAACGCCCGAGACGACTGGCGCCATGTTGAGACGACATTGAAGCAGCATGAGAGCAGACGAGTCTTTGTGGAGGCTTACTTGATCTTTATGTCGGTGAGCCGGGTCTCAGGGCGGGATGTCGTGGCTCCACTTCACCGAGAAGCTCGTCTCCACAGCCCGACAGCATGACGTCAGCCTGGGCACTGACGCTGCCTTCACGGACCCGCGTACATGCCAACTTCATCAGAGATGTGATTCGTCAAAGAAATGTTCAAATCTGCATCTTAAAGCAAATTTCCACTAAATCAAATCCTGATAAGTTCCTTGTTCATCCCAACTGCAGAATCATCAGAGATTTGATTCGTCAAAGGAAAAAATTAATGTTCAAATCTTTAGTCCAGTGTGTAAGGTTTAGGTGAAAGGGATCTATTGGCCAAAATTGAGTATAAAATAATCGGAGTGATGTTTTCAATAGCATGTTTCATCTAATTTAAACAAATTGTAGATTTCATTAACATAGAATTGGCAATGAGCCTTCCATCGTCTTCGTGTTAATGGTGGCCATCAATGAAGACCACAGGGAAAAGACTTTCAAGGACTTCCCGTCCTTCTCAAGAGACCAAACTCAGACACAAAATGACCATGAATCACTCAATTGCTGTTTTTTCTCCATATGTTGTCATTTTGCATCTCTTTGCATCTGTTTTGTGAAGTTTAGTAACAGTTTACAGTCTCTCTGGTCATTTAAAGTTGTGATGGCAATTTGACCTGGTGAGACTTCTGAAATAAAGAGACTAGAGAATCATTGTCTTTAAAGTATACTGTATTCCTTGCAAGGAAGGACAGACAATCATACAGCATGCGAAGATTATTCTGCAGAGGGAATGACAAATAAACAGTTACAGGCGTGTGTCTTTTATGCAGATGCAGTGAAGAGATGTGTGTTTGTGAAGATTTAAACTACGTGTGTGTGAATGTGTGTGAACTGAGTGAATAGTAAAATCCCAAGAGATAAGACACAGACACAGGATGAAGGCCTCTTCGCGGTCTTGGTAGGACGAGAAGAGCACAGTCTTAGATTTGTGACCCTGATGTATTCTTGGCAGTTACACAAGCAGAATTAATATTAGTATTAGTAATTAGTAAATTTAACTGGAAGCAGAGAAATCTACCAACACTTAGCACTGTTTAAAGATGTGATCAGCTAGAAAGATCATTGAAAAAAACAATAACCAAGAGGAAATACATTTATTTCTAAATGGCCAGCTTTTACAGTGTTACAATAAGGTGATCTGTAACACAGCTTAGATAAACTTTTACATCCCTTTGTGTTAATTTCTTTGTACGTTCAAAGTAAGGTGCTCCTGTATCTTTTTGGATTTATTTATTTACACTAAATTAAAACCCTCAATAAGAAAGTTGATCCAAAGCCCATATAGTATGATGTGTCAGCAGACAAACGTTGGACATTTTCAAGTAGAATTATTTACTTTGGACAACATACATAATTATTTAACTTGCTTAGTTACGACAGTTCTGGTTTATTGGTTTGGTTCAGCAAACCCTCTGATCCTACTTTATATTTATTAGGGGACAGAACTTCATACCAAATATATCTAAATGTAAAAATTTTGTTTTATTATTGTATTGGGTTTAATTAAGGAGCCATTGAAAGGACAAGATAGACACAATGATAGAAACAGCATCCACTGTAGGTGTAGGCCTGATAGATTAAAAGGTGGTTTTGTAAGATGGGATCTTTTCCTGGGATCTTTTTAGCTAAGCTTTCACGAGAGGCCACAAATCTGCTGTCGCACTTTTCTTTTCATTTTATTGATGACTCAATTTCTCACCAATGTTATCTGTTGCTGAAGGGTCTGTGACCAAGAAGTCATGTGAAGACCTTTCTGTCGCCATGTGTCTGTTTCTTTGCAAAATCAATACAAATCCTAAAGGCATAATGAAATACACAACTTTAGTCTGAACAGCCATCACAACATAACCAACAGGCATAGGGCAAAAACGTACTATAAAGTTTATTCTAATCCCTAATGTTTAACCTATTTATTGAAAACAAGGCAGAATGTGTCAGGATACAAAGACAGGAAAATGAAAAACGATGTATGATCTCTGCTTTCTGTCCTCGTTGATTCACAAACCAGCCTGTGGAGTGTTTTCTCAACACTACTCAACTACTGATATCACTGAAGAAATCTAAACATGGCTCTGACTGTTCATCTGATTTTTAAAGTTGAAGTGACTGACAAAGTAAAGGATTTTGTTAACTACCTTAATGTTGAAAACCACAAAAGAATATCTCTCTCTCAACAGATGTAACATTTATAATCATTTGCAGTAATATTTAACATTAACAATCGCTCATCAGCAAATGGATAATTCATATTGAATGGCTCATAATTAACTTGCTTACACACTGCAACCACACTCAAAAGGGATTGTTATACAATCACAAACACACTGCAACAAGCAGCTAATTATTTGGGGTTGTATAATTTTAATTGTTTATAATGACTTAACCCATTCCTACATTTCATTTAAGTTAAATCTGCATTATGCTTTAATAAAATCTAATAAAATTCCCCTCAATGTAAGACGGGAACATAGCAGCACCTGGCTTCACAACCTTCTCCCTTCAATGGCGGAAATGTTATTCTCAGAAGAATTTGTCTCATCTGTGGGACTCCGTCTCAGCAGTTTGTTCAGGATCTTTTTAAAGGCGCCACTAAAGGCTGGGCTGGAGAAATAATACACCACAGGGTTAAGGACGCTATTGAAGTAGGTGAAACACACCGATGTGTAGAATGCCAGGTTTGCCTCCTCAAAATATTTGCACTCATCATACCATAGCTTAAGGACCCATACAGCGATACGCGATATAGTGCTCGGAAAGAAACATACAATAAAGATCAGCGCCACAGCCAACACAAACTGAACAGCCCGCTTTATTTTCCCTTTTTTGTCCACAGTCCTGCTTTTCAACTGCCAGGTGATTCTGACTGTGCAGAAGGCCACGATTACAGTCGGCAGGAAGAACTGGACGACATAGAAAGTATTGTGCCAGGTGGAGAGGGGGCTGAAGCCCAGGCAGATGTTGAAACTCTCACACTGTGTGCGGTTGCTGTTGTAGAAAAAGTGCTCATTGGCAAGAAGGTAACCAGTCGCAAGAAATATCAGACCCCAGAGCCCGAGAGAGACCCAGAGAGCATAGCCCAGGCCCATTCGGTTGATCTGACTCAATGGGTGGACGATCTTGAAATATCGATCAACAGCCACGGCAGTGAGGAAGAAGATCCCCGCCGCACGGTTGGCTGCCAGCAGAAAGAGCAGGATACGACACAGGACATCGCCATACAGCCAGTTTTTTCCACGCCTGTAGTAGTCTGCTCTGAATGGCAGGCAGAACAGCACAATGGAGTCAGCGACAGCCAGGTGAGTCAGGTACACAGAGTTGGGCTTCCAGGTGTCCATGTGAAAGACAAACATCCACAGAGCGACAAAGTTCCCCATCAGTCCAAACATGAACTCCAGGATCAGAATTGGAGGCAAAACCCTGTCCAGGGTGGGAGACTCGAAGGCGCAGCACTTGTCCTTGAGCGTAAGATTCATTGCTGAAATGGCCAGTGAAACACAACACCCACCTGCTGCTCTTTATAGTGTCAACACTGATAGGCTGTACCAGGTGACTTCTTT
Organism: Platichthys flesus; assembly: GCF_949316205.1. Taxonomy (NCBI): domain Eukaryota; kingdom Metazoa; phylum Chordata; class Actinopteri; order Pleuronectiformes; family Pleuronectidae; genus Platichthys; species Platichthys flesus. The sequence continues at coordinate 17,777,943 of NC_084963.1, read as the reverse complement.
GGTAGAGAATCATGTTTGCGTTCACACAAATGATTCTCAAACACACATCTTAATTCCTGAGTTGAGCGAACATCTGTGCAACGCGTGTTATCTTTTGGGAAGTGCTATTGACCCAGAGGAGCAGGGCAGCAATTGTAAATGTTATCTGTCTGGGGAGTGTACCTTCATTATAAAACTATTTTGCAGCACAATAGGTGCACTCATGGGTATTGGGTAGGATACAAGAAAAACAAGTGCCCTGTGGCTGAGGAAAAGCAAGGACTACAACAACATAACCACAGAGTACATAAACATCACAACCCTGTAAAAAGTCATTCAAAACTTTTTGAAAATCAGAAGCATTGCTATAAAGAACTCAGTTGGAAAAAAAGACATTAGAAGTAGAGGTGAGGGAGACTGAAATTTATTAGCCTACAGTTGCTTGAGTGAAGAACATTTGGGGAGGAAGTCACGCCACACCACACCTTTGGCAAACGAGAGAAAGTGGCTATTAACTAAAAAATGCCAAGTGAGTGGCCAAGTCCGCAGCTTTTTATGTACAGTAAATAAAAGAGGTATAAAATGACTTAATGTGTACATTTGGCCAGGTCGTTGCTGTTACAGGTCACATCCATTATTCAAAGTGCATATTTGGTCTTCACTTCTTGACTTCCCCCAGATCATCAATGCTTTCATCATCCACCTACAACAGAGAGATTGCATTTGAGTATTTGATTTCAACATTTTTAAATGTCAATGGAAAAAGTTAAAAAAGTTAAAAACGTCCAGTGTGTAGGATTTAGATTCATCTAGTGGTGAATTTGCAGATTGCAACACATGACTAGGTTCTCCCCTCACCTTCCAGGTGTGTGGGAGAACCTACAGTGACCATCAGGTAATGTTAAATAAAGTCCCTCTCCAGAGACAGGATTGTGTTGATGTTTGGATTGTCTGTTCTGGGACCCTGTAGAAACATATTGGTGCAACATGGCGGACTCCTAGTAAGAGAACCAGATCCCCATAAAGATATAAGGGCTCATTAAATAGTATGGAAAATACAACTGTCATTGGTTTAAGGGGATAGACACTAATGAAAACCTCAGTATCTTACTAAATCCTTCACACTGGTCATTTCAAAACTGTAAACCGTAACAGGATAAACGGCGATCCTCAATAAAAAGCACATATGCCTAAGAACAAAAACACGAAAGATAGAGCTCAACTTACTAATAAACCAAATTACTTGAACAAAGTCCAAGAAAACCTGGCGCCTGTTCCAACTCCAAAGCTTAAAACGGTTTTGCTTGTATCAAAATTTAGAAAATCCACTATATCAGGCACGGCAGTCTATTTTTTTAGACACATACTAACACTCTTTTTGGTCAGTCGATCCCACACTTCGATCCAGACAGTAGTATGTGTATTGAATGGTTTGCTATGGAATTTACTTAGAACGTCAATGTTCCCAACATGTTCCTAGAGGTTTCATCTAGCAGCACCATCATCTAAAACATGTATTATTTGTTCAATAGTTTGGTTTATGCCTTCAAACTAATGGCATCCATATGAAGCATTTGGGTACGCACAAGTTTGCGATTATCTCAAAACACAGTGACCTAAAATTAAAACATTGGATTTGTAAACTGCTATTTACTGCATTTAGTAATGGCATACAACAATCCACTTCACATATCAGTATTTGAGCATTGATATGCATCTGTAGCTGCATTTATCTCATTGAATTTGTTTAACTGGACAGCCAGTGTTTGGTTGGACCTTATCACAACTGTCAAAATATATACTTTTATTAATCAAAAAGGATTTAAATGAGAACAAAGTTGAGGATAGAGCCAATAATCTTCTCAGCAATCCAGCCAAGTCTCATCTGAACATAACAGCAAAGATACAGAGAGGCTCAAATTCATAGAAAAAGTACTTAATACACAACAATACTAATCCTACAGTGTTCTACATGTAAGATAACTCACCTCTGGCCACTTCTCTTGAATGACGTCGATGATGTCATCTGTAAAATCTCCCTGAATGATAATTTCATCCTCAGCTGTAACTGAGGCACCGCAAGAGAATTTCTGGGCAAAGAATCGCTGAGCCTCTTTAAGTTCAATGTCTGCAAGAGTCAACACAGGATTCATGTTCAGAGTCAGGCAGCAACACAAAAGGGACTGAAACATCAAAAAGTATAAAACATATAAGACTCTCACCGAATGTTGCCAGACCACACACACGTGTGACGTATTTCTTCTTGGCTCTTGGGATTTTTGCTATCGAAACTTTCTGAGGCAAGGTCTTCTTTTTCTGTTTGATCTGGCCTCTTCCACCTTAAGTAAGTAAAATGTGATTAAGGCAGATTTAAGACAATGTAACTTTGTAAACACGACAAGACACTGGATTAAATTGCCTTCTTGTGATGCAGCATGTAACCACAAGTCATAGCCATGTTTGTGAGATGATTGACAATGTCCCTGGTTAACATTGTAGGGACTAAAGGAACAATGAGGAGCAGCGGCAGTGAGCAATTAAAAGGGGCTCAGACAACAGGAGTTTCAGACTGATTAAACCCTGACTCCGCCCCTCTGTAAATCAGAGGAGAGATCTGTTCTGGAACCTCGGTCGGAACTGATGTTCAGACCAGATTATCTGCTAGTGCAAAAATTGCAGGGTATAGCTATCAAAAATTTTGATTTTAGGATTTAAAATTGGGATTATTAAATCAGTGCATCCCGAGTAGAATCATGACAGCCAATGAGCGCCACTACCTCTGGAGCAAAAGTCTAAATAATATCCTGGTAACAAACTTAACAGTGTCCAGTGGCTGTGTTAAAAACTACTCACACTGTGTGCAGCATTAAATCGGATTGTGATTGGAATTTGTTCTTGACTAAAGTTATTTCTGGCCATCGTAGCAGCTTAAAGAAAGATTGCTGCAATACTGAACTGCCTGTTACATGCAGTAATCAATGATGTAAATAAGGCAATAAAAGGCTCTTGCACTTTAGCTCAAATTGGGCTTTTAATGTCGGTATTTCATTTGATTAGGTAACATTTGATTTTGACTTACCTCTCTTCTGTTTCTTTTTCTCCTCCTCCTCGCCTAGAGGGGCAACTTCTCCAATGCCGGGTTCCTGGTTCGGTAAGTTCGCTGCCGGGCCAGTGGGACAGAAGTAAAATGGAAGATATTAAAACCAGTCCCACAACATTAAATCACAACATCACTGTTGGTGGGTTTCAGGACACATCTTCACAAAAACTATTCCCACACAGGATAACATTAGGAGATACGATAACTTAACAAGCATTAATATTTAGTTAATTTGTGCGTCACTTAAACGTAGCTGCATGAACTGTAACACAATTATTGTGTGTATTGTGATATGGTCTATGGTATGAGCTTGAATGGTTATATTTTTATGAGTGAAATACTTATATACATAAATGTATATTCCACAGCTCTATCATTAATATTATCATTATCACAGTAGTTTAAAGTAAACTTCGGGGAAACTGAAGAAAACTCATCAGTGACACTTACCAACGGTCATCCTGGCAAAAATATCTGGAAAGTTCTTCTCAAGCCACTGTCTACATTTGGCTGGCTCAGGCATGTACTCACAGTACTGCAGAAACAACCAGATTTAATTAGACCTCACACAACAGCACAGTTGAAAGTGCTTTAATGACAACACAATATCCAAATAGGTAAACTTACCTCTGAAGGCAGGGAGCACACTGCAGAAAGAGAGAGAAAAGGTCTGTCACATTTTGAGAAAGTGCAATGTTTAAATCTTACAAAGATAAAAAACTCAGTACTGTACCTCCACAATAAGTAACTTTAAGTGGGTACTTAGAATTAGGATTTATCGTCCGATGGTCTGTCCTCTCTGAAGAACCTGATTCCATCTCAGTAGTAGCCATCACAAATGATCTGAATACAGAGAAATGGAAAGAAACATTAAAGGCAAAGGACGCGTATGCAAATATTAAATGATAGTCCATTTGTTCAGCTTCAAATCCAACATGATAACTATTCTTTCAATTATATGCATATATATATTATGTCGGTTTTAAACATTCAATCAATTTACTGCGTAGTCCACTTGAAAATAGTTTTAAATTTCCTTTGAATGGATCTAGGGGTCTGTCAGTTTAGTGCAATATGAAATATAGTGCTGCAATAAGTGACCACTTTCAGCATCAGGTAAAATTTTAATTGGTTCCTCCAGGAATCTATCAAATGTTTTTTCCACCCTATTAAATGTAAGAAAATACTGTAAGACACATCACAACATTTCCTTAAAGTCCACATCGAGATATTCAAATCACTTGTTTGGTCCAACTTGTGCCATCATATATTTGGCATTTCTATGTTACAAATGGTCTAAGATGATTAACTAATTATCTAAATAGCTGCAGGTTCACTTGATTGAGCTAAACTGATTGGCCAATTTGGGCAATTCTGACCAATAATATTGCAGAGGAAACATTGAGGAAAATGGGATCGTCGTATGGAGTACGACTAAATCAAAGGCACATTTAAAACATAACGACACATCTTAAAATAAGTCGGGATAAAAGCTTTAAGCCTTCACTCCACATCAAAGTATTTTCTGATTTGTGATTATCAGACTCCATTGCAGACCTGACTATACTTGTGCAATTATTTCATCATGCTAGCATGCACTGCCAACGCTGTACGTGTCTTTAAATGTCACGTCCAAGAGCAGCAGGAACCCAACGTCCGAAAACAACTGGAATACTCCACAAGTCATTTTAATGGGTGTGGATTTAACTCATTACTTGAGATAACCCATAAATAGCGAGTAACACAGCACCAAGCCACAGCTAGCTTCAGCTAGCTACCACATGCGGCTGTTTTAGAACTGATCCTTCAGTCAGATTATTCCATCGATTCGGTTTGAATCGCTCTGTCATTGTATGTGTTGTAGTCGCATAGACAAGCTACGCGATGCCTTGCTGAAGCACACATCTACACAGCAAGATACGTGTGGTTTCATTCATCAGGTAACACCGAGTCACCCAGCTGTCACCGTTAGTCGGCATTAGCTTAGCATGCTAGCTGAGCTAACGCAGCGCTCACTGGGAAAGGCTCTGCTGCCCAGTAACTGGATAAAGACACAAGACACGTCGAGTTACATACCCCGCGAAATATAGTCTAAAACTGCTGTCTGTCCAGTAGGTCCGTTTGCATCGTTAGCCTCAGTGTGACTTTTAGAAAATCATTGTCATTGATTGAGGTTTAGTTTACTTTGAGCACGCCTAGTTGCGACTCTTGTTTGGGTTGTTGAAGCTGCTGATTCGCTGCGCGAAAGTGCGACACCGCCCTCTTGCGGCCCGGAAAGCGACCATACGCACATGCTGTTATTTATTTTACTAAAATTGAATATGACGTGCAAAGTGTGACAGAGAATATGAAAATGGAAATGGGGAGACAATTTTGGCAGATCTACCATCTACCAAATAATGCATCCCCCTCCCATTTTCCCCAGCTGGTATTTGAGGCCATTTTGAAGATTAGATAAAATAAAATAACAATTTATTAGTCCCACAATGGGGAAATTTGCAATATTACAGAAGCAAGATACAAAACTAGGCATCAGTAAGTAATTAGTAACATGCGATATTTAAGGGTAAGGATAATAATACACTCGGGGGCGTTTGCTCTTGTTTCCTCTATTATTCAGATATTTGGTTTCACCGTCACTGGCACGACTGAGCAACGTCCTCAGTGTGTTTTGTGTGCCGAGGTGCTGGCAAATGACAGCACCTCATGAGTCATTCTGCTCTGTCCATCATCCTGCAGCGCACTTCATCCTGGGGCACATCATCGAACAGCGCACATGGTCCTGTGGCACAGCGACACACATAGTGCTGTGGCTCACGTCATCCTGTGGCGCACTTCATCCTGCTCTGTACATCATCCAAGGGCGCACATCATACTGCGGCGCACTTCATCCTGCTCTGTACATCATCCTGCAGCGCACTTCATCCTGGCGCACATCATGGAACAGCGCACATGGTTGTGGCACAGCGACGCACATCTTTTTGTGGCTCACATCATCGAACAGCGCACATGGTCCTGTGGCACAGGCGCACATCGTTCTGCGGCTCACATCATCATGCAGCGCACTTCATCCTGCTGCGCACATCATCGTGCAGCGCACATCATCCTGCAGCGCACATCAACCTGCAGCGCACTTCATCCTGCAGCGCACATAATCGTGCAGGCACATCATCCTGTGACGCAGCGGCGCACATCGTGCTGCAGCTCACATCATCCTGGGGCGCACTTCATCCTGCAGCGCACATCATCCTGGGGCGCACTTCATCCTGCAGCGCACATCATCCTGGGGCTCACATCATACTGCAGCGCACTTCATCCTAGTCTGTACATCATCGTGCAGCGCACATCATCCTGGGGCTCACATCATACTGCAGCGCACTTCATCCTGCTCTGTCCATCATCCATCATCCTGCAGCGCACTTCATCCTGCTGCGCACATCATGAACAGCGCACATGGTCATGTGGCACAGCGGCGCACATCCTGCTGCAGCTCACGTCATCCTGCGGCGCACTTCATCCTGTGGTGAACATCATCCTGCTCTGTACATCATCCTGCAGCGCACTTCATCCTGGCGCACATCATCAAACAGCGCACATGGTCCTGTGGCACAGGCTTACATCGTGCTGCCGCTGGCACTTCAACCTGCAGCGCACTTCATCATGCAGCGCACATCATCTTGCAGCGCACATCATCCTGTGATGCAGCAGCCCACATCCTGCTGCAGCTCACATCATCCTGGGGCAGACATCATCCTGGGGCGCACTTCATCCTGCAGCGCACATCATTGTGCAGCGCACATCATCCTGGGGCGCACATCATACTGCAGCGCACTTCATCCTGCTCTGTCCATCATCCTGCAGCGCACTTCATCCTGGCGCACATCATCGAACAGCGCACATGGTCCTGTGGCACAGTGACGCAAATCGTGTTGTGGCTCACATCATCCTGAGGCCACTTCATCCTGCTCTGTACATCATCCATTGGCGCACATCATACTGCGGCGCACTTCATCCTGCTCTGTACATCATCCTGCAGAGCACTTCATCCTGGCGCACATCATCGAACAGCGCACATGGTTGTGGCAGAGGCGCACATGGTGCTGCGGCTCACATTATCCTGCTGCGCACATCACACTGCAGCGCAATTCATCCTGCTCTGTCCATCATCCTGCAGCGCACTTCATCCTGGCGCACATCATCGAACAGCGCACATGGTCCTGTGGCACAGCGACGCACATCGTGTTTTGGCTCACATCATCCTGAGGCGCACTTCATCCTGCTCTGTACATCATCCATGGGCGCACATCATACTGCGGAGCACTTCATCCTGCTCTGTACATCATCCTGCAGCGCACTTCATCCTGGCGCACATCATCGAACAGCGCACATGGTCCTGTGGCACAGCGACGCACATCAGTATATTGATGTGTTCAGTATATTGCAGGCATGAAGATTAGAAACACTGCACCGACTAGGCCCACCGCCTGCTGATGCCTGTGAGGAAATAAGCGGTCTAAGAGGATGGACAAATTGTGTGTGTGTGTGTGTGTCTGTGTCATTCTATGCTGCTTTTGATAAACACTTCAGAGAATATATTTTCTACTTTACTACATATATTTGACAGCCTTACTTTTATATTTTTGGATTTAGATACTCGATGATTTAACATGCTTTAAAAACCTATTGTTAGAATAACTGTTGATTGTTTCCATGGGATGTCCTGAGGCTGCCCCCTACTGGCTGCTGGGTTCCTCTGCTGCTCTTGTTTGGTTCGTGCAGCTTGTGATTAACTAAAGTTGTCCATAAAAAAAATTATCCTTCAAGTGCAATTTGATGTAAAACCAGCAACCAGTGCACGACAAAATTAAACCAATATATGCAATGTTAATGAACACAATATAATAACCCTATAGACTAAGTAGCAGGGGAAAATGAGCTTTTAATAAATGAATTGATAAGTCGGGCAACAGAAAATTACCCCTAGCCAGCTTTCGGGGGGCCCAGCTTGCAAAAGTTTGAGAACCCTTGGTGTAAGGAAATAAATATGAGTGGATTAAAAACAAATATATATAGTCTAAAAACAAGATAAATACTAGAATATGTACAGTGAAAGGATTGCATATTAACCATTGCATTGAAAATACAAAATAATTATTGCACAGTTCAGAGAGTTGAAAATAAGTTAAAGTGCAGTCCCTAATGGATGCGTGCAGTTCTACTGGGAGCAGAGTTGATTGGACAGTCTTACAGCTGCAGGAAAGAACAACCTGCGATATGTCTCCTTCAGACACTTAGGGTGAATCAATTTGTCACAGGAGTAGCTGCCCAGTGCTGTGATGGTGTCCTTCAGGGGGTGGGACTGGTTGTCCATCAGAGAAGACAGCATACCTTTATCCTCCTCTGTCCCACCACCTCCACTGAGTCAGGGGGTAATCCAAGGCCCGAGCTGGCCCTCCTTATCAGTCTGTCCAGTGTCTTCCTGTCTGCAGTGGAGATGTTGCTGCCCCAGCACAAGATGGCCGATGCCACCAGTCAGGTGATCATTGCTGATAATTTCGTACATCCAACACTCATCTAGTCTAAGAAAAGAGGTTATTCAAATCTCAGCAATTTATCAAATACACAACCGCCAAATAATGCATCCCGATTGCAACTTTATTTCTGAGATCTGTAAACCAAATTGCTTTTTTTAGACGTTGACGTAACTGTATAAATGTCAGGTCAAAATAGCTGGGCATGACTTACATGGCAGAAGTTCTGCAGATCCCGTCACACATTCAGAGACTTAAATCAAAGTGCGATGAAAAAAACACATCTTTTAGCACAGGCTTTATTCGATTGAGGTAGGCAGTTTGGGATTTTTCCAGATTTTAAGAATTTATCTTGGGCAAAACAAACCTTTCCAGGCCACGCTTTGGTCGAAGTGTACCTTTGACTTACCAGCTTGGCAAAGTGTCTCTTATAACCAGCCTTCTCAAAACAGAAATTGTGATGGGCATAAGTATAAATGACAAATTCAACACATGGGGGCAAATATTTAAGTCATACAGGTTAAAATGTCAGTGATTCAGATAGGAAAATCTAGGAAAATCAATGCCAGTCAAAAAATGTTTCCTCATCTGCTATCTGAAGTAATGCATGTCAATTCCTTCCTCTTGTTTTACTATCATCATTCTTCTCATTGCAGGTCTGAAAAAGGACAAATTGGCCACGAATCATTACAGAAGAGATTACTTTGCAAATATCACCATTTTCTCTCCAGTTTCTAGAGAATAACATCACATGGCAGAGATGTTCTTTCACTCCCTGGAACATCTTGAATGGCCAAACTTGAACTGCAGGTTTGAAATAAATCCTCTGTCTAAGGCACCATTACTGTTGGCAAAGGTTACCTGTAAAATTAGTTTCTTCAACTTTCCAATCAATAAAGAAGCTACTTAGTGAATACAAACACCAACCTGGATTTCTGTCACAAACGGGTATGGACTACTTCCAGCATTGATGCAGCACTTCTGGCCTTCTTGTGGGCAAATTGGACATGAGCCAAAAGTGTCCCACTTGTAAAACAGCAAATGTGTACCAAAACACATTTTTGGCCTTTTATGGAAAACATATGATGCTCTTGGCAAAGTGTAAACTGGATGACAACCTAAAATGGCTCACGTGGTAAATGTTGTATAGGGCCCATATAGCACACAAACAAATGTTGATGACCTTTGGCACTTTTGGTTGACATGCAATATTGCTGTTTACTTGTGGCACAGATCTGGCAAACAGGAGCAGACCGCAAGTGCCATCATTCCATGCAGACCCTGTCCAGATGTGGGTTTTGTGTGATGTGGGCCAAAACACTTTTGTTATGTGATTCGCGACTTGTTGGGGCAAACAGAACATTTATCTCTATAAATATAGGCCTGTATGTGGTAGAAGCCATGACCTTGGCATTATTACCACCATGCATCTGAGCTAACTGGCCACATGGCTAATGTTCATAATTTATCTTTCTATCATTCATTTTAGGCAGGATAGAAATAGCTGCAATTAGTGACTTATCCAATAGTTTAAAAATAATATCATAATAATAGTTAGTAATTTGAAATACATATCTATCAGTTATAAGCTATCAACGTGAGCAAACTTTATATAGTAAACTTTATAGATTATTGAGTAACATCTAATTTGACTAATGGATTATTTCAATCAGTGAAACCCTCTTCCCCTTTAGTAATGGCTTACTATAACTATAAGTACGTACAAGATAACGTATTAATAAATTAGCAACATGGTCCCATAGTTTTTAACATTTACATATAAACTTATAAATGTCAAGTTGTATAATTTCATTTTCATACTAATCAATAAAATCCATGTGGGTCTTGAAGTTAAATCCCCCGAAAAAAGTGTGACCTGAGATAAGATTCAGAATTAGGGCTCGGTGATATCACCAAAATTATACCAAGACAAAAAAAATCATAACAATGGATATTGATAATCAGCAGGATAATTGTCAAATCACAATCCATTATTTGTTTCTAAACGATTGTGGTTGAAAACTCTTCTTCATGAGCAGACAATCACAAACACATTACAGCTCCTCACTTTGGTTGGGAAAACTGTTAATATTGTTTTATTGCCTAACTGCGCGCTTTGTTCATGGGGCTTTTATTTTGAAATCTCCCGGCATCCTGGATCTGGGGTCGAGTATTTCAAGGATCGGACACATTTCCGGGAGTGAGAATGCTATTAACTTGGAGTTTTTCGAGGTTCATTTGTCTTTTAAAAAGCATAATTTTAGTTTCATATATTAATTATAATATATCGTTTGAAGAATACAGTCAAAATGAATAAATCAAGAACAGCAAGTACTCCATTGGAGTGACGTAGTGGTCCGCTCCTCCTCTCTGCTATTTACGTTGAGAAGTTAGTCAAACTCCGAGAAGCTAATGTCACCTAGCCGCCTGCGTTTTCCACTGAACTTACTTCGATCGGACGGTTTTTAAGCGACATTTTGAGCGTGGGGGTAACAACTTTGTGCAGCAACAATGCAGCTTTGTTAGAGTCAGGATGAGATGGACGAGGCGAGAAGAAGACCCCCCTCAGATGGGAGAGCCTTTGGAGAAGCATCCGCCTGTTTCTCCTGTTCTCCTACACATGGTAAAAACACACACACACTCACAACACACATACTCTCACACTCAACACAACACACAACCACACACGGCTGATGGCTCGCACCCTCACTGTGTGTAACCACCCCTGTTTTAACTGTGTGACTGTGTTTCAGACTCCTCAGCTGAGCTCTGGCACAGCACCCCCGTCAAGAAGGTCAGTGTCACGTTGAGGGAAACATGTCTGTTCTCTTACATTTTCTGTTCTTTGAGTGTTTCAAAACAACGCACACAAGAGAACAGAAGCACACAGTCCACCATGTGTGTTTGTGCAATGCTCAAACCTTAAACACACGATATACTAAAGCAAACCTTTCTCTAAATCATCACAACTTGTGGTCAAATGCTTATTTATTCATATTTGTCATTACCACTACACAATTGACAACAATATTACGTATCTACATGAACCAGTACAACATTACTGTAATTAGTGCCTGTGTCATTGGTTAAATCATTAATGTTTGTTCCAAAAAGACAAGTAATCACATCACATCACAGCATGAACTGAATTCTAGATTTATTGGAGATTTGTGCAAATGAGCTTCACATTGGTTCATTAGAGATTCAAATAATGTTGAGGAACGCCATATCCCACAATTTTAAAGAAAGTGATAAATAAAATCCTGGATTTGACTATTGATCCAAAACTGCACCAAAATTGAATGGGTTATTCCCTGACTCATACATCCGGCCCAGGAGTTTTTTGTAACCGACAGAGAGACAAATGAACAAACGCAGACAAAAACTGAACGTCCTTGGCAGAGATAACAACAGAAACTGAAATTTAATGCAGTGCTTAGACGAGATTCAGCTGTGTACCTAATAAACTGGCAACTGAATATAAATAATTGTATTTTCAGAAAAATGGTGGTGCTCCACTGGATGTCAGCAAAAACTCTGTCCTAACCAGCCTCCAGATGGACGGCACAACAAAACGCTGGACAGAGAGGACCCCTCCTCTCCCAACAGACACCCCATGTCCCCGCAACTCTCTGGACACTGAGGTGAGATTGATCTGGATTGTAAATTGTAAAATTCCGTGTGCACTGGATTACTCAGAGGCAGGATTTCAATGTTTTATAATAATAATGTTTTCAGTCACCATACAAAACTTGCCATTTGGATGGTCACCCAACTACGGCTTGTTTTTCAGTTGACCCTCTGGCGTCAGATAATTGGAAGCTGGAATCAGTACATTTTTGCTTAGAAACAATAAAGCAAAAATTGTCCAATTATTTCATCAATTATCTTTAGTTCAATTTCTGTCAATCAACCAATCATCTAACTGACAAATCGGATATATGTAATGACGCTGGCTTTTGGTGTCCCTCTGTGTCTTTTGAAAAAGTCTCCTGTGAACGACCTGAGTGGCTCCACCATCCAGAGGCAGAGGAGGGAGCTGCAGCTGCTGATGGCTGAGCTGAGGGACCGGGACCGGGAGCTGAACACGATGGCTGCCTCCCATCATCAGCAACTTCATGTCTGGGAACAAGACCGCCAGAGGGTGCTGACCTTGGAGCAGAGGTGTTCCCGTACGGATGGTGAGGAGGCAGAAGACACAAGGATATGTCTTGATTTTATATACTGTGTATGTATATATATATATATATATATTTCTAATTTTTAAATACAGTTTCTAACTTCTATGTTTTGCAACAACAATTTTATCAAATGATATTTGATTATTTGTCGGCATCGGACCATCTCCTGTGGAGCTGCAGCTAATAATTATTTTTATAGTCGTTTCATCTTTTGATTATTTTCTTGAATAAGTGCTTTGTGAAAAATATGGAATGTTGCTATTATAATTTAATTTCTTGTTTAATCATTCCAAAATGTACTATCATATATAACAGAGAAAGGCTGTAAATCCTCAGACTGGAAAATGTTTCATATTTTACTTAAAAAAATACACAATAATTATTAAGGTAGTTTGTTTTCTCTTGTAACTTGTTTCTTTCTTGTTAATAATATTATTCTTATCTTTTAACTTATTATAACAATTATTTCATTATAACAATTATTAATTGCTGCTGTTGTTATTAATCATATTATAATTCTCCTTTCCACCCAACTGCTCGAGGCAGCTCCACAGAAATGATTTAAGCTATAAATTGTTCATTTAGTATGTCTCCTCCCACATATTCCATGACTGTGATTTATTTTTGTTTGTACAGATGAGTTGCACAAGCGTAATGAGGTGATCCGGGTCCTGACTAAGCGAGTGTGGGCGGTGGAAACCAGGGAGAGGGAGGTCCAGAAGGAGCTCAGTGCAGCCCAGCAGCAGCTCTGTGAGCTTGAACAGAAACAGCAGCACTCCAGCCTAAAATGCCAAGACTTTGAGGTACCAGTGCTACGTCAATACACATTCATGTTGACATCAAGTGGGAATATAGAAGAATATAATGTAACATCTACTGCTCATAGTGCTGGGATTTTTGATTAACCTTTATTTTATGTAGAATTGTACTTATATATCTTTAAAATAGCGCCCACCACTTCCAGTTTCCGTTAAACTATTGTTTGGTTTCTAGCAAGCGATCAGCAGGTGATGCTGCATTTGTAGGGACTACTTTCAGCGGTGGATCAATCTACATTTGACGTTTTAGTCGGTGGGGGAAAGGCTGTGTCAAAATACAGTAAAGTGTGTAAAGTGTTTATTGCATTGAAAGAACACATCTACCCATTTCATAGTGTTTGATAACAGTGACACTCAGTGGTAGAGAAGAATAAGGCACGTTGGGTTGTGGATACATACAACACACTGCTCTTATCGCTGGTTTCTGCTTTAAATACATTATTGTTCTGGGAATGTTTGCCTGTGATCACTTTTCATGTACACAGGATAAGAGTTGATTATTAATTGCTTTGTGTTTAAGTGTATTTATTTAATACATTTCATACCGAGAAGTGGTGTCTTTTCACACAGGACGTGTTTATTCTGCCTTTATGGTTAAGTGTCTCTGGTGTCTTTAAGGAGAAGAACCAAAGTCTCAACTCGACGCTCATGGCTCTGTCCACTCAAGTCGGCTCTCTGCAGGTCAGGGAGGAAGAACTGAGTTCCATGCTCAAACTCAAGGTACACCAGCAGCAACATATTATAGATGTAGTTATAAGTATTTTTGAAGGTAAGGATTATAATTGATTTAATTTGTTTCTTGCGTAAAATTTTTGTCGTCCATCAGGATACAGATGTGACTCAGTCCTCGAGTCAAATACTTGATCTCACAGGGCGCCTACGAGACCTGGAGACGTCGCTAACGGAGAGTCGCTCCAGGGAAACCAGGTTCCTGAGAGACTCTGAGGAAAACAAACGGCGTTACAGAGAAGCAAGACATGAGGTCACACACCTTAAAGGTACATGAGTAAACAATCAAAGCCAGATATATAATTTCAGTGTTTCCTTTTTGTCCACAGAAATGAGACGACCAAACAAACTAAAGTGATTGGCCAGAGGTCGAAATAGGCTGGGTTCTCCACTTTGTTTCATTTCCCCTTCAGTGTAACTTCAGATGGATTTTTTTTAAAGCAAATTAAAAACCTGGACTTCTTGATACATGGCAGATAAATAAGTGTTCTTCTCAAGAAACCGGTTTCTCTTATCCTCTATCCAGATTAAAGAAACCAGGTCTCCCCACAACTTTGTGCTGGTTGGACAAATCCCAAATGGTTTAGTTTTCTAGCATTGTCTTGTCTATTAAATAACAATTTCCATTAGTTCTTAGAGCTCAGGTCTTCTAGTGTCTTGTTTTCTGAACAGTTGCCTGTTAATATTCTGTTGATTGACTCGTCTCTTAGTGACTTAGCATTTCATCTCTGCATGTCATCTCCTCTGTGACTTGTCTCTGTTGTAGAGGAGCTACAGCAGCAGATATCACAGAGCAGCACTCAGAGGGAGGAGATCATTCGTCTCAAACAGGAGCTCCAGCTGCTCCACAGAGATCTGGCTTTGTCAGGTACATTAAACTGTGCAAAATCCATTCTCAAAACTGTTCACCTCAGTATATTCTTTTATCATCAGTGTCGTTTTAGGAGTTTTTTAAATCCAGTTAATGTATTTCCTTAGAGGTATCTCTACAATCTTTAGGCCTGAAGACATGGCCTAAAGGTTATAGATCGAAAAAAAATTCAACACCATATGGTAGGAATGATGTCACCATGACATCATTATAAAATCAGATAACTATATATACGTCATACTGTAGTAATATGTATTAATCAGCTGTCATGTAGTAATTAACTTTTGCAACCAATAATGTTAGAGACATAATCTGCATCCTATTTGGATCAACCAGTCATTTCTTATCATATGCTATAATGAAGACATGATGACATCATTGTGAACTGACATTGTAACTGTATATACACCAATCAGAAATTGGTGTATATACAGCACATGTAAAGGCTCGAGATCAGGCCCCCCCTCTATGAGAAGTCAAGGAAAATGTTGATGAAAGTGGAAAAAAAAGATCCTTACACCAAGTCTCCTGTTAATCCATCCAGATATTGTTGCCTAGTCCTGCTAAATAACAGATAGATCAGACAAACACAGACAATCAAAATGACCCCCTTGGCGGGTGTAATAGTACTGGGACTGTAATTCTTTATTGATTATATGACATTATTTTTGTAAAATACCATAAAGTGATGACAAATTCCCTTCACCAGTTCTCATGGTGCAAGAAGGGCATCTTCAGATTGTCTGTTTGACCAATCAACAGAAAACACCCCAAGCAAAACAGTTTCATATTTGAGAAGGTGAAAACCGATATTATTTGGCATTATGTTCCTGATGACTGAGGCTCAGATGATTAATTGGTCACCTCACTCATCATTTCAGCATTAAACTATATCATTTGGGGAGAGCGTGGCCTAGGGGATAGAGCGGGTGCTCTGCAACAAGAAGGTTGCCGGTTCGAATCCCACTCTATCCCATCTGCATGCCTAAGTGTCCTTGGCAAGATACTGAACCCCTAGATGGCCCCTCATAAAATGATGAGTGTTCTAAAAAATGTAAGTCGCTTTGGATAAAAGCGTCAGCTAAATGACATGTAATGTAATGTAATCATTTGATTGATGCAGGGAAATTGCAGATAGTCGATATAAACTTTCCTTTATATCTCTACAGTCCACCTTTATTGATTCCAATCTGTGTTGTAACTTGTGACTGATGCCTCCCAACCTGTGGATCATTCACGCTGAGGTAACTGCAGCCTTTGATTTGTTACACCAGGAGAGGGCGACAGCTGGAAAGACGAGTTGCTGGAGCTGTCTCGCTCCAAACAGGAACGCTCCATGTCGGAAGTCCGCTGCCTACGACAGGTATGGGATCTCACAAATCAATGAAACAAAAGCCAGCACAGGTTCCACAATCGACACAATATACTGTGATAATGCCCCTCCACGGTTGTTCAATCACAGCTGAGGAGATAAGCTCTTCCTCATTCCTCCACCTTGTCATCATCATTGTCGAGGTGTGTTTCTGGTTTGGCAGCATACCGCAGAGTGCAGCTGCAGTGTCTTCACCTGTGTGGCTGTGGGTCACTGTCATGTCCAATACTTGTCAACACGGCACAATATACTGATACAAATTATCACATTTTATTTATAACGGTTCTACAATCAGTGTTTTTTAAGACAAAGTGAAACTTAAAAAAGACAGACAATATTTAAATATATATTATTTATGTTTCCTTAGTTCTATGTTTGTTTTAGTTTTTCCAGAAATTGAAAATGCACACAGGCTTCAGAAGTGAGTTACTATAGGACAGGCAGAACAGCTTCTGCAGCCAGTAACTCTTCAAATGTATATATGGGCCTGTAAGCATTAGTATTAAGACAGCTATGAAAATGTAAAGATGGGTTTGTTTTTAATAATAAAGCAATTTTTTCTGTGTTCCAGGTGTGTGAGAATCAGAGGAATGACATGCAGCTGCTGCAGTTAAACCTGGAAAGTGCCCGTGAAACGCTGCGGGAGAAAACCAGTCAGCGGCTACTTGGCAGGTGAACACTGCACACGAATACCATAACTAGGAAAACTCAAATGTTTTCTTGCCAGTGTTTTTTTGTCAGATGTTACTGTGTTGGAGTCAGTGAACATTCAGCGACAGATAGAGAAGAACGACCTTAACGCAGCCATGACAAAAAAGCCAGAGCGGAAAATATAAGAGACCCCAGACCCTATCGGAACAACAAGGAAATGTGGACCAGCTGAATCAGACAGAGCTGACATTCCACTGAAACCAGTGTTGAAACGATGACACTCTCTAAACCGACCTTTAGATCCACAACAACAGAAAATCCCGTCACAATCCCCTTGGCTGTGGCTAAGGGCTAGAGTGGTCGTCCTCCAACCTGAAGGTCAGCGGTTCGATCTCCAGTCTGACCCATCTGCATGCCGAAGTGTCCTTGGGCAAGATGCTGAACCCCGAATGCCCCCCCATAGAATAACACAGTGCTCCGGATAGATGCACTGTATGAATGGGTGTGTGAATGGGTGAATGCAAAACTGTACTGTAAAGCGCTTTGAGTGGTCATCAAGACTAGAAAAGCTCTAGATAAATACAAAACCATTAACCATTTACATGCAGCCTCTCAGCTCTCATGCATGTTAGTGACAGGTAATTTAAAACAATACATATGCAGGAGTTGCTCAACAAACAACAGCAGCTATGCCTTAACCCATCACACCAAACTGGGGCTGGGATCCGACTTTCACCAGACACAAGGAAGGAAACATCTACATTTAAAAATCTACCTGAACACAGATTTGAGTTTATGCTCCTTCAAGACCCCTCCATTCCTCCAAGAAAGGTTGTCTAGCTCTGCCACAAAGAGATCACAGTCCAGATTAGCAGGAATTTTGGATTCCTGCTAAAGTGAACTAAAAGAGCAGGGGCATTCCTCTCTGGCTTCAATAACCTCATCTTAACCGTGAGCACCTCCTCTCCCAAAACCAACTCTAACAAGACTAACCAGCCCTTATCTCAATGCACTACTTTATCTGGGAGGAGAGCGTGGCCTAGGGGATAGAGCGGGTGCTCTGCAACAAGAAGGTTGCCGGTTCGAATCCCACTCTATCCCATCTGCATGCCTAAGTGTCCTTGGCAAGATACTGAACCCCTAGATGGCCCTTCATAAAAAAAAAAAATGATGAGTGTTCTAAAAATGTAAGTCACTTTGGATAAAAGTGTCAGCTAAATGACATGGAATGTAATCTGATCTCCTACACCTTGTCTTACTGAGCAGATTTAGAAAATGGTCCTATCTTCAAGTTCTTCTTCTGTACTGAAGCAATAGTGTTTTTCTTACCACTTGGAAGACAACACTTAAAAATAAAAAAGTCCAGTTAGTAAAAGTAAATCTTAAACACCAAAAATCATTCATGAGCTGTTGTCTGTCTTTGTGTCTCAGCCAGGAGGAGTTGACGTGTAACTGCCTGCTCGGCCAATCATCTTCATCGATCAGAGTGAAGAACTCAGGATACGTACATGATACGTCCACTTTACCAGGAGCCTGTGTTACCGCGAGCAACGAGCTGGGAGTCCTCTCAGCACACAGGACGGATGTAAGATGAAAGCACAGCTCTGACAAGTTCTTCTATTGTGTCTAAGATGTTAAAGCACTGATAATCCCAATTTTTCTATCAATTAGTTTTGTTCTTGCCAAGAGTTAAGTTCAATACCACTCCCATGTCTGCATTGTAACTACACATACAGGGGCCACTTTACATGCAACACAAATAAAACAGCTCAGCCTTACAAATTCTCACTTTTTAAAAGGATCAAAATGTGCAGTTTTTATCGAGCCGGTCAGAGAATTGTTAAATTTCAAATATATGTTTATTATTGGGGTTGGAGTTTGCACTGCTTTTCAACTGAGTCAGATTATGTCAAGAGGTGTTCCTCACGTTTTACCCCTGAGGGGACAGAAGAATATTAAAACACGTGTTAATATGTCATCGCTAACTACGACCTCAGTTATAAAGATTAAGTTAAATTTTAAGTCGACAATTTGAGCAGGATGTGAAAATATGAAGATTCGGTATATGGAAGAGTGATGAGCAGAGTAGATGTGCCAGATTGCATTAGATTCTATAGATGAAATAAAATAGCTCAGTGTAAATACTTAAAAGAGGGAAACCTGACTGTGCCTGAATCTTGAACCAGAACCTTTACAATAGTATAAACAAGTTAAAAGCTAAAGTGTAAAAAACACATTTTCTAATTTTACTGGCGGTTATTTGCCGGACGATTTCTTGACTGGGACTCCTTGAATTCTCTGCTGGCTACTCTTTAACACTATTCTTATATATTAATTATTGTACAAATAAAATAAAAATGAATGGTTACATAGATATTTTTATATCTTTGGATAGAGCCAGGCTCTCGCTATAATTGATGTGTCCTTTGTGAAAATCGTATTCTTGGAGATCCGGTTGCCTACGAAGAGCCCAAACTCCCTTCACTACGCTCTCTTATTATCTCCCAGTCTAAACCCTAAGCTAACTGTCTCTGGGATTTACAGTTAATTTATATCCAACAGACATGACAGTGGTATAAATCTTTAGATCTAACTCTGTACCAAACTGTGAACATGCACATTGGCCAAGGTGTTGATCCAGTAATTCACTGACCAGCTTCTTTTACCAGGCGGGCAATCCTCTGTCCAGCAGTTATCTGCAGCAGCTGGTCAACGAAGCCATGCACAGCAGCTTTAGAACCCACAGCTCAGCACACAACACTGGCCCTGCCTTGAGCTGCAGGACCACTGAACCCTCTCACACCCAGAGGTGCCCGTCACCCCAACATCACCACCACCACCCCCCCCCCTACAACCTCGCTACACAAGGTAGAGGAGTTTCATCGGCATCATTGAGCAGCTCTGCCTCTTTTGTATTCACAGGGTGTGGAGTCACAAGTGTAAAAAAGTGTTCAACTGTTCAACCTCTCTGGGCGTGTTACGAAGACATAACAGCTATATTTTTATGTCTTCTCCCAGGCCGGTGAAACTCCACCCAAAGCCTGCCCTCGACACATCATCAGCCAGCCGTGTGGATGGCTCGACACCGACTGAAGAACTGATTCTGTTTAGTGGAAACCTCACTATTTACCGAAGTGACACCATTGACTAGACATTAAAGCACTGGAGTCAGATTAAAACAAAATCAGTATTATTACATTAAAAAGACTCAATCGGAAACAGTGTGTACACAGCTAAAGGTTGAACTGTTCTGCCTCTCAGGAAAATTATGAAGTGATTAAAAGATATGGTTTGTCATGACATTGCAAAACATTTTTAAATATATACTCATTTTTATTGTATTATTTAGTGTTTGTGTATCACAGTGTATATTTTAAACAAATGGGTTGTTTCTTACATGCAGGTATTGTGTATTTTTTAAATCCAGTTAAAGGTTTTTAATGGCTGCAAGGTGTGAAGTAGGTGAGATGTGAAACCAGTCCTACAGGGCTGTTGAGTGGTGTGTCCTTGCATTGTCTTTCCAGTTTCACTGCCTCCAGATTACTCGGGTGAGTCAGTGGTGAGGTCTGTAGCTGTTCATTGTATCTCTGCCATCGTGTCACTACCTTTTTGATAAAATATTTTAACGCAAATTTCCTGCCTGTGGTTATTTTACAGCCTGACATTCGCACATTCTATCTAACGCATCATTTTTGTCTTCATCGCGCGTTTTTACGCATTTGGTGAGACCGTGGTGCGCTTTTACGCACAAGAGAAGCGACTTCATCCGCTCTCAGGTTCACTTTGAGAGGAGGGACGTTTTAGATAATATCCGCCGCGCGCATGTGACGCACCTTTTGCTTAAAGGTGGTAATGAGCTGAAACCTGGATTGGGACCATCGGACTTGTAGTGTCTGTGGAGCACAGTAAGCAGGATGAGCAAAACAAAGAATAAAAGCGACAATAAGACGGAGAAGGCTTTGGCTGCGGAGAAGGAGCAGTTTGGTAAACAACAGGTGAGTGAATGATTTTCTTTTGGCAGCGCTAAATATGTTTGTTTTTACCCGAGGGTCAAGAGGTTTGGTTTATCCAGATTCCCTTTAAGGCTTTTCTAGTGTGTTACCTGTTGACAACAAACATGTGATGACTATTTTAACCATGGACGGCGCACGACAAGATCATTTTTATTAGAAAGTTAAAAACAACAAAAAACAACATTGTCCTAATCTCATGTACTTGAGAAGAAAAGATTTGTCCTCTGGGTCAATCCAACTCTGTCGCTTCTTTCTCATATATTTCCTCGAGCCTGACGTTGGCTCATGGAGGTTGATCTTTATCTTGTGTCCTGATTTCATTTCATTTCTTTCAGCTCCACAACATCAGCAAAACCGTCACCTCAGCCGAAACACCGCCCAAAGAGAAATATGTGCGCAGTATCCTTTAAAAACTAACAAACAGCCAAACTGCTACTGTTTCAGACAGCCTGAAATAGAAAATAGAAAATGTATTTAGTGAGAAAATGAATTGAAACTGAACTTGTCTACAGCCATCCCTGCTGTTTTAAAGGTAACTGCTCAATATGTCCTCGGTCAAATGTTGGTGTAAAATCTCCACTTGGTTTTGTGAGATAGCTTCATGTTAATAATTAGATAAGTATGTTACAGATGAAGCTGCTCATTAGATCATTAGTTTTGCGGGTATTTAATTGCACTGGTAAATATTTCCCCTGCTACTAAAAGCAGAGGAAAAGTTGAGGTGTATAAATATCTGAAGAATTTTATGACGGTCCTTCAACTAGTTAAGACAATTGTCTCTGAAATATAAACTTAATCCAAATGGTGGCCCTATGGAGCGTGTTAGGGGAACATCAAAGTTATAAGGATTTTTCCTTTGGAGATCATATAAAGACATGCTTTCTACTATGTCGATTTTAAGATATCTCCCCTTTCTTTATATCTGACATTTATGGCTCGTAAACAAAGTGTTTGTATGTTCCTTCCCGTTCATTGAGCATTCATACAGTCCTGTTAATGGATTCATATTTGTAGCTGCCTCCTGATGTCTCCATTTTGATTATTTTATGATATTCTGATTGTGTTCTTATAGTCTGTTAACATTTCAACTTCAAGGACTTTATACTATTATATAAGATAGATAGTATTTCTTGTAAAACCCATCAACAGAATTTACCAAACAAATCATGAAACATTCACACTGTCCAACAAGCTTGAGGAAACGTGAGAGGGATTCATCCTCTGAGGTTCGTGAATATCTCAGACTTTCATGGCTATCCATTTATTGGTTGTTGAGATATTTCAGTTACACCAGTGGAATCACCAGCTGACATTGCCATCACACCAAACAATGCAAGCATGGCTCATAGTCAAAAATATTTCTCCAGACAAGAGTCTGAGGTTGAATTGGACATATTACATATAGGACCTTTTCACTACAGTTCACCTTTGTGCTTCGGTACCTTGGAGTTTCCTTAACTGCTGCGAAGACATCATCATGGGGAGTCACAAGGAGGGCGGAGCCGCCACCTTCTGGTCCTACGCCCTGAACTTGCCTCTGTCCAGTAACTCCATAGTCAGCTGGAAGTTCTGCTACCTGCTGCACAAACTGCTCAGGGGTGGCCACAGAAACGCAAGTTCCAATTCTATATCTCCTTTTCCCTGACCAACTTTTCCACGTTTCACTTTCACACTGTGGATGTTTTATCTCATGTGTGTCTGTCTGGTCCCATACAGGCTGTTAGAGATTCTCACCGATACTGTCGCAACGTGAAAGATATGGGCATCCTCTGGGTGAGTAGACACCGTGAAAAAGCGTGTATTCAAAGTAGAAAAGTCAAACCATACTTCAGTATTGTTATAGTTGTTATTAAAATAGTTGAAATCAGTTGTTGAGGAAATTCTCTACTGGGGTAAAAGTAAGTAAGTAATTGCTTTTATGTATACTTGAAGTAACATAAACATACTTTTTGATTATATTTTATTATCTACCTCATTAAATCAGCATTGTTGATGATAAAAAATGTAGAGAAGTAGAAAGTACGGACATATGTAGTGGAGTAAAAGGGAAAACTACCCCAAAGTAAATCTACTAATTTAAGTAAAGATAAATGGAAAATGTACTAAAGTACAGTCACGAAGTAAATGTACTTTGTTACATCTCACCACTGGTTGCAATATGTCTTTCATATGCTCTCTCCCATGAGCTCTCTTACTTGTGTTTATTTTTTAATTGATCTTATCTATTTCAACCTAATATATCCTTATTCATTCCAGGGAAACTTGCATGATCGATACGGCCACATCGTCGCCTTGTCAGCCAAATTCCTCTGCCTCAAAATGGAATTCCATGCAAAGGTAATAATTTTCTATTGGTTAATCTAATGACACTAAACAAACTCAAAATTACAACATGTTGGTTTGACGACAAAAACCTCCTCCACAGCACAAGGTGATTCCAGCCAACATGGAGGCCAGTGATGAGACTTTGGAGAGGGAAGCAGGAACTGACATGAACAAAGTGTAAGTTCTCTTCTCTCACCCACCTGAATTTAAGCAGCTGCCACATCATTTTACTGTTTCCTGTTAAATATGTGGTTTCTTATACCGTAGGTTGGATATGACACAGGAGCTGTTGGATTACATGGACGCTGGACTGAAGATGTCTGAGACAGGTTAGTCTATAGTGTAATCCTGTCTAAAGTATCAGTGATCAGTTCCTTCTGAATTCCCTGCACTGTCTGTGGTTCTTTTCTCAAGCATCTTAATTCTGGCTTAATATATAACACATTTTGAAATATATTATAAATATAGCCTATATATTTTATTAATGGTTAAAAATATATAAATGTAAACAACAGATTACAATATTATTTGACCTAGGTTGCAAGGTGCATCTCAAATACATAAAAGTATTTTTGCATCAATATGTAATTGAACAACACTAATAAAACCAATGGGGATAATAGAAGAAATAAGAGGTCATGTTATTTGAAAGACTTAATAAAGAATACTACCAGACTAATCCTTTAATTTGGCTTTCATGTTTCTTCATCCAAAGTTCTGCGTCAGCTCGATACCAACGGGGCCAAACCTGACACTCCAGCTGGACGGTGCAGGCTGACTCCTCTGATACCACTCATACTGGACTGCAGCTTCCTCTACCACTTCTCTGTGAGGCTGATGTTTAAACTCCACAGCTGTGAGTGACACACACACACACACACACACACACACACACACACACACACACACACAGTATGTTTTGATCCACTCAGACCTTACTGGTCATGTCCTCTGCTTTGCAGGTATCACCCCAGATGCTCTTCTTGGACACCGAGAGCGGTTCCGTGAGCTCTTCATGAGGTAGGTTGTTAGTGAATAAATGAGTTATCGAGACTTTCATTACTGTGCCATGAATCCATACAAGCCACGACCAGAGGGCTGCATGTACATTTACAAAAAAAACGGGAAAAGGTAACGACAGATCCTTCACAGATAGCATACGGACGTGGGCCACTTCAGGCAATGATGTGACACTTCTGGCCCTCTTGTGGATTTGACTAAATGGATTTGAGTAATAAGTTGGCCACTTGTAAAATTGCAAATATGGCCCAGATATCCCAAAAGAAACGTGGGTCACTTTTGGCAAACATGCATTACTCTGGGCAAAGTGTAATCCTGGATGTGAACTTAAAGCGACAGGTGGGATACATAGTTCATTTTTTTTGGCTCAAATAGAATAAAACAAATCCGGGCCACATTTGGCACTTTTGGTAGACATGCAGTATTGCTATAGCTTACATATGGCCCCGATCCGGCAAACAAGAGGGGACGGCCCAAGTGCCACCATTTAATGTGGCATGTGGGGCGGATGTGGGATGTGTAGGTCTTAAGACCATCATTGCCTGTAACAAAATTCACAAATCACTGACGGAAACATAAATCTGTCAAATCTTTTTAAATCACCCCTAATATCATCACTTCCAGGATTATGATAGAAGGTTATAAAAATGAACGTGCCGCTCCAGTTGTTCATCATCTGTATGAGTATTTTAGACCATTTGTGAAAATGTAATGGTCTTGCTTCATAAGAAAATGCAACTCAAGATTTCATCTGTGCAGCTAAAAATCTTTGTTTTCTAGAAAAACAACATACAAATCCATGCATCAAATTTTAAGAAAATCCCTCTTGCCCTAGTAGGGCAACTGTGTGATCGTTATTCTGCATCAGGACCTTTTAGTATTTCTAACAAGATCGGTATTTTCTTCCACAGCCTATCACAGTTCTTTGACAGAGCCAGGGAAATAGAGTTCTTCAAAAGAATCATCCAGATCCCAGATCTCCCAGACGTAAGTGAAAGGTTTGGAAATGTCTGTGTGTACATGAATCAGCTTTCTGTGATTTTCAGTCACGCCTGTGTGTTTTGTGTATTATGACCCTGCAGTCTCCACCAAACTTCCTGCGAGCTGCTGCCCTGGCCGAGTATAAGAAGCCAGTGGTGGTGATGCCCGACGAGGAGCGGCAGGAGGAGGAGGAGGTGGAGCCACAGCCAGAGTTTAGAGAAGCAACCCAGGTGATAAGGTTTACATGCAAGTGAAAATTCAGATTCACCTTTTGTTGTACGGCTAACACTGAGGCTTTTTCTCATGGCAGTACTATTCGCTGAGCCAACTGGCAGCACCCGACGCTTCCCTGGGGCAGAGAGACACAGAGACTGAGAGCATGAGGAGGGAGCTGGAGGCGCTGAAACCAGAGCTGTATCTCATCAGGAACGAGGTACGTCCTGCATCCTGCTGTTGGAGCGGCTGGATGAAGATGTCAATACGTTTAAACAAAATCGATACAACGGCAAATATAATTGCTGAGAAATTAGATGAGGAAGTTTTTTTCTTTAGCTTATATGTGTTTACATTTGTAAAATTGGCACCATAAAAGTGCCAAAATAGTAATTACCTGTTGGCAATATACCCACGGATATACAGACAACTGGATTACCAGGCTATTAACGAAAACATGAGGATTCTTTTGCAAATTCTGCAGTTACAATCATTTTTCTGCCGGCTGTGGCTCAGAAGGGACAGTGGGTCCTCCAGTAAGCAGAAGGTCTGGGATTTCGATCTCAGTCTCTGTATTAGTATCTGCACATGCCGAAGTGTCCTTAAGCAAGATACCGAATCTTAAATTGCCCCTGACGGCTGTGCCTGCAGTGTGTGAGGGATGTGTGTTAGAGAATGTGCAGCTCATAGAGGCACTGTATTACTGTGTGTGTAAATGGGTGAAAGGGAAAACTGATCTGTAAAAGTGGTCAAGATGAGAAAAGTTAAATTTATGCAGAACATTTTCCATTTGAAGAATTTCTGATCAGCCTTATGGACGATTTGCCGCAGATATCATAGATCTTTGGAAAGAGTCAGATTTTCGACTTGTGACTCACAGAAGAATTGTTAGGATAAAATGAAATGTCAGCATTTGGGCACAAAGGGTTCCTGGACATGTGTCACTGCCACGGCTGCTATTTCCAACTCCCATTTGCCTGCGATGCACCACCATGCACTTGTACATTTCACCTCCCGCTGTGTCTGACCTCTTCTCAGGTCTTAGATTTCTCCCTGTAGCTGTGAGGACTTTCCTGTTGCTTTCTACTTATACATACACCCTGTCCCTCCTGTCGGCAGGCTCAGAGGTGTGTGACCGAGTTAAAGTCTCAAGCGAATCATCTGGGAGCTGAGGTGGAGGAGCAGCGCACCCAAAAGCAGATGGCCATGGTGGAAAACGAACGCCTGCGGATGGAATTGGAGGCTTTGCGGTGCAATAACGTCGCCAATGTGGGGGCCCAGATTGGACTGAAGGAGGCAGATAGTGAGTCTACGGTTTTGTGCGCAGGCCAATGAGAAACATGAATGTTGCTGAACGTTACTGACACATCCCGTCATGTCTGCACAGGCAGAGCTCAGGCAGCGGAGGTTCGTTACACTCAGCTCAAAGAGAGACACGCCGAGCTGGTTACCAGTCACGCCGACTTAATGAAGAAGGTAAACCGCACCATCACTGGTGTGTTAGTCACACCCTTAAAGGAACTGGTGGACATTTTACGAACATGCTTCTCTACGGTCTGATAGTCAGATGAAAAGATCCACATTGCTTTCACTAATATTTGGTACTTATTTTTCCATGTGCAGAACGCTGAGACAGTGAAGGCGCTGTCCGGTACAAAACAAGACCAAGGCGATTTACTGAGAGCGAAGACACAGCTAGAAAGTGAGGTGGAAATACTACGGCAGGAGAAAAGAAACACGGTGAGACCACTTCAGCCACTGATGGCACTGCCATCACACCGTCTGACATCATCTGTTTCTGCCTTGGTTTGCAAAGACTCATGATTGAATACTGAATCAGTGACTCCTCTGCCTCTCAGATGAGTCAGCAGCAGCAGGAGGCCGACCGCCTCAACAAGGAACTGCTGGAGCAGCGGGCAGAGCTGGCCCTCCTCCGCGGTGCCCTGCAGAATAAAGAGATGGTGAGACTGGGAAAATGTACTCACTCAAACTTTTAGCGTCAAGATGTCGTGAGTGGGTACTGCACATCTTTTTCCAACGTATTTCTTATTTGTTTATTTATTTGACAGAGCTCATTACTCAACAGACAAAATACTGTAAATGAGCTTCGAAGCAGATTTTCAGTTGTCCCAATAGCAAGTTCTTACAAGGTGATCGGAAATAAAACATCTATTTTATATAATCAAAAATATCAGGGGATAATTCACGCATTGCATAACACC
This sequence comes from Platichthys flesus, assembly GCF_949316205.1. Taxonomy (NCBI): domain Eukaryota; kingdom Metazoa; phylum Chordata; class Actinopteri; order Pleuronectiformes; family Pleuronectidae; genus Platichthys; species Platichthys flesus. The sequence continues at coordinate 17,749,937 of NC_084963.1, read as the reverse complement.
CAAACTGACAGTACAACAAACCCATAATCAAAACTCTTTGGACAAACTAATAAACAACCCCTAATTACAGAGGGGTCACAATACACTAACACATTCAAATACAATACAATATGCATTTGAACTGGAACACACAAAATAAAGTTGAATAATTACTTATGACAACAAGCTTAGTTTTCTTTAAGCCATATTTTAAGTTTGTATTTAAAAGTAAGGTTATTTAACTTTTTGGCCTTTGTGTTTCAAGCTCTCTAGCTACTGAGTGATACATTTAGTCTGGTCTGGTAAATGTATGAACAGATAATTCTCTTAACTACAAAGTTAATTCAGTCTTATCAATTAAAAGTTGTCATCCACTTGTAAAAGTTATCAAGTGATAAAAGTGAGCACTTGTGTCACTGGGGTCCTTAGATATTTAATATACACAAAAAGTAAATTATGAATCTTTTCATTCCTTAATGGTAAATAGTCTGTGTCTGTTAAGTGCTTTTCTAGTCTTGATAACCCCACTTTAAAGTTAATCTCCATTCACCCATTCACACAGTGCATCTATGCAACGCACTTTTTCTATGAGGGGCAACTCGGAGGGTCAGTATCTTGCCCAAGGCATAAAGATGAGGAAGACTGGGATCAAACCGTCAACCTTCTGGTTGGAGAATGACTGCTTATTAACCCACAATAAGTCACTTATTGATGATAAGTCACAACAGGACATATTAATGGACATCTCTTACATTCTCATTCATGCAAGTTACTGCTTGTTTGCTCTGTTATGGAATCGTATCGTTCTCAGGCCCTACTTTCATTCATACAACCTACTTAACGTGCCACTTTGTGCAGGAGGGATCTCATGTGAGCAGCAGCCTGGTCGCTCTGCAGGCGGAGCGGGAAGTGCTGCTGCGTTCGGCCAGAGAGAGGGACGCCGAGCTCTCCTCGCTGAGACAGCAGGCACAGCAGCAGCAGGGGTCTCTGGACCTGGAGAGAGACCGCACCAACAGAGAGATGGAGGCGCTGAGAGCTCAGCTGCAGCAACAGGTACACTCTACAGAGTGCTGGTTCAAAAGCTTCTAACGTGTCAGTGTCTGCACTTATCAGTACTGCTTAGATATGATTTAGTTTTACCAAACAGAAAGCAATGCTTCCTTTTGCAATACCAGCACCTACCATTATAATCCATATGATTATCTACCTGTTTGAGCTGTAGCTCATCTTTTGATTTTGCAGAACTTTCTTGCATCAAGCCGCTCTTCTCACTTCCCCTCACATTCTGTTTCCAGTACTTCACATGTCCAGCTTTTGGTTCATATTTACTCTTATTCCTCTTGATTGTTTTTACTGTGTGGATGACTTAATATGCAACTGTTTTCCACAGCTGGCCATCAATGCAGAGCAGAAGCTGGAGATCGACAGGCTGAGGCGAGAGCTAGACTCAACACGAGCAGAGCTGACACGTGCGAACAACGCCCTGATGAGCAAAGAAACGGTAGCAATAACTTTCCCCATACATCATCACGCCAAATCCTCTTCAAGCAAAGCATTGGCAGTAATGCACCTCTTCACGTTTTGCTCCACAGAGTGGTACCCAGCTGAACAGTACACTAGTAGGGCTGCAGGCGGAGCGGGAAGGGTTGCTCCGGTCGGTGAGGGATCATGAGTCTGAGCTGAACTCCCTCAGGCAGCAAGCTCAGCTCCAGCAGAGCTCCATGGAGCAGGAGAGGCAGCGCAGCAGCATGGAGCTGGGAAGCTTGCACGCCCAGATACAGCAGCAGGTACTGAGCTGTGTTTATGACTGTGCAGAGACGCTGTCGTGAATGTTTTGGCAGTTAGTCATTGATGAGCTCCTTTGTGTGTTTGAGCACAGGCCTGTCGTGAAGGTGAGCTGACCCAGAAGCTGCAGGACGAGCAGTTCTGTCTGCTTCAGTGTGCTGTGGTGGAGGCCGAGGGCATCATACTGGATGCTGTGGCCAAACTTGACGACCCCATTCACGTCCGCTGCATCAGCTCACCTGGTACAAAACCTTTTAATTTCTCCCCTCAAATAATCCTAATGAACACACTGTAGGACTTTAACAATCGATTTATCAACAGTCACATTGTTTATTTTATAAACCTAACAAACATATAAAAGTAATAATTACTAGCCATCACACATCTTTGTAGGAGGTAAAACAAGATCCACACCCTGTGTTTCTAAGAGCTGACCTGCGTTACCAGAGTTACTTCTGGAAAACACACAATTTCTAAGGAGAGCATTGATTCGGATTCTAGTCATGATGACAAAGTGATTAATAACTGAGTAAACATATCTAACACAAAGAAACAAGAACAAGTAAAAGAAAAATCTGTCCAACAGATAAAGGTTTTCAGTTTAATTCAGTCCTTTCATTTGAGAAACTTGGTAAATAGTTTTTAAATGTTAATCATAATGTATTTAATACCTTTTAAAATGAATAATAGCTTTGTTTGATAATTGGGTCAATAATTTATCCCATTGGATTTTTAAATCAGCATGAATGAGTTACAGCACATCATAATATAAGCAGTACAATTTTCTTATTAACATATAATTCTAATTTATATATAATATATTTTCAATGATTATATCTTATACCACATTGTCAGTTAGTACAGCAGCATCTAGTAATGGGCGGCAACAGGAGCAGTTAGAGTTGTTGATGATTAGATTAATAAAGATTCACAGCATATCTGCTTACAGCTATGTCATAGTTTATTAAAGAATGTGGATTAACAGATTTTACTCTTCGTATGTGGGTTCATTAGGGAAGGTGAAAGTAAACCAGTACCATTAACTTCCTAGTACTTAGACCTAGTTAGTCCTTAACTTGTAACTTTGCTCTTCAGCTCTAACCAGTTTTCGCTCTGGTTTTTCAGATTACTTGGTGAACCGTGCTGAAATCACTCTGGCTTCAATAGACAAGATGCAGCAGAGCCACGCGGCCTACGTGGGAAACATGAGCGGTGAGTGTTCAGGTTCGGGGACGCGTTGTGTTTACCTCAGACGTTCGGTGCATCTGATGCTCCTCTGTTGTGTTCAGATGCCAGCGGCTTGTTGAGAGCGGTCACCCAGTTCTCCCACCTCTCTGCCGACACCATCGTCAACGGAGCAGCCACATCGCACTCGGCCCCAACCGACCAAGCTGACCGTGAGAGAAACCCACTCACACTGGTTATGGATACACACTCCTCTAAATACTGTTTGCACAAACCGTTAACTCTGTGTCCTGTGTCTTTGTCTCATGCAGGTTTGACTGACAGCTGCCGTGACTGTGCCAACAACTGCCTGCAGTTCTTGAAGGATCTTAAGTTTCAGGCCAGTTTACCGAGAGCTGACCCCTCTGCCGTACGCTACACTGTTCAACGCATCCTCGCCTTAGGACAGGTGGGTCAGAACGGATATTTTAAGAGACTATAGCCATTGTTAGTGGCTCTGTGAGCAATGCTTTGAGCCAGGCCATGTTCTCAATTAGGTCACAAGGATCCATCATGTTGGGACCATGAGTACTTTGTATGTCATTTGATGTAGTAAATGCAGAAATATGGAACTGTAGGGGTCCATAAAATATGAGCTGATTTGTTTTATCCCTTCGGACATGTATTTTCAGATCTCCTGTGCATTTTGTGTTTCAAATTAAAGAAAGACAAAAATTTGTCATTGGGTACTATGCGGTCTAATATTACAGTCTTTTCCGGACACGGCTTTGTTTCTTTTTTTATTTATTGTTATTGTTATGGAAGTTTTCTGGAAGCTGTTGAAAGGAGAACTCAGGCAGCAACTGATGTCTTATGCAGAAGATGTTATTGTCGACTTGATGCGTCAAGGAGACCAGAGGGTGGAACAATATTTCTGATATGAAGGTCCCTCAACGTAGACACTACAATGCACTGTTGGTTGGCCTTTTATCTATGACCTTAATTAGGGTTTTGCTAAGAGAGAAGGGAGAATCTACGGAATTTAGACATGTACCATTCTCCTGTACAGATAGTAATATACACTATACATAATATATAGTGGCATATACATTAATGTGTGCGAATGGTCAAACATTCCTCAACAGTTATCTGGACTTGATGTGTCAGAATTTCAATATATAAGACACAAAGTGTATAGAAACTACTAAGGACAGGTTGAATCTTGGGCTGTAAGCATACTATTGCGAAACACAATGACCCTTTAGATTAAAAAAGATTCATCACAGTCATACATGCAGATCTAGCGGGCCAATGTTAAAGCCCCTGAAAACTTGGTTTCAAATCCCGTATTCATAAACTAATTCATTCCAACCTTTATTTATACAAGGAGGGCGATTGAGGGTAAGCTCTGTGTCAGAGGAATATACAATATAAGAAATAGTAATCCACAAATGATCAGATAATTAATAAGCAATACAAAGTACAAAAGAGAATAAAAACAATATATACAAATAATAAAATACAAAATATAGAACATATTACAAAAGTTTAAACTAATTTCACAACCACTCTGCCCCGAAATCTTTTATCTAATTCATCCTTTTTTCTGAATGTTGTTCCTTTTGTGTGGAGCATCAAATTCAAAAGCCAAATTCTCCATCTCCGTGCTAACAAGTTGATTCTGTAGGACCACATACTGCTGCGAAATGTATTTGATACAAATCAGTAGTTAGTAAATTTCCTGAATGTATTTATAGATTTTAACAGTCCAAAACGTTTCTCAGGTTCTGATTTAAATGGATGATGATGCAGATGATTCTCATCCATTTTTTTAAATGAGAAGCTGTCGTGTCAAAAAACTAAATTGCTCTAACTATGGTAGAAGATGTTGTGTTAATGTTATATTTTAGCCTCCTGTCAATCAAAGAGTACAACCAGACCAGATTCCCTCTCTTTATTTCACCCACAGCTTGCCCATATATAATGAATGTTCACCTCTATTGTACCCATAAATAAGAATAAGAATAAGAATTTCCTTAATTAGTCTCGTAATGGGGAAATTTGCAATATTACAGCACCAAAAAGCAGTACTAACTAGAAAAGTGTACAGTGAAAATAAAGATATTATGTGACAGAATATGTACAGTGATTGGTTTGCACATGAATCGTTTATATTGCACAGATGAATATGGCACAGTGAATTCTGCACAGTTGAACATTTTTAAAGTGCAACCCATAATGGTTGTGCATGTAGTTTTACTGAGATATATATGTTTTTTACCTGTTACAAACTGTTTCTTGTGTAGGATTTGCGTCCAAAGGGGCGGGATGTGCTGAAAGAAGAGCTGGGAAGCATGGTGGACAGAGAGATGATCGCTACCTCCACTGCCATCGAGGAGGCCGTGCTGCGTATGGACGTAAGGACGGATACAAACATGAAAATCTCCTGGACAGTGTTAGATACTTAACGTTTCTGTTTGCGTTTCATCTTCACAGGAGATCATGAACCAGGCAAGGAGAGACACTACTGGTGTTAAGCTGGAGGTCAACCAGGGGTACGATGAAAACTGTAGATCTGTTCTGTTCATATTAAGTCTCCTTAAGTCATATTACGTCTGATTACTTTTATTTATTTTCCCCTCAGTATCCTGGGATCCTGCTCAGACCTGATGAAGGTATGAAACCAGTTTCAAGTTACAAATAATTTTCTTTGAACTTGTGATTCATATTCCACTTCATGTTCATTTCTACTGCTATGCTCTCTCTCCTCTCCAGGCTGTTCATATGCTGGTGACGGCTTCTGCTGATTTACAGAAAGACATAGTGGAAGGAGGCAGGGTAAGTTCCAGACCTATTTCCCTGTCCTCTAAAAAGCTAAACCTTTATTTTTTTTTAAATAAGTCATATTTATAAACACATTCATTCCTTCTTTTTTCATTTATTATTCCTATGCAGTGAAATGTTGGATTTACCTTTAAGAGCAGCTCGCAAGTGATCACTAATCAGAAACAAGGATTTAACCTAAATCTCTACTTTTATTTATTGATTCTATCCTTCATATTACCTGCACAATTAACAGTCTGATATGTTTATATTGTATACATACACATTCTCTTTTGTACTGTGGAAACTAATGAATAACTCAAAATCAATAACATGGAAAAACCCTGGAATATTTCCAGGGTATGGAGTTTGGTAACATTGTCTCAAAAAATAACAGAAACCACAGAAGTGTTGCACATACATATTCATGCGTCTGTAATCACTGTTCCCACAGGGAGCAGCATCTGTTACAGACTTTTATGCCAAAAACTCTCGCTGGACCGAGGGACTCATCTCTGCGTCTAAGGCTGTGGGCTGGGGCGCCACGCAGCTGCTGTAAGAACAGAACACCATCAATGCAAACACATTCTGCTTATGATGAGTTATGTAAGACTTGTGTGCTGAATGACACACTGTGCACGTGTTCACCTCTTTGCCTTCAGAGACTCAGCTGACCGGGTCGTGGGGGAAAATGGTGCGTACGAGGAGCTCATCGTCTGTTCACATGAGATCGCCGCCAGCACCGCCCAGCTGGTCGCTGCCTCAAAGGTACAGAGTGAAGGTTGTCAAGCAGTGTCACCGCCTCAAATGCTCCGGATGGAGGTTTCCAATTCACTTCAGTTTATTTGAATGGCGCCAAATCACAACATACATTATGAAAAGGAAACTGAACCAACCGATAGGGAAACCAAGCAGTTCCCACAACGAGCAACACTTGGGTGGCTGTAGGGAGAGAAAACTCCCTTAACAGGAATAAAAAGAGAGAGGAGAGATGAGAGGTGGGTGGAAAAGAGGGGAGAGAAGAGAGAGAAGAAGGGGGAGAGAGAAGTGAGAGAGACTAGGAACAGTTGTGTTACTGTCCACCACAAACTGATGTGGATGCTGTGGAACAGGGTTTGTACGAGTGGATCATGGTGGTGTGAGAGTGATATGATGCACATTAAACCACTGATGGAAAGTAGCTCTACTGCCGAACTCTGAGGGGCTCAACTACAATGAGGATCCAGATTTTTCTTAACAATATATGAGATGGTGAGACGAGTTAGAGACCTCTGTCACATTTCAGATGTTTATGTTCGGACCCGATCTCTCTTCCACACTCTTCTGTATGGAAATGGAGACGTACAGTATGTTTTTTTTTCTGTTTGTGATGATCAAGTTGTGATGTTACCACCCAGTCAGAGACATCGCTTTTCATTGGGCCTGTCTCCTGTGTGGGAAGGAGTTTCATGTAAAAAATGTTCCCATGAAGTTCTGTGGTTTATTTACTGTAATTGATTATTAAGTGTTGTGAATTTTTGAGTGCTGTGACGTCCATGTGTGAAATTCATCTCCCGATGAGCCTCCAATGTGTTCTGAGTGAGAGTGAGACATGTTAAAAGTTGGGAAAATAAAACCAAATCAGCCCAGACTGCACAGCGTTCGGTTAAAAAGAATGCAGCGCTTGTTGAGAAATCACATAAAAGACAGTGTCATCTCCCCAAGTTATATACAATTATACTTGAATAGAACTAAATTCTTACATGTGTCGATGTGATTTCCTATCATTTCAGGTGAAGGCTGACCGCAGCAACAAGAAGCTGAACACGCTGCAGCAGGCTTCGCGACACGTAAACGACATGGCCGCCGTGGTCGTCACCTCCACCAAGCACGGGCAGCTGCAGATCTCCGACCAAGGTGAGAGAAGTAGACTTTACAGTTCTCTAACAATTCATCCTGAGGGGAACATGGATGATGTCTGGACCTAATTTCATAGCAATCCATCAAATATATATATATAAAATATGTGTCTACATATGAATTCCACATCTGTTTGTCTGTATCTGGAACGCATATCCCTCGAACCATTCACCTTATAGTGCGATTTGGAACGATTGCACTGTAGCAGTCAGGGGGGGTGTGGAAGTGTAACCTCAGTCTATGAACACGTCTTCTTCTACGTCCTCAGATAAACTACAGCAGCGGTTAGAAACTGGGTCAAACTGTGGGTTAAAACTGCTGACAGATCATTTTGATTATTATTATTTATTTTTTTACCATAGACGAACACCAACATAAATGGACTAATACTGATTCCATCATGGCATAGACATTCATAGGAACACTTCTTGTTTGGCAATTCATCTTAAAAGTAAAAGCAGCTGAATTACAGTGCTTTTATTTTGAAAAGTTGTGTCAACATGATGTGTATAGAAAAAATAACAGTAGTTAAGTCAATCATTTAAACTTGTATATTAACCCCACATGTGAATGGTGATAAAGAACATTTGGTTTCATTTTATGATAAACACTGACATAAAATCTTTACTGCAGATAAACCAGGTAGGATGAACACAAAGTGTTCTAACTTCACTCTGCATCGTAGACTGTTTGTAAAAAGCTCTGCGCACAACGTCCAGCACACAAACAATAAAAAGTGACAGTATATTGTGGAACTGTTTGAGGTGGACACACTGATGATAAGGAATAATTCTGAAGTAGATATGGAACTTTAACACAGAACAAGAGAAAATGTAATTGTCAAACTAATGATGTGGCTAAAGGAAGAGTAAGGGGATCACCGACATCAGCTTTGTTTATCCGTGAAAGTCAGGACAAAATTCAAGAGACAAACATCGAACATATTGATGATATCAGCTTTAACACTGATGTGTTTGCAGGTATGATGGACTTTTCTGGCCTGTCTCTGATCAAGCTGAAGAAAGAAGAAATGGAGGCTCAGGTGAGGCTCATTTCGTCCTGTCTTGTTTTACGATCACCTGTTGATTGGAGCTCTGAAGCTAATGAGGGCGTTCTGCTCACTGTATCTCTCAGGTGAAGGTGCTGCAGCTGGAGAGCGAGCTGGAGCAGGAGCGGGTCCGCCTGGGGGAGCTGAGGAAGAGCCACTACGTGCTCAGCCCCTCTGGGAGCATTGACGACGAACAGGAGGCATCTGATCACTTCCCGCCGCCGCCGCCGCCCACTCTGCTCGACTCCACGCCGGGTCCATCGTCCTTTTCGCAGACGCAGCCTTACCTGAACACACAGAGCTTTGCTCAAAGCAACCCGTTCGCCCCGACTCAAACGCAGCCCTTCACGCTGCCGCCGTCTTTCACACCAACAAACACTTACACACAGGCCCAGACATACACACCATCTCAAACATACACACCGGCACAAACCTTGACACCATCCCAGACTCACACACCGTCTCAAACATACACACCATCTCAAACAAACACACCATCTCAAACATACACACAGGCACAAACCTTTACACCATCCCAAACTCACACACCGTCTCAAACACACACACCATCTCAAACATACACACAGGCACAAACCTTCTCACCATCCCATACTCGTACACCGTCTCAAACCTTTACACCGTCTCAAACCTTCACACCATCCCATACTCAAACACCATCTCAAACCTTTACACCATCTCAGCCTTACATCCCAGCTCAGCCTTTCACGCCAAACCCAACCCAAAGTTACTCAAAACCTCAGTCCTACTCGCCGGCCCTGTCCTCGTCGCCTCATCTGCCTGCTCAGCCTCAGGCGACCCCGCAGAACAACACAGAGGCGCCCAAGCCGTCCTCCAGGAGGCAAAACATCTTCAGCAAATCTGGAAACTTGATCAAGAACGCAGTAAGTGCTGGCTCTCCTCCTCCTGAAGTTCATCTGTGGTAATAAGTGGATAATGTGAGTAGATGATTTGCTGTGTTGACATGAGTCTGTTTCTTTTCCGATCACAGTTTAAACGCAGTGAACCTGGAACGGGGGAATCCTGAGGAAGCGTGACCGAAAATGAAGACGCCCTGATTTCACTTCCACATAAAATGTTCCTTATATGTCAACAACAATGACTTTGTTTATTAACTTAATTTGCTCTCTGGCTTTGACTTTGTGGTTTACACGACTTACAGAAAATGTGAAAATGAAACTCACAACATGCTGTATCCTCTTTTTGATCTCACAGTAACACTTATATTCTCTTACAAATCGATGTTGCACATAAAGGTAAAAGAGGAATTCCTGCACAATACATAGTTTTCAGTCATGCACAACTATATACTGTTTTAAGATATACTTTTTCTTCAGCTCCTGTGTAATAGGTGTCCTAGAACAGAAAGAATATTAAAGATCATAAAATCTGTATCAGCCTGAGTGTGGCAGCTGTCTCTTTTTTTGGTACGAGAAATAATTTGTGTCCTTTCGCAGGGAGGTGTTTCACTACCCCATGATACCCCTGTGATACACATTCCACGAAACAAGATGAAGTGCATTCCTGAGTGCGTGTTTCAAGTACACATGAGCAACAAGCCCGAGAAAGAGAGAGACGTCTGCTGTAGTCTTATCTACACGTCTCTGATGGAGGCAGATAAGTCAGTGTTTCGCTTTCCATGGATTCAAAGTTTTAAAGAGCTAAAGCGTGTTGCACATTCTCAAAGATTTAAGTACTTAAAGTGAAGCGAGGCTTTAAAAACAAGGATCACTTCACTTCATACAAAGTGAAACAAACATAAGAAATGGAAATCATTCTGAGTTCCCCCGGAGAACCTGTCTCAGTATCTTCTGTCTCTTCATGTGATTCCAGATTGAAGCTGCAGATCTCCTGATTTTCTCTTAAGATAATTCTGGTTGTGTGTCACCGATCAGACGCCTCCATGATAAAATCTAACTATTTAAAGAGCCTAAATTGTTGCAGAGTTCTGAATGAATGTAGTTAAAGATTTTTTGAATAAGGTGGAAAATGATTTATTTCACACTTCAAATATAAATGTAGCTCTTCCTTTTTTTCTTTTATCCATTCAACATAACATAAGCAGTAGGTATGGACAGTCAACGCTTTACAAATTCCATAATGTAGTTTTAGATTTGATGTAACATAGTACATTACTGAAATATATCACACAATACATTGTGTAAAATATTTTTATAACCTATCACATTTGTAATCATAAATCTTTAATATTCCCATAAATATAAAATCCAAAATACACTTCTTTTTCTAATTGAGGAATTTGACATTTTTTGGGGGGTATTTTAGACAAGAAAGAAAACAACAACACTAATTTAAGTGAATATTTGATGTTCGAAATCAGTAAAGATATATAATGTGAACTTATCGAGTCCTATCCCTTCCTTATATTTTGTCTTCAAATGTTATGTCTTACTTACTCCTTCAAGCTTTCCACTGCGGATACCAAGCACCACATGAAACTATCAAGCTACAAATATGAGGAACGAATAGAGCATTCCAAGCAAATTTAAAAATATTACAAGTAGGTGATGAAAATCAGCCGAAAGCAGTTGTAAACTGTCCTGTGAAGGATTCTTATACACATGAATAGCTAATTAAAAGTATTATTTTAAACAAAGTATGAATCTCATTAAATAATATTACGATCCTCGGTATAAGTTGTTGACAAATACATTCATGTTAAACAACACCTGAAATGACATTATATTGTTTTGTGAATGTTGTTAATATTATATAGAATTCTCTCTCTCTCTCTCTCTCTCTCTCTCTCTTTCTCTCTCTCTTTCTCTTTCTGTCTCTCTCTCCCTCTGTCTCTCTCTCTCTCCCTCTCATGCTGATGGAATATATTCTCACAGCGACCTCATCTGTCTGTTATTTATTTCTGTCATGCGCACAACAAACTGCAGCCTCACTACCATGGAAGTGACCACTGGCTCCCAAAGGCAGAGCAAGAGCATGTGTCAAGTAAGAAAAAGTAAGGATATGAAACACACCGGAAACACACATCTCTACCTTAAAAATAAAAGCGCAATACAGCTTCCCAAGTTGAGTTGCAATCTTATGAATTCCGGCCCCTACCTCTCTGACATCCTCTGAACGTCCCTGGCTTTGACAGTTTTTGATTCAGAAATTGTCTTGCAGCACATCCCCTTAAAGGTTCAGTGTGTATGATTTACTGCCATCTAGAAGTGAAGTTACTTTTTTTTAGCTGTATACCCCTCATCTCAACCGCGGTCATCATAAAACTCAAGTTGTGTTTAGTTTGTCCAGTCTGTGCTTCTGTACAAAACATGGAACACTGTAGAGAGGACCAGCTCCTTATGTAAATATAAAGTATTTAAATTGAAAAAGCCCATTCTGGGGTTAAAAAAAACAACTATTCGTACAATTTAAATGCAACACACCAGTGAAAACATCACTAGGATTATTTATATAAAATGTCTGCCATTTAATCCGTTTAAACTAAATTTTACAAACTGGAACTTTAATCCTGCTCTTTTATTGTGAAAGATAAAACCGGACGTGACTGGCTTTATTTGGAGGAGTTCTGGCAGCGCAGGGAGGACAGCGATGGGACGCAGGCGATATTTACTCCCAATAAATGACACTGGAGCCCGGACCCAGGCGTCAGTAATGGCCGGGCGATAGTGGGAGAGTATTGTGGTTCTTCACGTTGTGTTGGTTCTTGAAGGACAGAGACCCAGAGGAACTTAGCGGCTTGTTCTTCCAGAGGGAGGAAGTTTGCCGCGGCGGGGGAACCACAAGAGGAAGCCGGGGAGGGCCGAAGTGTCCCGTCATGGAGGAGTCCGGGTCGGCCCTGGAGAAGAATGTGGCTGACCTCACGGTGATGGACGTGTACGACATCGCCGCCGTGGTGGGCCAGGAGTTCGAGCGCATCATCGACCAGTACGGCTGCGAGGCTCTGTCCAGGCTCATGCCCAAAGTGGTGCGTGTGCTGGAGATCCTGGAGGTGATGGTGAGCCGGAGCAGCATCAGCCCGGAGACCGAGGAGCTGCGGCTGGAGCTGGACCGGCTGCGGCTGGAGAGGCTGGAGCGGCAGGAGAAGGAGCGGAGGCACAAGAAGGTGCGAGCAGGGCGTCGATAATCACTTAATCACTAAGCTGCTGAATGAGCTCAGATCAGTGTGATAGCTAACAAGTAAACAAACCCACAATTCAAAGTTTTTCTCTCTGACTGTGATTCGACCACAGCTGGAGGGAGTACACAGATTGTTATTGATGCAAGATAACTAATCACACACTGTAGTGTACATACTGTTAACAAAAGTTATACATTACTGATAAGAATACTTATAACATACTCCATTAAAAATAAAAACACCAATAACACCCAGTGTCATACCCCATTACTAATATAGATACCAATAACACATTATAGAAGTAAAAATTATTCTCTTTAAAATGCTGTAAACAAAAGTTATACATTACTAATAAAAATACTAATAACACACTGTATCATACCCCATTACAATATAGATACCAATAACACAGTCCTGAGTCAAAATGTTTTTTAAGTAAAACTATTGTAAGAATACTTTTTTTTGTGTAAAATCTCGACTGAATGTGTCAGATAACTTTCGTGGAGTATTTACTACAGATTCTCCTCCTGGCATGTGGTGGGGCAGGACTCTAACGTAGCAGAAAATGTACATTTTCACGTGCACTATCTCAGAGTTGTATCTAAGCACGGTACTTAAGTGTGTTGGTTTTATATAATCCAGTCAGCTCGCTGCTATAAAAAAGTCCATGACAGATTCTCGTGACGGTGACTGAGCCCCGGTGACTGAGCCACGGTGAACACAGTCACCAGTTCACTCATTAACTGTGTCTCATGACTGGGATGTAGTGGTTGCTTCTGTTGGTGATGGCTGTTTCTAATCTGACTGAAATAATATTATCAGTCTTTACAATTTTTTCATGGAAAATGTCACGTCTGCTGAGAGAATCGACTGTAGAACTGTCGGTATTTACAGCCCTCTCTCTCTCTCTCTCTCTCTCTCTCTCCCCCCCCCCCCCATTTATGCATTTATTGAATCAAGATTCAGAGCTCTAATGTGAGGAGGCAGCATTCAATGGAGAATGCTGCAGCAAATGTTTTTCATTTACAGATAATTTGCGTATTATTTTCTACATGAAATGTGAAATATTTGTGAGTGGTGATTCAAATTCCTCTGAGACGAAAGTAAAACCTAAAATCTCGTATTTTCACATTTGAGAGATTGAGTCATTATAAAAACAGAAATGATTTATAAAAGGTTTTCCTCAATGTCAAATAAATCTGTACATCCATAAATACACTGCAAACAGAACACTTACAATAGCTGTACAGCTGAGGCTGATGAGAATGTCATTAGTTCTTGCAGGTGTTTTTGACCAGATGATGGCGCCCTATCAAAAGTGAGAGGATCGAGTTCTCTATGTCAAATTTATTGGAAATCCACCGGTTGTTGTTGGGGATTAATAAAAAATATTACCCTCATGGTGGCACTTGAGGATAAGTTACAAGATCAACAAAGTCGGTATGATTCATCCTCTTGGGAACACAAATGTCCTGAATGTTACAAAGTTTTATGCAATCTAACAAAATAGTTGTTGAGACATTCCAGCTTGGTTCATAGTCGTGGACTGACAGACACATTTGTCAATGGATCCATGTTTCTATAGTAACAGGTTGCAGTATTAATATGGCTACAACCACATCAAGTGTGTATAAACATGAGCTAACACAAGGAATCAAGAATTATAATTATTGGCGGTTAGACCTTGGTGACACCTTGAAGGCTGTTATGAGAATTTGCTCGTTCAAATGTCCTTGTGTGATAGCATGGGTCAATAATGTATATTAATGTTTGATTGTGACATGTGCATCACTGTGTGTGTACAGGAGCTGGAGCTGGTGGAGGATGTGTGGAGAGGAGAAGCTCAGGATCTGCTCACCCAGATCGCTCAGCTGCAGGAGGAGAACCAATCCCTGCTCACCAACATGTCCATCAAAGACCCCATGAGTGAGGAGGACCTGCAGCGGCATGAGGGTGAGGAGATATGCTCAGAACATAGACACACAGACACACACACTCTGGTGGAAAGAAAAGCTATAGTGTATAAGTGTATAAGCTACTGGATGAACTAAATTTCCCAAGGGATTAATAAAGTATCCATCTATCTATCTATCTATCTATCTATCTAATGCAATTTAATATTGGTTATGCAAAGCATCACGGGATCATGGGAGGTGGTGTTTTCATTGCAGTCAGCTTCTCCCGGTTAGGATTCCTTGGTTCAGCAGCTGAATTCTCGTCAGAGGTCTCCTCCTCTCCAAAACAAACATGATTAAATCCAGTGATGGGCTGTGAGCTGAGCTGCTGCTAAACTTTAATCAGCTTATTTCTCTAATAACTTCAGATCCAGACGTTTCATGACTAACGGTAAACTTGTATTTAACATTTATTTTAATTGGCTCTTAAAAAAGAGAAGAATGATAAGTCTCAATGATAAAAATTGAGTAAATGGAAATATTTGGTGTAAAAAAACAAATGCAAAGTGCAATTGAAACGTAGTTAGAGAATAATTGCCGACGTTCATGGAGCACATCACTCCAACTAAATATCACTCCAGCTTCCAGTGAAAAATACATTCATCTGTTTTTCCCTTTGGCCCACACATGAATGAACATCAAAGAAATCATTCACACAAAGACACTTCAAAACAATCATTCGCTTCCCACACACCAAACTTTATGTACACGTATGAAAGTAAACTACTGTATTAAAAATTATATGTTTTCATAAAACTTGTATATTTACTCATATAATTACTGTGCAGAGAGTTCACCCTCCTCTTCATCATCTATCAAGTCCATTCACTTGAAAGGGTCCCTGAGTGTAGCTCTCTCATTACGTCATCCCCTTGTTTCTTCTTCTGCAGGGTTTAAAAGGCACAGGCTGGAGAATTAGTGCCACCAGCTGTTTGTCTAGATGAATCTTTAAAAAGATGGACACATACACTTTCATTTAGCAGATTTCCTTTAAAATGTTTGTTACTTTGTATCTTTATTGGGAAGTCGATGCATAACATACATCATTTATTAGAAACTATGACACATTTAAAAAATGCAATGTAAGGAATCAGTGTGTGTGTTATACTGGGCTTTACAGCAACGCACACCATGGTTGTTACATTTTGATGGAAATCTGACAAGAGACCCTGGCTATGTCTCACATTCCCATCACACACATCTACACGCACACACACACACATACATACACATGCACACACACACACAAAGGAAGCCTTCTCTGTGTCTGACTGTGAGCCACTCTCTTTCGTGGTTCCACACAGAGGCCACAGTCACCCAGTCACCCTGACACGCTGAGGAAAGAACAGCCTCAGTGTATAAGCACACCTGCTAGACCCTCTCACTCTCATACACACACACCAGAGTTTCCTCTTTACATCTCCTTTCAGTTCCTCTAACAATTAAGACAAATTAGAAAGAATAAAATCATGTTCTGATTTACTGAAATCATTTTGCAGTACACACTCCCTCACTGTCCTCTCCTCTGTCTGTGGTGTCCAGGTATGACGGAGAGAGAGAGGCAGGTGATGAAGAAGCTTAAAGAAGTGGTGGACAAGCAAAGAGACGAGATTCGAGCCAAGGACCGGGAGCTCACGCTGAAAAACGAGGACATAGAAGCAGTAAGATGAATTGAAAGGGCTCTTCTTTCTTTTTACTTAAAGCAGCACGAGGAAACTTTGCCTGCACACTGTTTGATTTCAATAGATTAGTTGATTGATACAACATTTGTACCATGTTGGCTCCATGTAAAGCAGCAGAGGTTTGGATGAAGTCCGACCCAGCGTTGAGTCAGAGGAAGGAAACAACACACCGTGGGCTGTATCAACAGAAGAACACAACCGCTGCAATTATTAGCATTAGATCGGTAGAAAACAAAGCAATAAAAACAAAGTGTGACAAAGGGCTCGGCCCAGGGAACTGCAAACAAACAGCAACCATTACATTTTGCAAGAACTAGTAGAATGTCGACATTTGAACGTGTCATAGCAGGAAAAACGTGTGTGTTACTGGTAATGGTGCAATGGTCCTGGTGTCAGCAGAATAGGAAGAAGAGGGGAAATACTAATACTACAGGCATAATTCTGTGGTGGTTAGCCTTAATAATGAACTAGCCTAAATTAGCTTTTTAGTGGCTCGTTATCAAGGGCAACCAGATAAAACCCCCAAAAATAGATGATTTAGAATCTATTAATTAAAATTTTTGGTAAAAAAAAATTTTTTGCAGCCATTTGTTGAAATGTCAATAGTTCCATTAACCATTTCTCCAGCTGAAAAGAACAAAATCCCAAGCTGATATGAATGTTTTTGTTTTGGGAAAAATAGCTGTCATGGCTCATAGGTTCACTTAAATTAAGCTGAACACATTATCAGGAAGTGAAGTATTAGTAGTTCTGCCTGTGGTATTGTCTTAGTCAGAAAAGTCCAGATTAATCATCATTGTCAGCACGTGAAGGCACGTTCAGAAGAAAACAGAAGCTCTGCTCGTGGTTGCCAGGGGCAGTCAGCAGATGAAAGAGTACATATTTCGGATTAAGAACCAGCTGTCCAGCCTCTTCTCATTCACCCTCAGCTGTCGCCATTTTTGTGTCACTGTTGTTTATGCATGTACATTAGCTCTGATTGGTCAGATGTTTCCCAGCTGACAGTAACAGTCGTCACAGGGCACAGCTCCAAACCCAGTCCAGACGGTTGGCAGGTCCGAGATCTGGACCCAGGCTAAACTCTTAGCCGACAAGTCAAAATGAGTGGTTTGAAATATTTTTGTAATATCTTGTAAGAATTAATAATCAATCCATCAATTAATCGATATCATTTTATTTGTATAGCCCATATTCAAAAATCCTAATTCGCCTCATTCGCCGCAACATCCTCTGCCATAACTCTAAGCAAGAGTGAGAAACTACCAAGAAAAAAAAATGTAAATAGGAAATAAAAAATGTGGAAAGAGAGAGTCAAATGTGAGGGCTCCCTCTCCCAGGACGGACAGAGTAGAGGTTGCATGTAACAGAGCGAATCCCCCAAAAAACAATATTAAAACATTGATGAGAAAAGACAGTGTCTAACATAAATGGAGAGGTGTTTCAATGTTTAAAGTATTTACGCAAAAAAAAAAATCCGACAGAGATCATTGCAGCAGCCATGACAGTTGTAAGGATAGATTTATTGCCAATAATGGTAGTTATTTGTTTCTATGTTCCTTCACTCTGCGTGGATTCTCAACCCTTTTTGTCTAGTTCACCTCCTGTTCTGTCTCATTGTTTCTGTCCGCCTGTGTGTCTCCGCAGCTCCAGCAGCAGCAGTCTCGCCTCATGAAGATCAACCACGACCTGCGTCATAAAATCTCTGTGGTGGAAGCTCAGGGGAAAGCACTCATCGAACAGAAGGTGGAGCTGGAGGCCGGCGCTCAGGCCCGGGGCCAGGAAGTCAGCGCCCTGCGGCAGGAAGTCTCGCGCCTAAGGGAGCGACTTCAAGGAGAGCTGCCGGACCAGAATCCTGAGGAACCCACACCTCAGCCCCCTTCACCTGCAGAGGTAACACAGCACGCAATTTTATTCAAAAATGAATGTAAAGTCCTAACTTTTGCAAGACATCCTGGAAAAATCGAAGATTTATTAGATTGTGCTAACTTATATATATTTTAGACCATATGGCAAAATAGATAGATAATATACCTTGTATGTTTGAAGGTCTAATGGGGGATATCCTCCATCTTCTCCTATGGTCCAAAATATATGAGTAAGCAAAATCTTATAAACTGTAGCTATGGTTTGCCTTTGGCAGTCGTCCCTTTCAGAACTCATGAATTTAACTAAAGTGATGGGCAAAAATAGCAGATTTTCTTCATGGTGAAGGTCTTCCTGATAGCTCAATGGTTTTGTGTAAATTCAATGCATCGTGGGTTAAAAACTGACCCAGGATCCTTGTCTATTGTTCTCACTTTCTCTCTCTGTCTGCCTAAACCTTTTCTCACAGCTGACATTTTATCTTGTCACAGCAGGAAAAAGCAGAGGTAGTAGTGCCATAGGTGAAGAAACTGTGATTAGTCCCCTTGTTAGCTTTTCTCGTCCATGTCTCCCAGTGGCTGGACCAGCACTCAATACTCATCCTCCGTCATACTCAATAAGTTCAATGGTTGTACAAATCATCTCCTCTGACGTCTTCTCTCTTTACTGCGTCACATTAAAAGTGACTGTTGATCAAAATGTATTATCGTCAAATCCAACCCAATTTGCTCAGTGTCAGTCACATTGTTTGAAGTAGACACACATTGGCACAAACACTGCACTGCTAACTAGGATTTTGGCAGTGCAACTGTGGAGCAAACACACACACAGACACAAGCACACACACACACACACACACACACACACACACACACACATAGAAATTAATTATTTCTCTATAAGTCTAGAACCAATAGATCAGTTCGTTGCTGAAAACTCAAAGTGCCTTTCCAAAAATGTAGAACTCTTTCTTAAGGTAATAAGGATTTCAAATATAATTATTAATTCAGCTTCACTGCCCAGTCATATTAAATGAAAATTCAAAGAACCTCTCTGTTCCCATTTTAAAAGAGGTCAACCAATATGAGAACCAATAATTGTAATCTCTTTCATTGAGCTTATCAGTGCATGAATCAGCAAAATCTTATAAACTGTAGCTATGGTTTGCCTTTGGCAGTCGTCCCTTTCAGAACTCATGAATTTAACTAAAGTGATGGGCAAAAATAGCAGATTTTCTTCATGGTGAAGGTCTTCCTGATAGCTCAATGGTTTTGTGTAAATTCAATGCATCGTGGGTTAAAAACTGACCCAGGATCCTTGTCTATTGTTCTCACTTTCTCTCTCTGTCTGCCTAAACCTTTTCTCACAGCTGACATTTTATCTTGTCACAGCAGGAAAAAGCAGAGGTAGTAGTGCCATAGGTGAAGAAACTGTGATTAGTCCCCTTGTTAGCTTTTCTCGTCCATGTCTCCCAGTGGCTGGACCAGCACTCAATACTCATCCTCCGTCATACTCAATAAGTTCAATGGTTGTACACATCATCTCCTCTGACGTCTTCTCTCTTTACTGCGTCACATTAAAAGTGACTGTTGATCAAAATGTATTATCGTCAAATCCAACCCAATTTGCTCAGTGTCAGTCACATTGTTTGAAGTAGACACACATTGGCACAAACACTGCACTGCTAACTAGGATTTTGGCAGTGCAACTGTGGAGCAAACACACACACAGACACAAGCACACACACACACACACACACACACACACACACACATAGAAATTAATTATTTCTCTATAAGTCTAGAACCAATAGATCAGTTCGTTGCTGAAAACTCAAAGTGCCTTTCCAAAAATGTAGAACTCTTTCTTAAGGTAATAAGGATTTCAAATATAATTATTAATTCAGCTTCACTGCCCAGTCATATTAAATGAAAATTCAAAGAACCTCTCTGTTCCCATTTTAAAAGAGGTCAACCAATATGAGAACCAATAATTGTAATCTCTTTCATTGAGCTTATCAGTGCATGAATCCCAGATGCATCTCAACACCTTGCATAGATGCCCAAACATCACATTAAACACACACACACACAAAACAGCAGTAAACAAGTAGTAAACTGTCTTTTACTCCACCAGCGTGGCAAAGCTGCTACAGTTGGGGCATCTGGGGGCTGGTCACAGAGACCTGACCTCTCTGAGCTGATGTGTGGTGGGGTTGACCCTGCCCCGCTGTCCCTGCCCGGTTCCCTCAGCCCAGAGGGACACGAGGACGGGGATGAGGAGTCGGAGGAAGAGGCAGTGTTGCTTTGGGTAATGCAGAAGTGCCGGTTTGCAAACCAGAGCACGTGTGATTGCCCTGACTCTAACTCCAGGCCTGCACTGCTCCCTGCAGAAAAGTAAACTTATAGATTGTATTTTTTTTAAAGGGAGTGGACTAACATTTGTGCAACCCATGAGTAGTGCATGGCTGTTTTGGTTGTGTGAGCTAACAGAGGGTGTCCGTGGGATTTTTGGTTCCTCAGCCGACTGAGTGAGACTCTGTGACCGATGACCCTTCTAAATATAGATCACTCTGAGAGCTCGGCCTGTGACAGCACATGGAGTTTCCCCCTCATGTGACACTGACAGTATGAATGGTAGATTAAAGTCCAACTGAATTGAAGATGGTTTCCCTCATCTGCTGCATGTTTTGCTTCAGATTGTTTTTTCTGACTTTAGCCTTTGCATGAACACGTCACAATCCCAGAGAGCTGGAACTGGTTTCCATGCAGCCAATCAATTTTTTTTTTTTTAAGCAGTCACATCATAGTAAGTGGAGTTCAGCTGCTACACAACACATCTCTTATCTCACCTCCTCTAACTTGCACACCAAACACATCCTGTCCTGCTCTGCTTCCTGAACAAACAAACAAATATTCAAATAATACTGCTAATGCCACGTTCAGGATAGGATGCTTGGCTGCAGCACATTATAATATTAATGACATCAACTTGATTGATGTAGCACTTTTCAAGAAAAATGATAAATGCCATTAAAATACCCAAAAAAAATTGCTATCATTAATCAAAAGAGGCCAAATAAAATAAATAATGAATAATGTTAACTCACCTGCAAATATGCTACTTTATAGAGAGAAATATCAGTTTCATTACAGTTTACCAATCCCTTTTAGCAGCATTGAAACTGTGTCAGGTTGCAATCGAACAGACACAGACATGTTGTGCTACAGGTCTGAATAATACAGACAGAAAAGCTGTGGCTGTTTGTGACTGACACACATCCAACCAGTTTTTCCATCCTTTACCTCCCCAGAGCTCTGAGCCTGTTAATCCAACACAGACAGACATCTACACTTTTGACACTTCAGCTGCTGCGAAGAGGAACAGGAACTTTTCTCGAGTTTCCCTTAAGACCCTTTTCCTTCTTTTTAAGTAGAAATGTGTTCATAGCAAATTAGAAAGCCCTGACATTACGTATGACAAAAGAGAATCTAAATGTGGTTTCAGTTGGACTTTGTGTACAGAATACAGATTAATAAGAATAATAGTGTCTTTGCGCTCAGTGCATGAGAGATTTCAGAGAGCTGCATGTGGTGTGAAAAGGTTACAGGTGGTTGTTCAACAGTGAGTGTCTTGGTTGTGCTGAGTTAAAAAGAAACCGTAGAGGCTGGAGGGAAGTTTGAACCAAACTTTATTGGAACAAAGGCTCGAGGTCTGACTTAGGGTTCAACTTTTGCCACCAGGAGGCGATGTGCGATGAGGACATGCCTGCTGTGTTCCAATATTTTACCAAGGTATCCTCACTTCCTTCCTGCCCTCCTTCCTTCCCTTTGTCAGGTACTGTTTCCTCCGTGTGATGCATTTCTCTCTTGGCAGGAGGCGCTGTGCGAGGAGGAGATGGGAGGCCTGGACCCACAGGACCCCAACCGGCCCCGGTTTACGCTGCAGGAGCTGAGGGACGTCCTGCACGAGAGGAATGAGCTCAAGGCCAAAGTTTTTCTGCTGCAGGAGGAGCTGACTTATTACAGAAGGTAAAAGCACAAGTGTATCAGTCTGGAACTGCATCCGGTAACTAAAATGTCAACAACCATTTTCCACATCTTTTATGACATAATTTATGATGGGTGTCACCATCTACGATCCTGTTTACCTTGTGTGGTTTAAAAAAAAACGATAGATATATTATAGAGATATTATTTCTTGAAAAGGTAGCGGACCAGGAAATATTATGAAATTAAGCTTTGGGCTTGTATTTATCATTTTGGGTAATAGTGAAATTTAAGACTTAAGAGAATGATCAAAATAAAAATCCCTCACTTTTACTCCTTCCTCCGCAGACACAAATTGTGTACATTGACATGTGTACAAACCTGTCAATGAATTGTACATAGATATTTATCAATATTGATCTCACAGTCCATGACTTTATTGTTTTTTACTATAACAGTTCTGCGATGTGGGTTTTAATATATATGCTAGCATGTCGTTCATGGTTGTGACGCTCTGTCTTTGCAGTGATGAGACAGTAGACGAGGCTGTGACTCCTTCTTCATCTCCCTCGCCTGAACTGAGGACTCGCTCCAGATCTTCTCCCCAGCCAGAGTCCGGAATCAAACGCCTGTATGTTGTGCACACAAGCGTACACACACTCACACTCACACACACACACACACACACACACACACACTCGCACACACACACACACACGCACACACGACGCACGCACCTTCAGTTACGTGGAAGGTTTATATGTTTTCAGGAAAAGTATAAATTAAACTTTCAGCAGCTCTACCAAACATATGGATCTGTTTGATGGCTGTCATCATTTAAATTTTTTAACTTTTTAAATGATCAAATACTGTGGGTGATGTTATACAGGATAACTTGATACTGAGGTTAGTGGTGACAGCAGCTGAACAAAATGTCATCACACATTAACTCCACATGTACAATGTGACCACAAGAGTAATTGTGTTTCAACTGAAAAGTCACTTTCAGCCATTTCCACTGGATACTGTTATCATTCATAAACCACAGACCCACATCCTGTGTTTGTCTGACCTCTAAAAATAACCCAGATATAAACAAAGCAGCTGAGTGGATCTGAGTGAAACTCCCACTAAAGTATCCCAGTATGTCCTCTGGGCCAACATGCTGCTCAAATCACAATTCTTCATTAAGGAAAAAAAGCAGTTAAAATAAATGAAATATCTTCATTTTCATAGCACTTTTTCAAAATGAAGATACAAAGTGCTTCACAAATAAAAGACACAAGTAAAGAAACATACAATTAATATAAGAACAAGTAAAACACTGTCATAAAAGAGTAAAAACACATTATAATAACAAAAATTGAATTAGGTGAAATCAGGGAGTGCTGTATGATATAAGAACGTTTTAAAATTTGATTTAAAGGAAGCTACCGACTTAGCCTGTCGTCTTTCTTCAGGCAGGAGCCTCTGAGCTCCCATTTCCAAAGCTCTGTCCCCTTTCCTCCTCCAATGACACTCCATCATAAGTAAAAGTCCTGTATTTAAATTCCTGCTTCAGAAAAAGAAAATCATTATTACCAGCTAAATAGTAAACATAAATACACATTTATAGTGGAGTAAAATGTACAATATGAAGTGTAGTTGAAAGTTGTATAAAATGGGACTACAGTATCTCATAACTTTATTTAACGACAGTACTTGAGTAGATGTAAGAAGTTAATTTTCCACTGCTGTTTGCAGGTTAGAGATACCGTGCTTGACTTTTCCTTTCAGCTCGCTCAGACGCACACACACGCACACACACACACACACACGTACATCCCCCTCTCTGTGCATGGTGGATGTTAGCCTGGTGTATTGGCTCGTTGGTCGTGTTTAGCACATAATTTACACAACCCACCATTAGCATGTTTCAAAAGGCTCATGTCTACACTATACTAAACTCAATGGCTTGACTTTCTCTGTTGTTTGAGTTTAGTTGGGAACTTGACATGACATTACGCAGAGGTCAAAGGTTGATGTAGTCTCCCTCTGTTTGCCCCCCCCCCACCCCACCCCCTCTCTGTGTATCTCTTCCTGTTTGTGTGTGTGTGTGTCTTTAAATGTGTGTGTAACAGGATCTTCACAGCCATTATGCCGATGGTGGCGGCTGGTTTGATCCCAGATGACCCCACTTTACAGCCAATCAGACGTCTCGTATCGCTTGTATGACTCTACGTTTGGTTGGCTTTCCGAGTCTCTCGCTTCTCTCTGCTAACGGCCTCGCTCACCTGCATGTGCCGGCTGTCTGAGCCCTCTTTCCCACCTTTGTCGCATTCTGATTGGCTGATCGTGGGGCTGTCTTATTATCACCGTCCACTGGGATGATGTGGATCATAAACATCAGCCAGTCAGAATAAATTTATAGATGTCTTGTCTTGTCCTCCACTGACCCCAGTAACTGCGTGTTCACCTCTGCACCTGTGCTTAAACTGACAAAAATAATAAACATTTTAATATTTAATAATAATAAACAAATTTTAGACAGCAACGACAGGACCACACAGGACAAGGTCAGACTTCAAACGAAATTAAAATCTGTTGCATATATCTCTAATACATTTAACTTTAAAAAACTAAAACTAATGCAACAAATACACTTTTTCAACTCAAAAGTGCTCTGTGAGGAAAATAAACAATAATTATACATTATTATTACTAGTCTAAGAAGGGACTTAAGAAGGGCGGCTGTGTCTGAGGGGTAAAGTGGTCGTTCTCCAAACTGATGGTCGGCGGTTGGATCCCCAGTCTGACCCATCTGCATGCCAAAGTGTCCTCGGGCAAGATGTTGAACCCTGAATGGCCCACCATAGAATAACAAAGTGCTGCGATTAGATGCACTGTATGAATGTGTGTGTGAATGGGTGAATGTAAAACTGTACTGTAAAGTGCTTTGAGTGATCATCAAGACTAGAAAACTGCTATATAAACACAAAACCATTTACCATTACATTATTATAACTACTCTAAGAAATATTGTTTAACCATGGCGCGTTATTTTTAAATCTGTGGCTCAAAGAATGAGTGTGAAATGAGAAAACCTAGAAAAAGATTTGTTAAACAGTAAATTTCATGTAAACAATCACTTAATGTTACACTGTAAACTGTGTGGCCCACAGGTGGTGTGTGTACAAAGTGGCTGTTTGTGATGACTCTGTGCTGACTGTGCGTTCCCTGTGAACACAGACACAGATTGTTCTCTCCTGTCTCTTCTTTTTCCTTCTTGTTTCTGTACGTTTACAAATCAATAACTGAGTTAGTTTGTTTTCTAGATTATTAACCTATACAGTCATTTCATCTTTATAATAAAAAAACAATATCAATATTTGTCAAAATATAACAAAGGATGATGATGAAATTATCTGAAACACACGACCAAAGCAGCGAAAGCTCTATTCAGGATGAAGGGAGGAGGAATATCAGTAACTGATTTTTCTTTCGGAAAGTGTAAAAGTGAAGTGCAGTAATTGAGCCGTGTTCAAGACTCGTCACAGCTCCAGAGCGCTGGTCACCTGCTGATTCACGTGTCCAAATCGCACCATACTTGACACTGCACTTCCTATGACATTTAACAATGCACATGGCAAGTTTGAAGCTGATGGGGTGAACGTTTTTTTCGAGATATGTGAGCCACAGATGAAATTAGCTGAGATATAGATATACTGTATGTGTGTGTGTGTGTCTGTATATGAACTTAACGAATCTACAGCTGAGACTTTACACTTAATTTAATAGAATGAAAAATGTGTAACTGTCGAACGACATGGTCTGAACTGCATCATAATGGTAGTTTTCCATAACTCTAAAACAGCTTTACATGTAACTGATAGTCAGTACAAACGCTCCGTACATCTTCCTGTCCCTGACACCATCACCTCTGTCTCCTCTCCTCTCTCCTGTCTCAGGTTTAGCTTCTTCTCGCGTGACAAACTGCGGAATTCGCAGCGCAATGCACAGTTTGACGGCAGCTTTGGCTCGTGGGCGGGGAAGGACGAGGTGTACACAGAAGAAGCCCAGGAGGCGCTGCAGCACATGTAGTCACCGGACACAGGACTCGCTGAGGTCACTCCAACTCCGAAAAACTCTTAACACTCCATGTTCATCACTCAAGGGCCAGCTCGTGAACCACCGACCGCACACCACACCGCCACCAGGGACTGCAGCTGAAATCTGGTGTGCATGAGGTGAGAAGAACGACAGAAGAGTGAAAAAGAAATTCCTCTAAAAAACTTTTATTTAATTAGTCAAGAATTATATATTTCAATCATGGAAAATACAGAACGCCAGAAAGTATTTTGTTTTTTTACAGAATGAGAATATTTGTGGGATGGACGGAGGAGAAGGCAAAATCAAGTTGTGGGAAGGAAAGTGGAAAGTTATTTTAATTCAAGTGGTTAATGTTGTGTTGCTTAAAGTCCAGAGTAAACAGTGGTTGCATATTTCTCCACAGATGAAGGTTTGGGACTCAAAAGTGTGCAATAAATGTTCTGTCTAAAACTATACAACTCCAGATGTCAACTCACAGAAAATGGAGGCGATTTTCCAAGTTATTCTTTTTATTCAATGAAGGAAACAATACCCACCGAAATAAAACATAAACCTGCTAAGAAAACACACAATCAATGTGGGCTTTTTACTTTTTAATCTCCTCTCGAGAAAATGAGAGCAACACTTTTGAGTCCCAGTAATTTATTAGAAATTCCTGTCCTTGTTCGTGCAGCTCTATCACCAGCGTTCTGTCAGGTTAAACTATGCAGCTCCGCTAATTTAAAACATACTACGCCTGGTTTAAACATGTTGCAGAGAAATGTAAAAGCTGTCTTCAAAAAAACTAAAAACAACAAAAAAACATAACTGTATTTATAATATAATGCTCTCCACGCAGTATATAGTAATAATGGAAGCCCATTCTGCCAAGAAAATAAAAAATTGTTAAAGTATGATTCAAATATATTTTTGACAAAAATCTTTCATTATTCTGACTTTCACGGTCATCGTTATTTAGACTTTTGAATAACAGCACTTATTATGCCATCATTGTTATTTAAAAGTTGAACTTAATTTTTATAATTTTGCCATAATATCTCATAATCTACCAATACAAAGTTCAAGCCTTTTGAGCATATCAGTAATAAGTTTAATTTAGTGAATTGATAAAGTTTGGACTCATTATAAATATATATATATATATATAAAATAACTCATAACTATGACATGGGAGGAGATAATAATTCTGAACAACCTAGTTCTGGCTGAAAAAGTGAAAATTGTGAAACCCTAAGTCAGAACATATGGCAGATTCTAAAATACCCTAATATCAAACAAATGTGTCATCTTCATGTTTATTCCATCAGCCGTGTTTCAATAACTGAATGAACAGTTTGTATTTTTACAGGAATTTTCCACATTTAAAAAAAATTCAATCATTGAAAACAGAGAGAAAAGGTCTGTTGTATTTCACTGTTATCCAACCAATGTAGTGCATTATTATATGTTTTCTTTAAGCCTTTAAAACAATTTTTATGATATGAATTAAGTGAAATATAATTTTACTTCTTCTGTGTGTTTCATTGAATTATGATAGACACTTTCAATTAAATCCAATTTGATTTGAATAGAGCCAAATCATGATAAACATTATCTCAAGGCACTTTACACAACAACAAAGAAATATTCCGACCAATATTTATTTTTGTTTCTTGCACAATATTTCACAATTTGATTTCCTCTTTCTAGCATTATTGGGCTTCCATAAACGTAAAGTGTGCGCGTATCTCTAACTCACAACTATAATGAAATGAACCCAAATGTCCATCCGGTGAGAGCAATAGATGTTATGTGTGAATTCTAATAATGACCCACGACTCATGGTGACAAAAATGTCACTGCCCATCGTGCACATACACAAACCCACTCTATCACTGTGAGTTTCAGTGTCACCAGCTGAACCAGAGCAGGTTACCTTCCTCTTCGGTGGTAAAACCAACAGATGCAGTATATTGACAAGAAGATGATATTCAGCAGCTTACTGACATTTGACATAAGACCGATCTGTGCAGACTCCTCATAGTGTTCCATCACTCCAGGACATAGTATAACTTCATTTGTACATAAGCAGAACTGTCAGTATGAGACTTAACCTCTTTATCTCTGCACTTATTTATTTGAAGGAGATTGCTGAGAAGTTAAGAGCATCAGAAAAACTCAAAGGTAAAGATAATAAAACTGGAGGGCAAAGTGGGATTTACATTCTTTTTTAAGTGGACATCGAGGTTTGATGCTTCTGTGAATAACTGTGGTGTGACCGGCTGTGTTTTAATACAAGTGGCACTTCATCTTCATTTATAATCACCCAGCGAGGGGGAATAAATGAATGTACAACAACGAGACTACAAAATGAGTGTGTCAATGAGTGGTAACTTATTTTACATTTTTACAAATGCAGTGAATTAATGATACTTGATTAAGGGGTATTATGTTTTGACAATATCTGGGATTCAAAGGGATTCGGAAGAATTTAATTAATGAGACATTTAAAGGGAAATACGGTCAAAAACAGCTAAAAGTCAAAGTTTTCTGAACAGCTGACCCCTTGTTCTTCAGCTGCAGGTTCTTCTATGAACCTAATTAAAATGAATATTAAAATATCGGAAGATTTGATTAATGGATGCGCTTTATTAAATAAACTTGCTTTTATTGAAACATGTCTATAATTAAGTGTTTGTCTGTTTTTAATTTGTTAGTTGCCTGAACTCATAATAACATAGATGACATGTAGGAGATAATGTCATATGTTCCCGTGACTTGGAGGATATTATCGCTATATAATTTCCCCTTCCTTAACAAGATGTTCTATACGATGCTAATTTAAATATAAAACTAACTTCCTTGCAATGTTTTAAACATCATAGTTGTATTTTGTGATTTGGGCAAATAACTAATTTTGTTGATTTTAGAAGTGAAATTTGTAAATTTACAATATAATTATTCAGTATTACAAAAATTACACTGGTACTGAATTTTACTTTTCATTATTGATCCACACGAGGCTACGACCCTGAATGTTTCACATCCAGCACAGTAGCTGTTTTCTCTTTTACTCTGGTCGCATTCAAAGTGAAGGAAGCACCCGCAGCAGTGACGTGTTGTCTTGAGAGGAAAGAATCCAAAAGGTAAAACCAGACCATCAGAGGTTGAGATCACCTATCAGCTGTTAGTTTTTCACCTTCCCAGCACTTTATTACAAGCAGCATACTAATACTGGCTAGCTCCTCCCTTTTCTCTCACAGCAGCCTCAGTTCTTTTGTGACTGATTCATCAAGTATTGGAAACTTTCCTCTGAGATTCAGCTCCATGTTGACATGACTGCATCACATCCTCTTTGTCGAGTCATTGGAGAGGCGGTGGTCTAGTGGCAGAAACTTGGACTATGGGCAGAGAAGGTTTCTGGTTCGTCTCTGGTTCGACTCCACGGAGAGACAACTAAAGACGAACTTGGATTGATCTGTCCAAAAATCCAAGAGTACCCTGTCTAGTGCCCCTGAGCAAGGCACCTTACTCCCCCAACATCTGCTCCCCGAGCACCGTACATGGTCGCTCACTGCTCTGTGTGTCCTGCACCAGATGGGTCAAAAGCAGAGATAAATTTCCCTACCTGCATGAGTGTGCATGAGTGTGCATGAGTGTGCCTGTGCGTACCTTTGCATGTCTGTGCATGTGTTTGGGACTAATAAATGCATCTTAATCTCTTAATAAACAGTGACCACACAGGGATGAACATGGTCAACCACGGTACTAAGACTGTAACTTTCCTATGTGGGTGATGTTACAACGTTCCTCACACCACCACTAGCAGTAGTCTGGACTGTTGACATAAGGCAGGTTCCCTCCATGGATTCATGCTGTTGACTCCAGATAGAATCTGTTACATCTGCCGCCTCAGCAGAAATCCACATTCATCAGACCAGGCTACATTATCCAGTGTTCCCCTGTCCATTGGTTGTGAGTCTGTGTCAGTGTAGCCTCAGGTTTGTATTCTTGTCTGACAGGGGAGGAGCCTGATGTGGTGTCTGCTGCTGTAGAACCAGCTCAGATGTGTATCTGATGCTTTTCTGTTCGCCACAGCCTCTGTCAGCTCGAACCAGTACCACCAATCTCCATCAAAGTCTCTGAGAGGATTTGGTGTGAACATTAACTGAAGCTCCTGAACTGTATCTGTGTGGTTTAATCAACTGCTCTGCTGTCAGAGTTATCTAGAACAATGAGACTTTAACAATTTAGCATGTTCTCTGCCACTAACTTTTCTTTTGGGTACCAGAATAACACAACAAATGATGCTTGAGTTAAATTTGACCTTTAAATGTTTCTTAGTGCGATTTTGAACTTTTAATCATTTATTTGAATTCAAGAACAAATCAGATGTCCACACACGTTACTTGCATAACACATCTTTATTCATCGATGCCTTCACCCCAGCATTATGATTTATTCAAAGCTACAACAGCAAAGATTTATTATGTCCTAAAATGGCCAACAGGTCAGTTCTTTCCCTCAGATATTATTGCATTAGTTCTACATAGAAAAACATGAAATAACCCAGAAGATATTTGTTTAAGAAAGGCTCATATGAAAACATTTCACACTTTCAACACAATGCTACTGTAAGAGGTGAAGGGGAACATGTACGGGAAGAAGGAAATGGACTTTTATTTTTTACACACAGTGTATTTCCTAAACCTCTCTTTCTCACATGGGCTCCTCGATTTAACACTGATGATACTTTTAGTGTTTGAATGATATTGAAATATGGAATCAAAAGAATCCTGGAATTCAATAATATACTGAATATTTGGAAAACTTTAAGAACCGCAGTTGTCCTCTCTTGATTAAGGGATGTACGAAAAGAGGATGGATATCATTTGGTCAAGTCCCACGTTAGCTGCAACGGAAATTATAAATAACGAAATAAAATAATATTCTCCTCTACTCTGGCAAAAATGCAAATAAGTGAGCTTCCCAAACTGTGAAACTATTCCTATTAAGACGGAGCCCCGGGATCCGCGAAACAATTACATTAAACTACTCAAACTTACATCATACTACAGACACCACAAGTGAATGAATTCATGTGTTACCCTGCTAGAAGAAGTGAAGATGCGTAAGTCCATGTCTGCTGAGACATTTCACTGGGAGACAGAAAAAATATGTAAATGGCAACACAAATTCATTCAAATTCATCGTACTTGTGCTGAACCAATATATTCAAATGATGACTTATGTCGAACAAATGTTGAAAGGAGACGGGTGATATTCAAATGTATTTCTGACTGAGTAACTCCCATGAAAAGACATCAACAATTTTTTTTATCAGCAATAAACCGTTACAAACACACCATGAGTCACTGCTGTACTGGCTCTTTCATTGAGACTCAGTCCCACACACCCTGCCCGGCTGCCACATATACTCACTACAGCACCAAATGTGGATTAATCCGCTACTGAAAATAGTCCCCAACAAATGCACAATTTCATCTGTTTGTTGAAAAACTAATGTGAAATGAACTAACACATTGTTGGTTTGAGTCTTTTCATTAGATTTTCTGACAGCTTCAGAAAACATAGAATCTCACCCGTCTTTTCCTTTAAAACACATTGTTGTAGTTTAAACCGTCCCCAGTGACCGGCAGAGGATTCTGCTGCTTCCTTTCCAATGGGTTATCCGGTAAGGATCAACATCACCGCTGCTAAACAGCATGTGGCCATTTTTCTGTGGTAACATAATATACGACCAAAGAAGTGGGATAAACAAAGTAAAATACTGATTCTTTTTTATAAGGGGTTAAAACAATTAGTTGATTAGTTGATTAACAACAATAATTTTCAGATATAATGATGTATGGTCAATTGCTTCAAAGCCATTTGAAGCCAAAGTATATAGAAAAAGTGGTTTTCTGGTTAATTGAAAAGAGAAACAGGATCAAACATTTCGAGTAAGTGATTGTGTGTGACAGAACTCGGGGATCTTCTGGCTTCAGTAATACATTGGAAAAACTGATAAAATGTCAAGTAAAACAAAAAGGACCTGTTGGCAGTTCAGCTTTAAATAAACTAAATTATAAATTATAACTTTTCACATTAAATATCGGGTTGTGAAAAAGACGACAGCTTTGTGGGTTCAAAACCCCCCGATGTGTAGAAATTCTATGTTATATAGAGGGAGTGCACCAGTCCATCAGACCCATGTCTGCTATTGAGTGAGCATTAAATTCATGTGTTTTCCCTCTAGATACATTAGCCTGCTTACTTTTAAATGAATAATTTGACATTTTGGGAAGCATGTTTCTTTGCTTTCTTGGAGAGAGTTAAATTAAAACACTGATAGCAGTCTTGCTAAATATGAAGCTACAGTTAGCTTAGCTTAGCCGAAAGGCTGGAAGCAGCCCAGGACTCAGATTTGATGCTTTTGTTTGTCGACCAAGTTTCCCTCTACACAAAACAAAACTATATTCCAATGATTCTGCTGCTCCTGAGCTCATAATAACCATTAATTCTACATTTAGATAATAGCTTTATAATAGACACCGTCTGAAAGGTGGTAATTCAACTATTTATTCATTATAAAGGCTGTAGTTTACAGTGGTGTTCAACTGGACTGCAATGTTTTGTAATGTAATCTATCCTCTTGTTTGTAAATGAGGGGAACACAACTTGGAGTCTCAAGACTGCTCTAAAACTGCAACTTCAATAATAAAAATACAGTGATATTAACACAGAGAGTTATTACCTTTGTAAAGGGAGAGTTTATGGATGAGCTGGTGTATAAGATTGCATTAGAGATTACTGATATACCTTATAATGTAGACACTGAGTATAGTTTTCCTTTTCAAAATGTTTGTTGGTTCATAGCTCAGTGATAAATGTGATAAATCTTTCTTTAGCTTGCATATATTTTGTTGGTCAGTGGTTTTGTGAACGTTAAATATGACTGAAAGCTTAGCTGTTCCTCTTTACCTTCGTCTAAACTAATTCAGCCACAGAACATAAGATAGATAGATAGATAGATAGATTACTTTATAACCAATTATTGTGACTATAAGTGAATTTTAGGTTCAAAAGATTAACAGAAAATGAACTTCAAATTGAACTCAAACATATTTCCCAAAAGTCAAACCTTTTCTTGAAATCGCCCCCAACTTTGCAACCACAAGCCAATAAATATATTTACAAAGCGCAGTAATAAAGAATTCCTTGGAAGAGAAATCCAAAAGGAGACCTCACTTCTGAAAACACTGACTACATAATCATAATACCCAGTTCATTGATTGATAAACTTTAATTTATTTGCCTTTAAAGAAACAAATGTAAAACTGTCTGCACTCCCCTGGATATTTGAACACTGAATTCAAATATGCACCTAAAATATTAAAAGATTTGTGCTAAAGAATAGCAAAGGGCATGAAAACAGGAGGAAAGTGTTTGTTGAACACTGTTATTTCCAACTTTGAAAATATAATACTTGAATCAACTGTTTTATGTACTCAGTAGCCACAATTCCTCCTGAACCATGGGTGTGGTGAACTATTACACTCCCTCTAAACAATGGAAGGTTGTGTGATTTTAATGGCTGAAATTAAAATTCCACAGAATATGTCTTTAAAAAGGCTTTGTCATTTGCATCCCATAATTCTCGCTGATTTAAAGG
This sequence comes from Platichthys flesus, assembly GCF_949316205.1. Taxonomy (NCBI): domain Eukaryota; kingdom Metazoa; phylum Chordata; class Actinopteri; order Pleuronectiformes; family Pleuronectidae; genus Platichthys; species Platichthys flesus. The sequence goes on along the minus strand of NC_084963.1, from coordinate 17,715,890 downwards.
AGTTCTGGGGCCATAAATAGAAGTATTGCTAAGTATCTAACCACTAATTAAGAAAAAGCTGTATAAAAATGCAGAGCGTCAACTACCACCTGCATGCTGTAGAAGCATTGGTCTATAGGAAATACAAAAATGTACAAAATAAATGTGCTGCAAAACAACTAGAATGCCTCATATACACATATAAATAAAACTACACGTCATCTGACTTGGCAGATGGACCCATCAATCGAAAACATGATAAGTACCCGATCAACCCTCCAGCTCCTTGAACAGCTACTCAACCCAACCAGCTTCCTTGGTATTGGAACAAAAAGGGGACACATTCTGTTTCTAAGGCAATTTGTACACTAGCAAATGAGAAACACAAGTGTTACTGTATGTTTCCCTTTTTTTTGGAGGCCCCCTCATTCAGAACTTGAGCCATGGGTGAGCTGCGATAGAGGCTTTACTGCGGTCTCCATAGTCATAGAGCAGTTCCTCGCCTTCGTCGACGTCCCGGGAGGCGACAAGGATGAGGTGAGGGACACCGTTGATGTCGTGGAGTTTGGTTTGGCAGTTTCCATTTTTACTGTGATTTATCAACCTACCCATTCGATCAGACTCTTTAGTGGCATCTACACTGTTGAAACAAAACAAACACAACGTTCACCTCAGTGTGTATTACACTGTCAAACTTGTAACAGACAGAAATGTGTTAAGGGGTTTCTTTAGAAAAAAGTGTTGTTAATAAATGATACAAGAAGCTATAAACGAGAACAGGGGCAGAAACATTTGTTTCACTCGTCATATCGAAGTTGCTGGTCACTTTTGTTAGGTTACTGGTTACGTCCGGCCACACTGGATGCAGCAGTGGCACGTGTGCATCACAGAATGTCGTGGATTTCATTTCAGCGGCCATTTTATCAGGTTGTCATGCGCATTTCTGTTGACTAAATCCATTTGTTTTAACCAGGTTTTTACTGTTACTGCAGGATTGGAAGATACATGGCTACATAGTTTAGAGTCCGGCCATTTAGTTGAGTACATAGGTGTCATCCAGAGGCTGACACGCCCCCGTGTGCCACAGCTCAGTGACTCAGCCATCACACGCTGCACACACAGTGAACATGGCCCAGGTGTAAGATTACTTAAAATAAAACATCATTTGAATTTCAGGTTATTTTATCAAGACTTTCAGAGGATCTTTTTTTCCATCTGACAAACATTGGCCACAATATTTAAAAAAGGTGTTTCTGAACAATTATGAACAAATAAAATTCTCCCATTATAAAAACTGGTTTTGTAACCGTCGGACTGACTGATTTTGCTATGAACTGTCAACATTGAACACTTACCAGTGGAAGCCAGGTGATCATTTCAGAACAAAATATTTAACTGTATTTAAATTTGGTAACGGTGGAAATGCTTCGGACTGCATACCAGTATGTTTTGCAGAGGTACTGGAAGTAGTACATGTAGCAGCCAGTGGCAGGGTTCTGAGCGTATTCGGCCTCCCTCTTCTTGGCATCGGTGATCTGCAGCAGGTCTCCGTGGTACTCTACCACGTACTCGCCTTTCTCGAAACACCGAGTGGCAAACACTCCTCTCCCCTTTCCTTCTATATGTTGCACCTTTAAAGAAGTGGGAGAGGTTTTCTGTGAGGACAGACACACGGCTGCCTTTGCTGTGGCACACCTAGAATCCTGCTTGACTACACAGCTCATCTCTGATTCATTTATCATGAAAAGCAGGGATTATTATCATTATAAAAGCCTGGATTGACTGAGCCTTACTAAATAAATCGGGATTAAAGCTAATATTATCAGACTGATGCCGTTTTCATGACAGGAACTCTGAAAAATGTCCAGAAAAGCGGTTTCTGACATTTCCCAGAGTTTGCCTTTCGCATTGGGACAAAAAGCTTCAGACTCAGCTGGATTGTTTATTTATGCATTGACAACAATGCAACAAACATTTCAACCTATACACAAACTCAATCCTAGAGTTGAATCAAAATATAAATCTATTCGTCCAGTTTCATGTCCAGCATGTGTCCTCTTTTAGCTCACTTCTCTGCTCTGCCTGAAATTGTGTCATACCATTGTAGATTTAAGCAATCAATGGTACTTGAGCTGTATCATTACCTGTTAACCTGAGATACATTTAGGCTGCAACATGGCTTGACTTAGGTATCAAGTTATTCTGAAGAGAAACAGTCAGACTCATTTCAACCTGCATCATCAAGCTTAGTGGAAAACGTTTAAGAAACACCAGCTGCTGTTAGCGATCGAAGCAGAAAAGTCAGTGTACCTCCATTCCTTCCTCTATTCCATTTGTGATGAGATCGTCTATGAGCTGCTTCTGTTCACACTGGCAAAATGAACATGGAGATGGCATTACTGAAAAACAGCCACACGCTGAGACACACACACACACACACACAGACACAGAGGGCCGGGCTATCTACTTTTTAAGCTGCACGGGCCTGAAACAAATCGTGCTCAGAATGCCTGTCAGGCTGGGGTCAGGGGTTCATTTGTAAGGTTTGGACAGAACATTGCTACCAGAGTCACACTCCAGTTCTAAGAGAGTCTTAGGTAAAGCTACGAGTTGAGGTAAGGTTGGGTTAGACATCAAAAAAGCTTAATCATAGTGGCTTCAGATTACGGTAGGGGGAAAAAATACTTTGACATTAACTGGTCTATTTAGGTCAGGAGGCATATTTTACTTTTTCTACATATCAGGAATGTTATTTCCTTCATGGTAAAAAATTATGATAAAATATATGATAGAATCTGTCACACACGCAGCTGGTCATTTGCAACATGAGCATCCAATCACTGGTTAAGGAGTAGAAGAAATGATCTGAACTTATGTACAAGCCAATACACGAAAAATCTGTTCCAACTATCTATACTAGCTCAAAATGTTGAGGTATAGAACAAAAATGATTGTATCTTACCTTTAAAGCCATTTTACTTTTTCTCGAGCTTCGTCTTATAGGATAGTAGTCAGTAACCTTTCGGTTTTGGGAGTTCATCCCAGCTGCACTGTAGTAGAAAAGGGAACATGACAGCGAATGGGTCAAAACCTTTGACACTATAAAGTTTGATGAAATCTTCAGCAGCACCAAGTATGGATGAGTGAGTTTTGTCAAGAAGTTTCAACCAATCTGTTTCCCCTTCGTTAAACGAGACGCATGATGCTTTTTCAGACTTTCTCTTTCCTCTAATGTGTTGAATCGGAGTTTTGTGAATGTGACAGGTCTGTAAAGTTAACAGGCCCAAAGTCTGTGGTAACACCTCGGCAGCAGTCCAGCTGATACTTCCGGGCTGTTGTGATGTCATGTCACATCAGCAATGGACAGTATGAGGAAGTGGATGTTTTCTGAACATTAGAGCATGCAAAGCCTTTTAAGTTATAACCCCAGGATAAAATCATGCACCCGTATATGAACAGACTATGTGTCCTCAAATGATGCAAATGTATGTGGAAGGTCACCAAAATCTACTCCGACCATCTCCTCCATATGGATGTACCTACATTGAAAATATGATGTTTCTACTGTCCCTCTTTTTTAAGTTATCATGTTTAAATATCATGCATGCCATACTAGGACCTGCGTACATTCGTCGAGATGGTTTCTTTCCCCCGATCTTGGGGCGGACATCTCTCCTCTTGTGACTGCGGCGTGCACTGCCATTGCCAGTGAGGAGGAGAGTGTGGCATAGGCTGTTGCCGAGAGGCAGGGAGGTTTCGGTAGGGGAACGAAGGCAGGTCTGAGGGCAGTAGAGCTGCGGAGGTGACGGTTGTTCATCTGTCCAGAACGGTGAACACTGGCTCTTTGCGTCTTTAGGTGTAGCGATGGTATGTGTTCTCCAGCCTGGGAGGAATGAGGAAAGAGGGGATAAGAACAAGACGTTTGTCCATCATGCGTTTCTAGTTCTTCTTACTCCCTACTCTTACATAATCTGATCGAATATAAAAATAAACAGTTGACCTGTTTGCTCTGCTGTGGAGAGATTTCCAAATAAAGTCTCTCTCCTTAGCTTGAGACTGGGCTGATAGAGCTGTGGCAAAGACACTTACCCTCTCCCTGCCACTGAGCTTCATTTTGCTGTGAGATTATTGGAGGGCATCTCCCTTCCTGTGTCAGCTTGATCCTCTTTTCATCCTGACCTGGTGATGCGGACTTGGTGTGGCTTAAGACAGTAAGTGAATTGCAAACAATATCCTGTGAATGCATAGAGAGACAAAAAAAAACACTTACACTCCACATGTACAGACATTTGTACAACTTGGATATGCACTCAGCACTTGATGGGGGATGTGTTTGTTCACTTTCTTGCTGAGAGTTAGAAGATTGAAAAAGTCCCCACATTCACAGGTTTGCTGTCACCATTTCTGACCAATACTCACTGGTTTTTAGTTATTTAAAAAAAAAAAAATCTGTATTTCAGACCGACTATTGTACAAGCCTCCGCTTTTCTATCACCACGAAGACCTCAAGGCTGTTCCAAGAAATGTAACTTTTTAAAAACCACCTACTGGCTCTAGACTCTGAGAGAGATATTGTCTCCTTATCGTCTACACTCAAACAATATGCTTCATATTGATGGAGTCTTTATACACCTCTGTGTGTATCAATCTTATGTTTCCAGTATAAGTTAAGACATCGATACGTACAGTATATTCGCAAATTGGCAATATTACAATATTAAGTGTGATTTGAGGGCGAAAGCTAAAGCAATTCTTTGAGTCAGATGCATTGACATCCGATGGTAATATCACTCATATAGCAGTTAATGTATTAGAAAAAAATTAACCACAATATGACTTTCTGATTCGGTTATATATTCGTTTATTATATTTGAACATAATTAAGCAATGTGCAAGTACTTGGAGTATTCTCCACCAGGGGTGTGGGAGGGGCCCTGAGGAGGGACCATGCAGGCTCCACACCTACTCTCCCATTAGTCCCTTTAAAGGTTCCGTTTGTAGACTTTAGTGACATCTAGTGGTGACGTTAGATGTTGCAGCTGATCAACCCGCACCTCAGCCCCCCTTCCAAACACGAGAGAGAACCTGTCAAACTAAAAGGTGTTTTGTTTGACAGTCTGGACTACTGTGAAAAACATGGCGGCCTCTGTAATGAGGACCCGCCCCTGATGTAAAAACAAAGTAGTTAAATATAAAAGGGCCAATCTAGGGTAAAGAAAACAACAATTCATACAATTTAGATGAAACACACTCGTGAAAACATCACTCGGATTATTTTATATTCAGTTTCTGCCAATGGATCCATTTTCACCTAAACGCTACACACTGGACCTTTAAATCCCAGTCAGGGCACAGGCAGACAGGCCTGTGGGCTCTGCCTTTGCTGGCCGAATCAAACCACACATAAACACATGCCTGTAAACCTCAGCCCCTCCGACTGAGAGCGACCAGGGTGTTGGTCGGAGCCATCTCCTGCTAGAACGTACTGTTTTCACGACGTCCTCCGGCGGCACATGTAACAGTCACCACAGGCTAATGTTAGCAAGGCACTGCCCAACAGTAAGGCTCGTCAGTAACTACACCAACTTACAGTCAGACCTGTGACTGTAGAAACATATGTGTCTGTGCCGGAGCCCAGCGGGTGAACACGCTAGTGTCGCTCCGAATAAAGAGCTTGCTCACTGGCTCTGGTTCGAGCTCCTTGACCGATGTCTGTCACGGCGGTGATGCCCCGACGAGCAAACTTACCCCGTTCATGACTTGTTTTCGTGGCTCCTCACTCGGCTCCAGCGCCTCCCCTTCGAGGAAAAACAATAAATGAAAACCTCCGCCGGAAGGGAGATGAACCTCGCCCCGCTCCTGTGGCAGTGCCCTCGCGACACGGTGGCCCCCGTCCGTGACGACTGAGTGCCCGTGAATGGTGTTTGAAGCAGCTCAGCCGATGCAGCCTCCGCAGCTCCGCTCCGCCATTTTTCTACATGGAAATGAAGGGGAAGAGGCGGGGCAATGTCGCCCTCTGAAGGCCGACTTAGGTAGTGCATATATTGCATCGACTACCACCCCCCATTTTGATGATTTACATATGCATAATATTCATTAATATTAATAGACATTAATTCAATATTATCTCAGGTACTAGACCACCAAGCTACATGAGTGAGTCAAAGTAATTCCAGTGTCAACTTTGTTACAGATAATACTAGAATCTAGTCAGTATACACATATGTGTTGTATTATTTTGGCTTCTGCAGCCAACTTGGAGGACAGAGGAAAAATAAATGAAGTTATTCAAAGCTACTAAATTAGGTTGTGTAGTGGAGAAGGTACACTGTGCACAGGGCAACTATTTCTTCAGTGCCTGAGAAAACTTACATGACTAATGGACTAGTATTTGCTAGAAGGTATGTAGTTGACCTGGAAACAAAGGGGATATTATACACCATCCCGCTGCACACCAGCATGGTGGTATCGGTTTGTTTTTGCAGTATAGTAGTTAATAGTAGCTTGTGAATGAAAAAGGTCATATGAATGCAGCAAGCGGACCACTCTACAAGATAACTGCAACCTTTTATAATGTCAAATGTATTTATGACACCATGTAGCTCACAGTCGTTTCACAACTTCACAGAATGTGCTCAGCTTTGCTCTAAATAATAAAAATGAAGACCAAGTCTGAACTGAGAAAGATATGGTGACTGAAGAGAATATTAACTGAATTTTGAATGAATTAGTGCAGGAATCTGGATGTTTTTTCCAGAACTGGTTTTAATATAAAGAAACAATAATTCTGCACAGATGTCTGTAACAGCTGGTGTGTTGAACCTCCAGTTTACAGTATGCAGAATGTATTGCAATATTTCTTGTGTATTGGTGTAATACAATACTACAATTTATCTTAAAATATGTTGCAGATGATTAAACAGTGGGCCTATACCATCTACTAGAGCAAATAACAGCTAATATTCTCCATCATAATGATATTACCCCTACAACTCTAAGTAAACTGTTTGTTGATGCATGCGTTAACACTATTACTCATGTCATAAGAGCCCGAATACTGCAATAGATAGATGGATGAATAGATAGATAGATAGATAGATAGATAGATAGATAGATAGATAGACAGACTGTTGGTCACAAGATAGATAGATAGATAGATGAATAGATAGATAGATGGATAGATATATACCTTATTGATCTTTACTAAACTCACAAAGACACAGCTCTGTTTAAAGTTATCTGTAAATATATTATTACAGCAGTTTTATCATTTTTACCCTTACTTGTGCACATCCAATAGTTATTACTGTGTAAAAGTCCATGGAACAATAAACTAACAGAGCATCAACATTTGAAGAAAAGCTAATTTCCACTTTAAATCGGTTTGTTGCACTGGTTTTGTTCATTTCTTCTCACTGCCAGAAAAAACAATGAACACCACGTGTTTCTCCTCGTTTTGCTCCAGCGTTCATGTTATTGATGAGGAGCAGCGGCAGAGGAAGAGGACGCAGAAGAAGAATCTACCAGCGTCACTTCCGACGCAGAGCTGTCATGGTCACGTGACGTCGCGTTAGCTCGGTGACTCTGCTATGTTTGTCGTTTGCGTTATCGTTTTTTAAAATGACACATTTCTCGCTCCGGACGCTCCGGTGTGGTGGCGGGGCGCCCCGCGGCCGCTCCGGGGCCCGTTCTCATCGACGCCGGGAGCGGAGGCTGCGGGAGAAGACGGCCGCTGTGGAGCTGCGCGTCACGTGACCCGCATGCGGCCGAGCATTTGATAAAAAGATGGCGTGAGCGCGGCGGAGCGGAGAGGACAACAACCCACCGACCGACAGACTGTCCAACCGACCGCCAGGTAACCTCACCCTCGCGGCAGGACACAGTCTGTGTAACTCCAAGTGGATACTTCCGTCGCTTAACACGACAGCTCGCCGCCATGTTGTGACACCTGCGGGCCAATTTACACGCTGGTTGTTTTCGATTTGAGGCGCTAACTGCAGCGGTGCTAACGCGCCTGGTTGCTAACGTTGGCTAGCTACTGCGATGACACTGCGTGAGAGCAGCAGCAACCACAACAACAACAACAACAACCGTGTGAGCTGACCGACAGCTGCCGTGAGACGGACCCGAGGAGGACACAGTGAGTGCCGCCGTGGTGCTTTTATAACCGGAGCTGAGCGCTGCAGCTGCTCGCTAACATGTATCATGGATTCCGATTCAGGCGGTGGCTGCAGTGGGTGGACTTAGCTAACCAAAACGTAGCGATTAACCTGTTAACGTAAATACTACCGCCCAGAGAAAGTTGGAAACACCGGGTAGTGAAGGCGTTATGTCACCGTGTGTGAGCGGGCTAAAGCGGCTACAGGGGGCTGCTGACATCCGTGACATGTAAAGCGTCTTGTTTATTCTCTCTGGAGACAGTTAGCTGCTCCATGCTCGAGATGAAGAGCCGTCATGTTAGCATGTGCGTGTCTGACTTCACTGTCTCCTCACCGTAAATAAAGTGCCCTTTAGCGTACAGCGCTGCTAACCCTGCTAACCCGTGTCACCCTGAGCTAAACCAGGCCACTTATAAGCTGCGGAGACACAGTTGCCTCTCGTTTATTTCGCTGCTGCACCCGAGTCGTAACCAGAGGGTTACATGTTTGATACGGTGACACTGCATAGATATATCCTGTTTGTTTGTAATTATTAACCGGCTGAGTTAACGCAGAGTCCGGGAGGAGGAGGGCTGTGTTGAGTCAGAGGGATCAGGAAGTCGAGGGCATTGCAAACACGTGTCTTGTTTTGTGTCACTTTGGATCGGGACGCGGAGCAGAGCTGGTGTGTAAACCCCTCTATGATACATGGATACGTCTCATTCTTCCATCGTTAGTCTCGGAGTGACGTTAGGTGTCCCGGGTCAGTGTTCACTTTTCTTTTAAGTTTCGTTTTCACTACTTTTGGCTGGCTGCAAGCGCTGTTTGGTGAACATTTAAAGTAGATGCTTAATACCCTATTACATTGACTTAACTTACGTGTTGGATATAACCTAAACACCTTGGTCGTTTTATAATTTATGTCAAAAAAGTATCGCTGGCTCTTTATCTTTTGAAAGTGGCTGTTACATTTACAGTTAATTGCCTGTTCAACCCCCACACGTGTGAGCTACATGTGGGTCTCTTAATATTTCTCATGCCTTAGGCTGCAAATAACATTATTTTCATCATTGGTGGATTTACCAGTTATTTATCGATTTGTCACTTAAATGGTCAAATGTTCAGCTGTAATTTCACGGTCCAAGTTGAGGTCAAACCATCAGCTTAAAAATAGTTTACAGTGATGTTAAAGAAAAGCATCAAATACTCACATTTACAAAGTCATATTCTGCTAAATTTGTTTAGAATTGTTGCGTTCAGGTGACTAATATGGCTGTTTAGTTAACAAGCAACACAACAGATTATTTACTATTTGTTGGAGTCCATTTAGGTTATTGGAATGAATTATAATAGCAACGCCTGTGTTTTGTAAGGCATGTCTGGTTCATCATGTAGCTCAGGCAGAGACTAGTCTTTTTGTCAATATTTAAAAGTGCCTATAAAAAGTTACTTAATGTGGAGAAAAACGTGCTGTGTAATAAGATCTTAAACTCAAAGACTGATTTGAAAATACCAGTGACATGAGATTGTAAACCTCTTTTGCTGGGTAAATCAAAATGTACAATGAACAGATTATGTCTGAGCTTTTTTAACTCATGTCAGCAGTGGTTTATGTCATAATAAGCTTATTTAGTTCATGAATTGACAGGACCTTTGCAAATGTCCCATTTTTTTCATTAAAACTTCTCATATTTTTCAGTCCTTTTGTTCTGTGTTGCAATGATAACAACCAGTTTACAATCTTTAAAGCGCTTGTTTTGAAAGATTACATTTTCTCTCAAGATCAACCAAAACTGAAATTGAAACATACAATTTTAAATATCATCACAGATAGGATGGGATGACATTTCTTTTCAATTCATGAGCAAATTGTTAGTAAGGTACATGAAAGACTTAAAATTTAAGTTATAAACATTTGTTTTGCAGATGGATCCTGGACAGGATTTACTTCTTGCCGCTCTAAGTGAGAGTGGCATTTGTCCAAATGATTTTGGCCTATTCGATGTTGATTCTCAGGATGTTGCGCAGCCCTCTACAACCCAGCAAGTAAGGTTTTCTTTGTTGTAGGTTTTATGGAGGCAATTTTCTTACACTTTTATAACATAATGTTGAAATTTCCGGTTCTCCCTTTCAGTCTATCTCCATCAGTGCCCTGGATGTTGGAGTGGGGACAGAGGCAGTGGAATTTGTTCGAGCAGAGCCTCAAGCTCCAGTCCCTATAGTTACTATCAGAGTGAGATTACGGAACATGCTCTTTACTTTATTAATTATTTAAAACATAATGTTGATATTGTTTTGTAGTGTATATTAAAATGAAACTTACCTCTGTCTAATATCTCCAACAGCACAAACCTCAACCATCAACCACCACGTTTGTCTTAAATCAGCTGAATCAGTTGCCATCGCTAGGATCGACTGTGTCCAAGCAATCAGTTTCAAACCCAATCAAGCATACAATAACTGTCACCAAGGTGGTCCATGTTGCTAATTCAGCCCTGCGAGGCTCATCCACCCTTTCCCACACAACTGTTAATCCTTCAGTGTCCAGAGTAGTGCCTTCTAACAGAGATCAGGTAAGTTTACGGAACCATGTTTCAATATTGTTTTTTTTTAAAAAATGGAAGACAACCGAATATCACAGCAGAGCATGCCTCTTGTTAATCAAGTTATCTTTTTTATCTTCTCAGCAAATTCAGTTGAAAGACCTGCTTAGGACTGGTCATGTGAAGAGCACTGGCCTGAAGGGAAACAGTCTGATGGAGCTGATGAAACTAAAGCCCCCACCTAACATTGCTCCACCAGTAGCATCAGCCACCGGTCCCGGTAAATTATTTAAATGCATAAGTAGCTTGGAGTTGTCACTGATGTCACCATTATATTTTAATGCAGACTTTAGGCCGTATAAAATGACATTTGTTTGTGTTCAGCCAGAACTAAACGATGTCCCTGTTCACTCCTGAAAAACGGCATGAATAAACTACAAATATTTATAATAGAGTTGCTATGTAGAACTTATATATAGAGATTACAGTCAAAAATGCAATAAACAAACCTAATAGTGCCCTTTAATCAACCTGCACGTACACTTTATCCAATGAAGTCATAGGAAATCTCTATTTTGAAAACGTTAAAATTATGATAAGAGAGCCAATTAAAAAGATGTGATTAAAAAATCTTTTGAATTAAATTGTGTTTTCTGAAGAAACTTAAGAGGGTATTGATATTGTTAGTCTAAGTTCATGGCAGGTCACTTCCGAATGAATGTGCTGAATGAGAATACAAATTATTTTTCTTTTGTCTTGCAGCTGCTGCTGTTGTCCACATTTTATTTGGACATTGTTTATTTGAACAATAGAATTTCAAACCCTTTATAAATCTGATTAACTGCGCAAAGTTTTGTGAATAAATATGACAAAGCTCAATTATGAGATGCTGGAATTATCAACCTTTGGTTTCCAAGTCCTTCTTAATCGTAATATTCAGCAGTTGTGTGTCATTCGCTGTATCTGTAATGTACCTTGTCTCTGCTGTTTTAAGGCGAAATTAACAATGGGATCAAAAAGGAAGTCATGGGTAGAGATGCTGCCAGGATCTGGATTAGTGATGACGTTAAAGTACACAACTTTTCACATTCTCAGGTGAGGTTTTTTCTTTAATCTTTTAGAAACATGAATTCCAATACCGCTAATTGCATTGTTTTTTAAAGGCATAGTGTTTGTGGTTACATTTAGGAAATTATTAAAAGCAGATGAACATTGTAAGAAACTATTGTCGTTATGTCAATATGTGTTCAGAAACCTCCAGGGATGAGAGAAGAGGATGAGCCTGAGGAGGAAGAGGAAGATGAATTGGGTCATGCAGAAACATATGCAGAGTACATGCCAATGAAACGTAAGTATAATTGTTGTGGTATTGGAGCATACATCTTTTGGTTTTAAACAACAGTACAGTGTTGCGGTGCAGAACATGTTGCAATGGTAACATTAGTTACAGTATATTTAATGGTGAAGTGTAGTCATACTAACTTAATTTGTAGTTTTTAAGCAGTCACTTTGATCAGTCCAGATGGAAAATAGACTTGATCGAATTACAACCACCCACCCATGGTTAATTACGCTCAGTCAAACCAAACGCATCCCTGTCATTGATTATGGTCTCATCCACTGTTTGTCAATGTAGTAAGAATTGGCTTGCGGCATCCCGATCCTGTGGTGGAGACCAGTTCCTTGTCGAGTGTCAGCCCCCCAGAGGTGTGGTACAGGCTGTCAATCCCAGAAGAAACCATTGATCGCGGCTGCCTGTCTGCTCTGCAGCTTGAAGCCGTCACATATGCAGCTCAGGTAAGCAGTCATTTTTAGTGAACAAAAACAATGATGAAAAATGCTTAAACATAATAAAGCTACATTTTAATGTATCCTTTGAACATTTTAATTGCGACTAAATGTGTTTCTGTCAGACATATACTTAACTATTATGTAAATCACACACTAAATTAAGTTATTTCTGTTTTAATGCAAAGTTGTATTTAGTTACCCCATGCACATGCCCCTGATTGGTAAAATGCACTGTAATCAGTATCTGTAACTACTGAGTTTTAAATCGGGTGCACTACAAGTTAACACTAAATACGGTTTCGTTTGTGACTTGCTTGAAAGGAGCAGTTTTAATTGTGCATTTCTTTTGTGTCTTATACACAGCAACACGAGACATTCCTTCCCAATGGTGACCGAGCTGCCTATCTGATTGGTGATGGAGCTGGTGTTGGGAAAGGCCGCACCATTGCAGGGATCATCTATGAGAATTACCTTCTTGGCCGGAAAAGATCACTTTGGTAAATACCGTCATTGTCTTGCATTACATTTGACAAACTATTACTTTACAAATAAATGGCAACTTCTTGCGTCAATACTTTGTTACTTATTCACTTCTTTTTATCAGGTTTAGTGTCTCAAATGACCTGAAGTACGACGCTGAGCGGGACTTGAAGGACATTGGAGCAAAAAACATTCAGGTTCATTCACTGAACAAGGTAAGATGCTGTACTTAACATGTGAGAAGGGTTTTCTTGCTAATTTATGTCAAAGTGTGACTCAATTGCACTTCTATATTTACAGTTCAAATATGGCAAAATCTCCTCAAAACACAATGGGAGTGTCAGGAAAGGTGTGATCTTTGCCACCTACTCATCCTTGATAGGAGAGAGCCAATCAGGAGGCAAATACAAGACCAGATTTCAACAGCTTCTCCACTGGTGTGGGGAGGACTTTGATGGAGTTGTATCTTTTCATTGAAGTTTTGATTCCATAGTTATATTTTTTTAATATTTGCAAACGTGAATCAAATTACATTAGATCATTTTTTTTAACATCTTTTCAGAAATGCAGTCATTTTTTCTTAACCACTTATGTCTAGATTGTCTATGATGAGTGTCACAAAGCCAAAAATGTGTGTCCAATTGGATCGTCCAAACCTACAAAAACTGGGCTTGCAGTGTTGGAACTGCAGAACAAGCTCCCCAAGGCTCGGGTTGTGTATGCAAGTGCTACAGGTTAGTAGATGTAATGAACTGAAATCTGTTTCTTAAAACTTTAAAAAAAGGTCAATCGGAGAATAATGTACCTTTTTCTCACCAGGTGCCTCTGAACCCCGGAACATGGCCTACATGAACCGACTGGGCATCTGGGGGCACAAAACGCCTTTCAGAGAATTTGGCAACTTTATCCAAGCTGTTGAGCGCAGGTTAGTTTCTGTGTGACAGCAAAAAGTCTCGACAGTTGATTGGTCTCTGGCTAACATGAACGGTTTTGGTAATTTTTCCTCAATTTCAGAGGTGTTGGTGCCATGGAGATAGTAGCTATGGACATGAAACTGAGGGGGATGTACATTGCAAGGCAGTTGAGTTTTACAGGTGTGACTTTCAAGATTGAGGAAGTGCCCTTGACTCAGAAATACATCAACATGTACAACAAATCTGTGAGGCTGGTAAGCAAATATAAATGTGCTTATAGAAATATTGTCTCGACACAATACATTCATTATTGTTTTCGCAAATATTTAATTAAAACTTATTTAATTTATATTTCACTGCTTCTCTTAGTGGGTGAGTGCACGTGAGAAGTTCCAACAGGCTGCTAATCTGATGGAAGCAGAACAACGCATGAGGAAGTCCATGTGGGGCCAGTTCTGGTCTGCTCACCAGCGATTTTTCAAGTATCTCTGCATCGCATCCAAAGTCCGCAGAGTGGTGCAGCTTGCTAGAGAGGAGGTCCAAAATGGAAAGGTTAGACAACACTTGAAAAATTTAAGCTACAGACACTTGTGTTTTACCAAGAAGCACACGTAAAAATGCCATGGACCATAGTGCAAGCATGCAGTTGCAAATAGCGCTGCATACTGCGAGTTAGAGAACTCTTGGTTATTATGAGAAGTAACGGACTGCGATAGTCTAGAAAATGAATGGGAGAGATTGTAAAGAGACATTAACCATCAGGTGGGCAACTCCAATGGAGTTGGACCTGCACAATTATTATTATTATTATTCTTATTGTTATAAATATTCTGATTCTAGACTTAATCAACTATTGTTTCAGTAATTTTGTAATGTTTGCATTACTAGAAAGATTGTTGTAAGTTGTATCAACAAATGACAAGTGGTGGGTCATCATGTCCTTCGTGTGGTGCTCCCGATTCTAATACTAAACACATACCATGAATTCTCATAAGTGTAAATGACGACTAAACTAGCCACCAACAGGTATTGATTTAGCAAATGGGTTAGGGTTAGTGAAATAACCTGTTGCCAAACATAACTGGCACAGATGTCAAATTCAGAGTAACACCTAATTCCACAACACTAGTTCCATCAGTACAACAGTAATGTCACACTCTCCCCTTGTTGTTCTGATTTTCTGTTTAACATAAAGATATGTTCGATCTAGCTATTAACCCCTGCTTTCCAAGAGCCTGTTCATTTTGATATGGGCTAATGAACATTCACTGTGTAAGAAATAATAGTTAAGAATAATGTGCTCATTAGCTAAGATAATTTGAATATTTTTTGTTCCAATCAGAATTCTGGCTGTTAAAAAATATTTGTTAATAACCCTAACCCCTGGTTTACCAAAAAAATGTATTAGCAATTTCTTATTGTAACAGTGGTGGTGATTAGTGATAGTCTGTGATACCTACATTGAATGCAAATACTGACCAGCTGTTTCCTCTGTAGTGTGTGGTGATTGGTCTTCAGTCCACTGGTGAAGCAAGAACACTGGAGGCCCTGGAGGAAGGAGGAGGAGAACTCAATGACTTTGTGTCGACTGCAAAGTATGTACCACAACTGATTTGTCTCAGTTTTACCAGGAGAAACAAAGTATCAACTGTAATGTATTTTGTTGCAGAGGAGTGTTGCAGTCCTTGATTGAGAAGCACTTTCCAGCTCCAGACAGACAGAAGCTTTACAGTCTGCTAGGCATTGACCTCCCAGCTAAGAAGGCCCCCACTCCTTCTGTCACTGTAGCAGAACCTGAACTGAAGGGCAAGAAAAGAAAAGGTAATAAACAATAAAGCTAATGTCATCTAGCTATAGCTGATTCAAACTGAACCTGTGGTCTTGTTCTATTAGACTCCATAAAACGAATAAGTAAATAATGCCCTGTCTTGATATTGTAGTTTACTTTTACTCATTCTCTGATCATCTCTCCAGGTTCAGAGGTAAAAAAGCAGCAGCAGAAGAAGAGGCATCGCACCCACGGTGGACTGTCGGGTACGAGTTCGGAGGAGAGCCAGTCTGGGGATTCGGACGGAGAGTCTGGTAAAGACAGTGATGAAAGCTTCAAATCTGTCAGCTCAGCAGATGAAGACGATGATTTCAACCCATTCAGAGATGAGTCTGATGATGATGATGAAGACGGTGAGACAAATACAGATAGTGGATGTCGAATAAATATTTTTTTGGCGGTTATAGGAAACGTTTATGCCTTCATTTGTGTAGATCCATGGCTTATCAGAAAAGAACCAAAGAAGGGTAAAGAAAAGAAGAAGAAAAAGAGAAAGAAGAGTATTGATCCAGACTCTATTCAAAGTGCCTTGTTAGCCTCAGGGCTAGGCTCCACCAGGCCTGCTTTCACTGCCTCCGTTAACATCCCCAAAGCACCTGCCACAGGTAAGCGCATCTTCACAAAGCAAAGTAGAAATATAACTATTTTAGAGTCTTGTTAGAATTACTGAATACCTTGTTTTGCTTGGTCCTAAGTCAAGGCAGAGAGTCATCAGGATACCTGCCTAACAAGTCAGGACTCAGTGGAACATGCCCAGAAAATGAAGAAAGATCTGCTGGAAAAACTTGAGGAGCTGGCAGAGTTTCTACCTCCCAACACTCTAGATGAGCTCATAGATGAACTTGGTGGACCCGAAAATGTTGCTGAGGTATATACACCTCAATGTGGTTAAGGTTTTCAATTTTTTTTAAATTTAAGTCTTTGGTTTAACTAATTTACCTGTTCCTTCGACCATGCTTCAGATGACTGGTCGTAAAGGTCGAGTGGTCAGTAATGATGATGGTAGCATCAGCTACCAGTCTCGCTCTGAGCTGGATGTCCCAGTTGAAATCCTCAACCTCACAGAGAAGCAGAGATTCATGGATGGAGAGAAGGTAAAAGCACTGTCAATGCGGAAATGGGCTAATATGTAACTTATAATTCATCAGAGGTTTTGCGCTTTATTTACTGTTACTGTCTCTCTTTGGTTGCTTTCACACCCGCAGTTGGGTTAATTTGGTCTAAACCCTTGACATAATTCCGCAATACATCACCAGTGTTATATTAAGTTATAAGGAAATTCTGACATTTTATGCATATAACTGAACTTTTTGTGTGTTTTGTTGTCTAGTGAAAACAAGTTATTGTTATTATTATTATTATTATTATTATTATTATTATTATAGCTTAAGATTTCAGATTAATCTCATAAATAATTACAAAGGTAAAGAGGCCTCATGTATTATGTTCCAGGCCAATAGTCACTACATATAATTTTCTTTTTAATTTAGAACTGCCAAAGTATATTGCACACAAGCGTTACCTATGATTGCCTAATCCCTCTCTAAACCCTTGCATGGCGACAGGCGCATGGTTCATAACAATACCTACAGATGGCTTGTAATTAGTCGTTTGTTAGTAGCACTGAAATTGCATAGCGACAGTCACAAAAAAAACAAGGTTAGTTTGTTTTCACAAACAAGTGTATCTTGAACTGGACTGGAGCTCTCCTGTCATGCTGTCTTCTGGGTGAGACATGGACCAAACCTCATTATCATACATCAAATACATTTTTCTTAGAGATGGTTTCTGTCATTTAAGGTATCTTCACACTGAAAATATCATCTAAAGTGTAAATTTTTCTGATAGGATTGGTCTTAATTAGTTATTTGATGCTGTTAAAACTATGATTGTTCAAATGAACCATAATAACACGGCTTCATTCACCAATCACTGCTGCACAGAGTGGCTCCAAATGTGCAAGATGGCAGCGTTCGTATTCCAGATATTTTGGCTTCTTGTTATGGATAGTGGGAGGAAGTTAATACACGTCGTTCATCATTATATAGTGTGTGGTCCTGACCATTTAAAAATGCAATAAACAGGCTAATGCAGCTGGATTGAACTTCACCGCACAAAAATGGATGTGAAAGCAGCAATTTGATTCACTTATCACGAAGCATCATCCAGGCTACGTCTCTGTACCAGTTTCTTGTTATACTGAAAGATCTAAAACTTTACAGCACTAACAAAGATATTTGCATATAACAAAAATGTGTGCTAATTCTACTTTAACGTGAAAAGTAACTGTAGTTGTCTTTCTTTTCAACCAGAACATAGCCATCATCTCAGAAGCTGCCAGCTCAGGTATTTCCTTGCAGGCTGATCGTCGAGTGAAGAACCAGCGGCGGAGAGTCCACATGACACTAGAGCTTCCATGGAGCGCAGACAGAGCTATACAGCAGTTCGGTCAGTTGATACCCCTGGGATCCTCGGGACTTCTATTGTGTAATAGATTTATGATTTCAAAATGTACCAATCTTCTTTCCCCCTTATTTGTTTGGACACAGGGAGAACTCACAGGTCAAACCAGGTTACAGCTCCAGAATATGTCTTCCTCATATCGGAGCTTGCAGGGGAGCAGAGATTTGCATCCATTGTTGCCAAAAGACTTGAAAGCCTGGTAAGGACCCTCTGAATTTTTGATTGAGATTTGTGCTGAAAATGTATTTCACATAATAATTTATTCTTAACACTTATTCCATTTGTGGGGATCCTTTCTGACAGGGTGCTCTGACTCATGGAGACAGAAGAGCGACAGAAACCCGAGATCTCAGCAGGTTCAATTTTGACAACAAAGTAAGTACATCCAGAATTAGTCCGAGGGAAGTTCCTTTAGTTGTCTTAATTTTCCAGTGGCTCACTCATGTTTATCTTTGCTACAGTATGGCAGAAGTGCTCTGGAAATTGTGATGAAGTCAATTGTGAAACTGGATTCTCCATTAGTGCCTCCACCCTCTAACTTTAAAGGGGATTTCTTCAAAGGTATGACTCATGCTGCTGCAAACAAGGCAGTGAATCAGTTTCATTCTGACATATGTTCATTCATTTGTTTGCTGTATTTTTCTGTTGTGTATAATTTCTTTTTAGTAACAAAAAGTAATGTTTTTTGTTCTGTGACTGAAGGGTAATGAGGGTATTTTTCTCCTGTAGAAATTCAAGTCGGACTAATAGGGGTCGGACTCATAAATATCGAGGACAGATCTGGCACACTGTCACTTGACAAAGGTGATCAATATATATATATATATATATATATATGTTTTTTTCAATTTCAATTTTTTTCTTTCTTTAAATTATCAAAAAAGGAACAGCATTACGGCTATTCTTGTTAAAAATATACTTAGGCGCTGTACTCGGAAAACTAAAATCTAATGCAAATGCTCTGTGACTGACAGACTACAACAACATCGGCAAGTTCCTGAATCGTATTTTGGGCATGGAAGTCCAGCAGCAGAACGCCTTGTTCCAGTACTTTTCTGACACACTTGCAGCAGTCATTCAGGAAGCCAAGAAGAACGGCAGATATGACATGGGCATTCTTGGTAAGATATTGTAGTTATAACCACTTCTTCAAATAACTATTTTCACAAAGACTGAAGTAAAACTGTGACAGCAGACATTTTGCCAAATACATTTATTTAGTGTTTTCTTCTCTGAAATCATTGAAGTGGTAGTATGTCCTGAACCTCCACTTGTCATGTATTAGATCTGGGCTCTGGTGATGAGAAGGTGAAAAAGGTTGACTGCAGGAAATTCCTAACACCAGGCTACACCACATCAGGACATGTGGAACTCTTCACAGTACGTTCATTTATGCATATTTATATTTTCTGTGGAGTAACAGGTAATGCTCTTTGCCTGACTTAATATCTGTGTCTCTTTTGACAGGTGAGTGTGGAGAGGGGAATGGCATGGGAAGAAGCCACACATGCCTGGGCAGATCAGAGTGGTCCAGATGATGGTTTCTATGTACAGGTATGAAAAAGCTGAAGGTTTTTCTCATTTAAAGCTTTGTATTGGCTAAAATTACATTTTCTTTCTGCAATCTGGCTTGGAAATTGTAAATTGAGATAGATTTAAGATATGTGATCTTTTCTGTGCGAAAAGATTTTAGCTCTACCTTATTGATAGTATCTAATACGGCAACCAATATTTTCACAAGTAATCCATTACATATTTAGGCTATAAAATATAAGAATATGGTTAACGATGCACCAGGTGAATACTTTTGTTGCGGTTAAACTAACCATCCAACAAACACATTTATTGGCAGACATTTTGACTTGGATTAGCCTGAAACGCATTGATAAAAGTAATTCTGTTCAACGATGCCTTTGTTCTATTAAAGTAAGTGAGTCATAATAAATAAGTGAGCTTGCATCATACCACACCTCTGGAATGTGCTCAGTGAAACTGGATTTAGTGGTTTTAAAATGTTCTGCAACCCCTAAGTTTTTACTGCTATGAAAAATAGTCCGTACCCGAAGATGTTACGTTTCTAATGATGGAACGGATCTTACTGTTTTTTTTTTTAAACCTTGTCTTTCACTTTCAGATGAGGAACAACAAGAAAACTGCCATTCTGGTTAAAGAGGTGAACAGTAAGAAGAGGCTGTTCCTGGTTTACAGGCCAAACACCGGAAGACAAGTCAAACTGGAGACGTACACAGACATCAAGAAGAAGTTTAAAAAGGTTACACAACATTCTTTATAATTTCTTCTATGACAGGAACCCTTAATGCTTTTTATGATGAATAATTTCTTCTTTTTTTCTCTCTCTGTCTGTTAGGTGTTGTCGGACGATGCCAAGCAGCACTGGGATGACCAGTACAAGTCGTCAGCACTAATCTGCTCTCATGCATATTGGTATGTGCATTTAATGTGAAAGGATAATACTGGTTATATTATTATTAGATCTCACAACAACACCAACAATGAATATCTGTAGATCCAAATCATTATATACATTTGTACCCTAGAGGTCCATATTAGGCAGTTTCCTTATATCACAAAGAACACTAGCTTGTAATTTCCACATACTTTACCTTCCTTCAGCTTGAAATTCTCAATTGATCAATAATGATGTATTACTTTGAGCTTCTCTGTTGATCTGTTCACTTAAAGACGTTTGGCCTCCAGCTCTGTATAAGGTTGTAAATCTGTCTGTGTTTTATTGTATCCACAGGCGGGGGAACTGTAAGAAAGCGTCAGTGGGTCTACAGTGTGAAGTTGGTCTTCGGTGTAGGACGTACTTTGTTCTGTGCGGCTCTGTGCTCAGTGTGTGGAACGAGCTGGAGGAAGTACTAACCCCCGTCAGTGGAACCAATGTAAAAGTGCAGATTGTTCGCCTCAGAACAGAAGATGGACAGAGGATAGTTGGTAAGTTGAAGGACATCTGCTTTACAGGAGCTGGTTCGTATTTAAACAAAAAAGTGCTAGTTTGCTTTCTTACTGAGAATTCCAATCACTATCCAATGATCTTTGTCTCCTGTGAGACATAAGGCCACAATGTGTTCCCTCCATATATCACTATTCTAGGAAATATGTTCAGGTACCTGCAGGTCTTATAAATAAAAGGTCTTCAAAATACTTTTAATGTCATTGCGAGAAGTATTTTAATATCTGTTGGAAGGCTGTCAGGAGATGATTTACACCTATAAACTATAAATAGAGTGAGCGTTGTAACAGTGGATTGTGCTGCAGGAGGCTTTTTATGTTGAGTGTCTAGTTCAACGTAAAAAGTTGAAAATCTCTTAAATGGTATACATTTTAACAAAAACTTGATGAATAATCTTTCATTGGTCATTCACAACCCAGGTGGCTTTAACATAATTAATGACATTACAAGTATCTGTAGTTTACAGCAGGGGATGACTGATTTTATTTTTGTTAGTTTCCTTAGTAAGCCACATAGACTTTTTTTTCCCTTCCACTGTCCTATGCTATAGATTGACCTTTTTGTTATTTAAGTTATAGTGCTTGTGTCCTGCAGTCTTTGCTAATAAGGTCGCATGAATGAATGAATTTCTCCTCAAACTAAAGTGGCAATTTGTTCCAACTGAAGATCGATACAACGATCATATCTTAGAAGTTAGAAGAATAAGCTTAGCTCAGCTCTGCATAATGGCTGGACTGGGGGAATGGCTATTATGGCTCTTTCTAAAAGTAAAGAACCTCTAGCTCCTTGTATAGCTCATAATTAGTTTGATACTTGTGTGTTACCTCTGTGGGAAAAAGACAGGTTTTGGTTTTGAGTTGTGTCGTGAGGCCGAGTGTTTCTTCGCCCTGGGCTCTGACTCCTTGGAGTCTTTGGGATTGCCAGCTTGATATTTGCTGCACACATGAGGCTTGTGATAATCTCTCAGCCCGAAAACGAAACTGACTATAAATCAAAATGTTGAACTGTCCCTTTGATATTAGCTGCATGCTATACTTAGGCTCATAGTTAATTATCTACCCTGTGTTTCATTTCCAGGACTGATCATTCCAGCAAACTGTGTGTCTCCATTAATTAACAAGCTGTCGACATCGGACCAGTGCCAGCAGCTCGCTGTGCAGGAGCTGCAGAAGAGGCAGCAGCTCCATCCTCAAAGTCTGAGTCACGCGACCATCACATAGTTTGGGGTGGACCACTCGTCTTCATGGGAATCAATCATGTCTCCACCCCTCGAGTCCACATCCCACTGTGATGGGATCAGACTCAGTAAATGTCTAGCTCTGCACTGCAGGCTCCAGGACCGCTGTTCCTTGTTCTGCACCCTCACACCCCCTCCCTCACGTTCCCATTGTGGCTGAGGGTCAGAGGTGTCGCACCGAGCCGTGGTGATGCTCAGATGTAAGAAGGGGTTGTACAGAAAAAAGATTTCAGGGTTTTTTGGTTTCTTTTTTTTTTTTATCTCGACTCTTTTTTTCACCCAGATATTTAACAGGTGATTTATTGTCCTCTGACATTCAGAGTGAGAAGATATGTGATATATTGATCCAGACAGAGTTTAAACCTAGAGGGCATGTTGGCCTGTGGCTGTTATTTACTGCTAACACATGCTTTAAGCTGTTTAGTTCAGATTACCTGGTATGAAGCAACACATTTCTTTCTTGGTCGAGACCAGAGGTGAACAAGACAAAGGCCATCATGTCTGACAACTTTGTGTCTTCAGAAAACCTGGCATTTAATGCTAAACCACTATGCTATAGTAATGTGTGATGAGGACTGTGGGTTCATCATTCTGCAGACATTATTCAGCACTAAAGTAGGTAAGGTTTTGGTTCTTTTGAAGTAGAAGTGGTTTAGACCATCTTTCTGATGTGTTCCATCTTTCTGATGCTCTGTAGCTGTTCTATTTGCTCAAGAGATAGACCAAAATGTCCAAAACCAGTTTGTTTTGCTGTATATATTTTTGTTGGATTTCTGATAAAAGTTCCTCAGTTCCTTCTCTTGAATTTTCATAACATGTTTCCCCTTTGTCTCTATCAACCAGGAGTTTGTCAGATGTGCAGTGTCAGTACAAACGGCTGCGGCAGTCAGGCACCTTTTACAAAGCACTAGCATGGAAAGATTTGTTTTAGTGTCAGCTGTTCATTTATTTCTATTTATAGTGCAGGAACGTATGAGAATATTTCCCCAAAATAAATGTTTTTGAAACCTCTAAGGGTTGGGTTGAATCAGACAGCAGCATATTGCATTCATTTTTACTACGAAAAGGTCCAGAATGAATCTCCCGTTTAGCATTATAACCCGAATGCAGACACAAATTAAAATGGAATCACACTAAAATGTAGTTTTAAGCAGATAAAGGATGTTTATTAACATCACTGTCAAACACTTAACTTAAAAATCCTTCTATGAAGACACCATTTATATCAGTACAACTGTCCTTTTTATTTAGTTTAACACAAGTATCCACCACACATGGGTGTCCATCGGAGGAGTTGTGTTGACAAAACGTAATTATACACTTAAATCTACCCAGTCATTTTTTTTAATGGTTAGATACTACTTGTAGTTGTTAAGCGTGACCTATTTGCTTTTAATGAAGTAAAGATTTGTGCTGTCTTAACTGAATCCATCAAACATTTTTCCTTGATTTGATGTTCCAGGTTGTTTTAAAAAGAAAAACTTTGGTCTTCCCCCTGACTTTGCCTCAGTCAACTTGCTTCTGTTCTGGTCTTGGTGTTATGTGGCTGGACAAGCACGAATTCCAATGAGAAACAAATATTGTGCAACAGCCAAGAAATTCTGCAAATACCTTGACAAAGGCCCACCACTTTTTGATTCTCAAACGGGTTTCAGAGCGACCACTGCTCTGTTCGGAGGTGTGTTTCCTCTTCTAACTTTACTTTATTTATTATTTTTAATGGAAATCCGCTCAGGTGTTAAACTCATACAAAGACCCTCAAAAAGAAAAGAAAAAAAAGGAAAATCTTAGGTTTTACTCTGTCTGAAATGCATGACTATAACTCAAAGGATCCCTCTACACCTCAACTCAGTAAAGAAACTGTGTGGCTCTGTCTTCAGCTGGATTTAAAACTCGTTATCTTTGCACTACAACTTCTTAACCCCCACCCCCCCCCCCACACACACACACACACCCCTTATACCTCTGCTTTCTTGGACCCAGTTGTAATTAAAACCAATTACTGCTTCTGTTTAATAGTGCACATCTTTGCCTCCTCATTCCAATGTGGCATTCTATTCAATCTGCACTGGAAGGGACAGACCAAAGTCTGGATACATCTGTCCTAAGAGATGTATTCTGTCACAGAATGCTCGGACCACAGCAACTCGAACACATCCTCCGCTAGTGGGTTAGCCACGCTTATCAAGTGTATTTTCTCTGATGCATTTAAAAAGACAAGTGAAAAACCAAGGAAAATGTAGGAAATTTGAAAAGTTATCCAAATTGAAATTCTTGATCCAGCACATCTCAACTGTTGGACAGTATTGGCAGAGACCTCAATGAAAACATAAGCTCTGCTCCCTTGAGCCCACCCTATAAATGAATATATATCCAAGCAAACAACTAATGTTTTTATTTAGTCTTTCGGTGTTCTGTACATGGGCTGCTGATGTGATAATGTTTTTTGGATGCTGAATAATGTCACGGCCCATTGGTTCCTCTGAAGTTGAAACACTTGAATAGTTTTTTGTTTTTTTCCTCTGTTGAACTTTGCACGAGTTGCACTACTGACAAGAGTTGTACAAAAATTCAACATTACCTGTACATGAATGAGTGTGATGCTCAATAAAGCTCTGTATACTTCTACCTCATAGTACTGTCTTATGATGTTCATATTCATGTAGGGTTTAGACTTTAATCTTAATCTTGTGTCTTTTTCATGTGATATTAATAATATTGGTACTATGATTACCGATGCAGTAATGTCAGTGTCATTTTACTTTTGTATGTGGTTGAGATGCAGTTTATTTCATCTACTTTAATACAGCTGAAGGTTTAATCCGTAACACTGCATAATTATTTGATAAAATTGTATCTTCAGTTTATTAAATCAGTCGACAAATGTATCTAGTCTGACAACATCAGTTATGTAAGAATACTCAGATCTTTATTTCTACCACAGTGTTGAAATACTCTGGTATACTCTACAATGCTTCTTTCTCAGATACCCATATTGGGCATTTTCAATCCATGACATTTATTTGGAAATATCATAGTCAACCAAAATGAAATGGCAGGCACCATTTTCCATTCAGACTATACATTTTTGATTATTACCTCGTCGATGGTGGAAAAAAGCTTGATCTTGAAATTAATGTAGCAGGGTGTAAATTTGCTCATCTAGATTACTTCAACTGTATAAGAAAGTTACAAGTTATTGTAATGCCGAATGGCCTTTTATATCATATGTTATATTAAATGCTAAATGAGGCACTAATTTGAATGATTGTATACTACTACTAAAAAAGATGAGACAAATGGTACAATATTTGCCAACGAATCGTGGTGACTTGGAATGAGAAATAACTTTATTATTAGAGCACTTTTCAAAATAAAAGAGACAGGTCATACAATCATGAGCACAGCAAAAATGAAATCCTCATTGTTGTGCTTGGAGTAAGCGCAACAAGCACATCAGGGACCCCGGGGTTATGACCCCCGGCGGACCAGGACTGGGTGCCAGACCTTGTTCTTGTGCGTCTGACCATGTGGCCCTGCAGTGGGGGTCTGATGTGAGGGGACACGTATAAAGAGCTGCGCTTCTTCTCTTGGCTCTTATTTGACGAGGACAGCGGAACCACGGCCACATGCCTCCAAAATAAAGCGAGTGCATGCTTTTAGCTGATCATTCCAACTAAATAGCGTGCAACCTTTTTTTTATTTTTGTTTTATTAATGTAGAGGAAGTAATGGACGCGGCCCCACAAACAAAGACAGGTATCTACAAACAAACGCGTTTTACTTCACCTACTAAAACCCACATCGTACATATATCACATATCACCCTTATATCATATTTATATATAATATCACACTGGATGTGTTATTTTACTCTTTAAACTTCGTCTCGGTGTGTTTTTAATGTGGATTTGTGATACTTTAAAATGTGTGAGAAAACTCTTCAAATGTTCGTAAAAAAAAAAAAAAAAAAAAAGAGTATTTAAAAAAAAAAAGAGTTTACAAAGTGCTGTTTAAAGTTCTCCTCCTGGTCGCCGCTGCGCGTTAAACGCGTGTTAAACCTGCGTGGAATCCTCCGCTCCGTCGGGGCAAAATTACGTTTTTTGTGTAAAATGTGATCTTTTAAAAGCACTTTTCTCGGATCAGCCGCAGCGGTACAGTTGCAGTGTTACAAAGCACAGTGGGTGTCAATATAAAGTGACGGCCATATTTGCCGGTGCCGCTGTTGTAAACAAAAAGTGAGAGACAGACGCTTCACTGAATTTCGGGTCATTTTTATTTCTTTAATTTACAATGTCTCTGGGAATGTCTTATAAACCGAACGTCCATCAGCACATTCCGGGAACTTCTGGGAACCAGGGTAAGGAGAAAACGTGGCGGAAAACCCGAGGATCCGTCGGTTAAACCGTGTGTTAAATTCGGGGTCTCGGAGAATACCTGGAGAAAGACCGTGTCTGTAGTTTTTGTCCAGTTATATATGTAGGGTCAGATCCTGGGAGCTAGGCTAATTCATATCCGCCATTATTACTAATGTAAAAGAGCGCCATCCTCGGGATCGGCCGCCGTAGAAACGCTGCCGGTGTGCGAGGCGAGGAGACGGCGGTTCGTAAAACGATCTTCCCCGTCGTCCGGGGTCGCGGTCCTGCCGGGTGGCCGCCGTTGTTCCGCGGTGACAGAAATGTGTCGGTAGTGTCTTGTCGAGGCGGCGTCGTTCCGCTTCCTCCATGATGCTCCTCGGTCGGAGCTGCTGATCGATCTGCCTCTGAGCCTTTCCCGACTCTTCGAGGACACCTGCCGGCGGAGGATGGGTATTACAGGGGAACAAAGCAGCAGGGGAGCATCGGTAATGGAGGAGAAAACCTACAGGAAGAAAGAAAAACACGTTCTTCTCTAGTTTACTTCAGTCACCAGAAGTCGAGGAAGGATTCGGGTCGGAAAAGTGTAGACCGACTGAGTTGCTCGTTAGTCTTTACGCCAGGCTGCGGATGGATCATGAGACAACAGACCACAGGGCACCGACATGTGAACGGCCCCTGTACTCCAGCATGAAGGATCTGACATCCACAGAGCCGTCTTTTCAGTCTTTATGTGATGGATTCGTGTTTCCTTGCAGTTGTATCTTCTCTGTGTGGTTGCTCCTAACTGTTTCGGGCCATTTCTGGTCCCTCTCAGTCATTCGCTGTCTTTTTTTGGACGCATCTCTTTGTGGTCTTTTTTTGGGTCATTGTGTGTAAATTGGGGATTTTCTCTCTTTTCCTGGTGATTTTCTG
Source organism: Platichthys flesus (assembly GCF_949316205.1). Taxonomy (NCBI): domain Eukaryota; kingdom Metazoa; phylum Chordata; class Actinopteri; order Pleuronectiformes; family Pleuronectidae; genus Platichthys; species Platichthys flesus. The sequence goes on along the minus strand of NC_084963.1, from coordinate 17,688,271 downwards.
ATTTTTAAATTGTTTTGTGTCTCATTAGGTGTGTTCTGGTAGTTTGGTGTATAATTTGGTCATTTTGGCAGTTTGATGTCTTTTTAGGTTATTTGGTGTCTCTCTTTGTGTTTTTTGCATGTGTGTTTTGGTAGCTTTGTGTTCATGTAGGTCATATTCTGAGTTAAGGTCAGGTTTTTGTTTCTTTATGTAGTTTTATATGTTTTTTGATGGTTTTGTCTCGTTTATCCTCTGTGTTTCTTTGTGTGCTTCTGGTGAAAATGTCGTTGTTGATTTGAGTCTTTTTATAGCCGAGTTGTTTGACTTCAAAAAGAGGCTCCTTGGCCCTTCTGTTCTGGCCCTATCGGTATGTGGGCCTGTGACTGACAGGTCGGCTCAGTGATCCAGTAATGCTCGATGGGATCATTTTGTCCTCAACAATAGTCAGTGGCCATCTTATCATTGAAACAGGCTTTGAATTTGCTGTAATCGTTCCTCATGTTCCTACTGAACATTGTGACTGAGCACAAAATCCACAGCCCTCATTGTGTGCAAAAATATTGTTAATTGCCAAATTCATCATAAGACAACACAACGCGTGGGCTGTCTGAGTCAGACATGTTGCAACGTGGGCATCTTCTATGTGACGACTGCAAAGTGGAACCAGGAATAGTGTTTCACTGTTCAAATGAACAACTGGCTTTTGTTTCAAACAACACTACAGACTTACAAAGGAGGGGAACTTGCCCTTAAAGTAAAAGCAGATTTTGGTTCCACAGTCATACAGCATGGTTTTTGACTCTTATAACATGGTTCAAACATGGTTGTTGTAGTGAGGGGCAATAATTGAACTTAGTCTGTCAAGATGCAAAGTGTGAGCGATCTATTTATCCACAATTCAGTAATGCTACCGTTAAATGACTAATAGCTGACAATTTATGAAACAAGATTTTTTTTTTAAGATGTTGCTTTGAGATGTGAGAGGTTGTGATTGCATGTCATTTTTATTTCTTCCCAGTTTTCTTTAATCTTTTAAGTCTAAATTATATCCAAAACGTAATCAAGATTTACTGTTAAACTTTACATTTTTGATCTGTCCACAGTTGGAAATCTCCAGTCTCCCTCAGCAGCTAACCTGGCCACGTTGCAGTCTTACAGGCCTCTCCTGAGTGACTACGGACCTCCATCTCTGGGATTCTCACAGGTACATTTAATATGCACAGTGCAAACTTTATGCATCCCGTTCTATGTTTCTCATATTTCAAGCCGTTTCTTCTTTTCTTATTGTAATCTCCTCAAATGTGTGTAACGTTGCTCATCTTGCACTGTTTGCTCCAACTTCAGGGTTCCACTGGCAGCCAAGTGCCTCAGAACAAATATGCAGAGCTGCTGGCCATCATCGAAGAGCTTGGGAAGGAGATCAGGCCCACATATGCTGGAAGTAAGAGTGCAATGGAGAGACTGAAAAGAGGTCAGTGTAAACCTGGATTTGCACGTGTAAAACATAGTACAGATGTGTGTAACTCAAAGTTCGTTAACCTGATGTGTCTTTGCGTTGTCTCTGTAGGAATAATCCATGCCAGAGGGCTGGTGCGTGAGTGCTTGGCGGAGACGGAGAGAAACGCCAGGTCCTAGCTACGAACACACAGCCGTCCCCGCGAAAAGAACCAACTCTGGGTGTCTCATGAAAACAATAAATAACTTGCATGGCATTTCCTTTGAGAGGACGAAGTAAATGAACAGAGGATGGAAAAGCAAGCTCCTAGAGAAGGAAAAAAAAAAACACAAAAAAAAAACAGTATGATTCCTGAGGGTTGTGGAGGATCATTTTAATTACATGTGGGTTATTGGAATTCAAATATCATGGAGGATATCATGTGTTTTTATGCCCCATTTTTGGGATCTTAGTTTTGATTCAATTTTTAAAGAAATGAATTTGAAAGAATAATGCATGCGAAAGGGCCCATGATAATTTGTAGACAATGCATGGCTTGTACAGGGGCAGATGGAGTCTTCTTTTTGATAGTGTGTGGTCTGTTTCTCAGACCCCTAGAACACACATGACCGAGTGAGTGAGGGACAGAAATGTGCCAAATGCATTGGTTCATTCGTGTTGAGGTTGGTTTTGGTATTAAAAAAATGGAAAATGCTGTTACTTGCACCTTTGTATGTATTTATTACTCAGTGTAATAAATTGTATTTTCAATACAGGTGTCAGAGTGATTTATTGTGTTTCAGCTATGCTTTATCCAGCCCGGATCAGCCTCTACTTAAAAGTAAGAGGTTGCAAAAATACCTCTTATTTTAAGTTTAAAAAAAAAAAAGGCGCAAGGACAAGTGACAGGATTGTTGTCTTTGCCCCGTGGACATGGATCCTTTGAAAAACTCCATGAAAGCTGCTTGTTGAGGTCAGTGATGCGTTAAAGTGAGAGTGAAGGGGCATCATTGTGTACATTTATTCAAATGCATCTATGGATTGTGAATCCTACGGACTTTGCTGATCTTCTAACTTTTCTGCTTGTGTCACCACGTAGGGGTTTATATCTGTATCTCCTCTGAAATACTGAACGTATTTGGTGCATATTCATGAAATTAGCTACATACGTCCATATTGCTGAGGATTAGGATAAAAGCCAGATCAAACTTTGTCTGTGAGTTTCCCCTACATCTGGGTTCTCTGTACAAACTGGAACTGTGGTTCAGGAGGTAGCGGGTTGTCCTCTAACCAGCGGGTCAGCGGTTCGATCCCAGTCTCCCGCAATCTGAAGTGTCCTTGGGCAAGACACTTAGTATGAAATTAAGTAATAAAAACTGTTCATGGTTTCATCTATATAAATACAGACCATTTAACTAATTACAATAGGAGTTTTAGTTAATAATTTAATGTTTCACTCTTTTATCTAACTGTCATCCAATCAAAATACAGATACTTTCTATTGTACAAATTAATATTAGCTAACAACCAAACAGCTGCAAAACCAATGATACTGTCCTGACGTTTTCAGTTTCCTTAGTGATCGCTGTGAGCGTGTGTGCATGCCGATGTTAGCTATCAGCCAAAAACACACGGCTGTAGATATACTATCAGGTTATCTAAGGTCTGGTAAGAGATGTGTAGTCTGTGATTCTAAATGCACTGCATTTTTATGATCTACTCAGAAATCGGAACTGTTACATAGCACATTCAAGTCATCGTCATTTCATCAGCCTTTTGCCCCACTGATGCATTTCATAATCTAAGATACACTGTATGTTGTGTACAGTAAAAACTCCTGTATGTATTTCATAAATTGTGGCTGCAGAATCGAAGGGACCCTGAATGTGGTGTCAGGTTATTCTGGGAAGAACTCAACCTTTAGTTAACTAGTACCAACTAGACCAGGGCTCCCAAAGCCTGTCCACTGAGTTTCTGGGATTTTCTAGAATGCAAATGAATTGAAAATATAAAACTAAGGCAGGTCCTGCATTACTATAGCAATATAAAAGAAAGGCTCTATGTCAAATTGTAGTTTTAATTCAGGTAGTTTAGTTGTGCTGACATAATAAATATATATTAATAAAATTACCACAAACCAATGAACCTCCGACTACTGAAATCTGGAGTGTCTGTTATTTAGGACCAGATAATAGTCTTTGTTTGCATACATGAGACCTGCTGGATGATCAAGTGAGAGATGGCACCTTTCAGCTTTATAAGTGGACGCCCTCCTTCCTCAACGTTTTGCTGATAGGTCCACACCATCTCCAAAGGGTTCCACAGGGAATCCTGGTGTCACAGGCTCAGCCCCTGGGTGTCGTTTACTTAGTTGAGGCACAGGTGGAGTTGTTTCTATTTATAATGACAGGGGAATATTTAGCCCACAGAGACATTTTAAAATCTGACCCCGAAAGAGGAAGATGAAAAATAAGAAAACCGGAATATATCTGAGAAACCATAGCGATTTTGCTTAAAAACGGAGCTACTTTAAAGAGTCATTTTAAAAATAATTGTGAAATTATTTCCATTTGAGTGATATATAATTTCAGTCTGCACTGGTCCTTATGGTAACTTTGAGATGACAGGAAATGCACATAGGGAAAGAGCTGAATGGGCGGAGGGAACATCAGAGGCCCAATAGAATATGTTCTCTTTGCACCTGCACTGCTTTTTGGCATTTTGATCCAAATCTGGTCCGATGTGGTCTAGGCATGGGGTAAACTGATTTTTTCTGTCATAAACAGAATATAGGCAACACAAGTTTCTTGGGCAAAGATGCGGCTTATGAAATTCGGCTGATAGATTTCTAAATTAAATCAGACAGTGTGTTTTAAACACTGTTTGGCGTTTCTCGTGTTTTTTTGTTTTTTTTGTATTTCTTTTTGTTTTGCTTCCTAATTCATTCCTTACATTTGTCTCATCACTGACTGTTACACATCCCTCTTTCATATATGAACAAGGTTTTCCCTAATTCGAAAGTGAACTGAAACAGGAAGTCGAACACCCTGTCACAATAGAGCGCATGAGAGTATTTCACTTCCCCCTCTGACAGATGTGTATAATCCAGTATCTGCCGCCGTATCAGCTTCCGTCTTTTCTTGTTTTCGTTACCATATTATTTTGAAGCCATTTGTTTTTGAACGCAGTGTCTTCCCTGCCCCAATTTGTGTGCACGCCTCCTTCCCCCGAACGGCCAATAGAAGCACGCGGCGAAGGTGTCAGCCACTCGCCGCTCCCCATTTTAATCCTGCTCTGACCAATAGCGTGGCGGGCTGTAAACGCCACAGCGGCCTGAGATCTCTGCAGTGCAGTGTCCAACCAGCGAGCAGCTAGCCACCGTGTCCATCCGGAGGAATATGGATGAAACGATGCTACAAGTTAACAGGTAGGGGACCGTTCCTCTATGCAGGCTGCCCTTGGCTCTCCATCCTCTGTCATGCTGAGTCTAGTCTCGTGTTTGTTTCCATTCACTTCCCACGCTGCGCTTACTAACCTGCAATACACCAACTTAGCTCAACTTGGCTAGAGAGCTAACGATTCGTATGGGCTGCGAGTGGTGTCTGTGGCTGGCAGGTTAGCTGGGTGACTGACTGACTGACTCACTAACCCGGGCTCCAGAGGAGTTCACGGGCGACCTGAGGCGTCTGCAGCCTCTGGAGCATCTGGAGCTACCGGAAGCTAAATCAGATAATGCAGAAGCTCTTGTTAAATAGTCCAAACAGCAGCAGATGCTAACATGCTACGTGTCTATGTTGATTGTACTAATGGTGGCTAAGTTAATCAGCTAGTCAATCAAAGCTGTATCGTCATATGTAATTTATAACACACAGGGTGCAGACAGGAAGCACAGGTCATGGCAGACAGGGGACAGAGACGTGGATGCTAACGTGCATCATTGACACATTAGATTAAATATGTGGATTTGGTAGTGTTTATGTTTTGTAACTGTTGAGTGTTGATGGCAGGTTATCATAGGCGGCGAAGGAGAAGCCAAGTGAACAATTTCATTTAGACCAGATATGACAAGTTAGGGTGCAGTTGTTGGGTCTGATGTTGTTCTTGATCTGGATCTGTTAAGGAAAACAATACAGACATTTTCTGCCAGGTTTCGCAAATCTGAGTCTGTATTTTAAACACACTGTGTTACTTGAGTAATCTTGAGGTAGATCCCTCACAGGACAACATGACACCTTCAGACACACATTATTTTATTCTTCAACTTTCGGTTTTAATAATCTGAAATATTAGTTTTTTTGTGCAAGAAACAGATTAATTGGTTGTCAAAAAAGTTGATGAATTATTTTTTGTATTATTATTATTATTATTTACTTATTATTATTTACTTGTTTTAAGCTTAATTTCTTTATAATGTTGGGTCATACATTTTGTGCATCATATATTGAAAGTTTCTCACATGTTCTGAGTCTGTAAAGCAGCTGGTAATAAAATGAAATCAAAAATACAATAGGTCAATGTCATGAAGTAAAAATATTAAAATGCAGAAAATGAAAATACAGTTGTGTACAGCACACAAGCAAATGTATTTACTTTCCCAACTCTACTGATGCTGAGTGTCTTTTGTCCCCCCCTCTTTGTCTCTAGCTGTCAGACTGCCCCCCCCTGCATGGGCCCATAAACATGTCCACAGATGACAGTATATCTGAGGATGTGTCCAGCTCAGGGGCTTTGAGCCATTGCCATGTCAGTGCTGAAGGGGATGGGGGGAAGGATAGTGAGACCTCTTTGCTGTCCTCCGAGGGGACATCGGCCTCGGGCCTGGCCGTCTCAGAGGACAGACACTCGGCCTCCCAAACAACAGGAGGCACTGTGGAGAGCAGGCCCGTGTTTATTACACCAGCATGCAACAAGATCAGGTGAAGTAGGCGAAGACACACTAACTATATTTTTTTGTAGGAAAAAAGGCAATGGTTTCTCTGTTAAGGTCAGAATATAACACTGTGGACGGTGGGTCTACAGCCATTCAAATTATTGATCTGTTTTATGCTTTTCATTGCAATTCATCATTTAGTCTATGAAACATCAAAGAGTGGCCATCACAACTTGGCTGAGCCATTTTAGTATTTTATGTAAAACCCTCAAATTATTGCACATTAATAATTAGTGTGCAATTTCATGTGACTAGGAAAATCAGCTTGCCTCTCATTTGAGAGGAGAGCATCAGAATATATGATTATTTCTTTTTACAAAATCTGTTGAATAATACTAAATATACACATAAATGGTTTTCAATTAAATCATACAAATTTGAATGTATTTTCTGTGAAGGAGCTCTCTGATAGTTTTATAGAATTTCACCGGAAACTGATTCAAATTGAATACAATTAAGATGTGGATAAATCACTAATGACTATAACTCAAATTTATAGAGTCATGAGAGATGCAATATGCTATAAAGTCTTGATTACGTGTTGAATATATACAGTTAATGTATTTAAAAGGGCTAAAAGATGTAACTTGAGAGAGAGTAAAAAGTTAACTGTGCATCAAGTATTTTCAAGAGTTTTGATAAATAGATGTTTTCAAACAATGCTGACTTCCAGAAGGCTCCACAGCTGTATCTTATCCTGATATTGAATCTGAAGATCTAAAGATTAATGCTGCTATTTTTTTTTAATTTCCTAACTAGGGCATGGAGTTTGATATTGACATATGACTTTGTTGCAGGAGTCTGTGTCTGAGCACAAAGGAAGCATTCGAACAAGGGAAGAACCTCCCATTCATCAACCCAAGCTCCCTGGAGACCCTTCGGGCTTTGGTCCAGGAGATCCAGAGCAGTGGAGAGACAGACCCTGAGATCTGGAAGGATTCTGAGGTGGGAAGATATCACAGAGCCTGAAATGCAAGAGTTAGAAAATTCAAATGAGATGATAAGTGAAGATGAGAAAAGTGAAGTTAGGTGTTAGCTCCTTTGGCAGCTGGCAACCTCATTTCTGAGCTGTCACTTTTATTTTTTTGTGCAGATCAACCCCACATTATTGTTATTATCGGGCTTAAACAGTGTCAGTTAAAACACTTGGGGAAAATACATTCTTTTCTGATTATTAAATTGTCTATCATGTAAATTACACCCATATGCTTTCTCTATATCACTTCTCCCTCTCTTCTCTCTGATGGGGGTTTGTATCAAAAGCACAACTGTTTCCCTCTAACCTAATACACACATATAGTGCAGGCACATAATTACAAAGTTAAAGAGCTTCACATTTTAAGATTTTGGGAAGTGGACCGTAATGGTAATAACACACTGCCGGCAACTTATAGCGCAGCAGAGGAGTGAAGCAGCCTGCAGTGAAATTTAAATGGCTAACACACGCTAAATGTCCAGTGTAATCTGTAACCCCTGCACTATAAAGATGAAGACCCTGTAAAAGGCAAACATTGAATGTCAGTATATACTGTCGGTGTATTTCTGTGGTGGAATGTAAAACTTTCTGTGTTTTCCTGCAACAGGGCCGGTGGCTGCATCTATTTCAGCTGGTTGAGAAGCAATACCAAGAGCAGATACTCGCACAGCAGGAACAATACCAGTGCCAAATACAGGTAAGCTTTCCTTGTGTCAGGTCCCCTTATATCGACTACACTGAAGTATTTGTTCGTCCAGTAAAGAATGACAAGTTCTTCTCTTTGTCAGTTGATTCAGGATGAAATTAAGGCTCTGGTCCAGCTCCAGAACCGCCAAGCCACTCTACATCCACAAACAGAGCTCTCTCCAACTCTAGTGACCAAATCTACTACTGACACAAAGGGTTACATGTTCCCCCTCATCTCCAGTGATCACAAAGTCACCAAAAACGTGCCCAGTGACAATGACAGACTGGCAGCTCCTGCCCATACTCCTTTTAGCTCCCCTTCACCTCATCCACACGAATCTGAAACCTCCAACCAGGGGGAGGAGCGGGTAACTACAATGCTCAGCAGTGGATACGGAACTCTGTCTACCTGGGAACCATGTATGGAACCTGCTGGGTCTCCAGGGGAAGATGAGGATGGCGGTCAACGGAGGGAGAAGCATCACTGGTCCTCTAGCTTCCAGCAAACCACAGAGACAACTGCTATTGGGCGCCAACTGGATTTTCCAGAAGAGAGGCCTCTTGGAGTGGAGGAACTTAATCGATTAGTCTACCAGCCAAGAACCTCTGGGTATGTCTCATAATAACTTCTAAAGACGGGTTATCTTTCTTACTGTGTGAAACATGTTGGCAAATGGCATTTTATTTTGTACTAAAACAAAGTCTCGCAAATTCATTTATTTTAACTTGTGGAATCTTGCAGAAACACTGTTACGATTAAGTCAGCTTGTTCCTAAGGAATAATTTTTTCTACTGACTCTGACCTGTTCTGTTGGCAGCACCAGCCAATCTTTGACCTCCTGGGCCAAGAGACAGAAACTCAGGCCCAAGAAAAGCAAAGCAGGAGAAGCTTTGTGCCAAATCTCACAGTTCCAGGAGCAGCCATGCAGCTCCAGAGAACCCAACAGACAAACCCCCCTGGAGAGCGCAGACTCCCAGGACCAGGTACAACTCACCAAGTGCTAACAGCTGCACTTCTGGGACAGATAAGATTAAGTAGAGATAATAAAAAAAAACATTAGCTTGTGTACATCACTGCCCTGCATCTGCAGTGTTTCTTTTTTTTTGGTGCATAGGTCTGTTGTGGTTGTCCTTACAACGTTCTGGTTGCTGAGTTTAATCGAATCATTTCTATTGGGTTTCAGCATCGACTGACTGGGCCGTCGTCCAGCTCTTTTCCCCTGAGGAGGAGTGACAGCCTGATGTCTGAAGCATCAGGTGACAATTCACTGACTCAGATCAAACACAGAGCAACAAGGCTTGGACAGTGGAATGAAAGCACTGACGATGTGTGATATAATAAACAACATAGGATTTTGCAGTATTTTGAAAGTCTTAATGCAATTACAACAGGTCACAGTAGGATGGCACTGTTGTAGCTGCAGGCTTTTATCATCAGGAAATATTGATTTATTTATAGTCTGAAATGTGATGTTTTCTTGTTCAGTTTTTATCAGTAGACTGAATCAGTTTGGCTCAATCACTTTTTCATTTATTTGTTAATTAATACACAAAAGTAATTGATAAGAAGCTATTTTTTCACATGTGAAACAGATTTCAGTTACATTTGCATACAAGTCAGTCAGTGTGGTAGTGAGAGTGGAGAAACTTTTGCCCTAAACCTATTTTCAAAGATTAATTCATTCATTTTGGGTGTTTATCCTTGTGTCAGGCCTTTGGAAGATACAGTAGGAAAACCATGAAATCACACTGCTCTTTACTTTGTTTCGTAGGCCTCACTTACTGGCGTCTTCATGAGAGTGACATGTATTGGCCCTTACCCGACAGCTTTGAAAGCAACGCTTACCACCTTCTGCAAGAGGCATCCATGAGTCATGTAAGTAAAATAACACAGTTCTCATTGACACTGAAGGTGCCTTCAAATACTCAATTTTGCAGAGGAAACTGCTGTTCAAATTCTCTAAATTATAAGGAAAAGGAGCTTCAATGCTTCCTAACTTCACTCCTGTAGCATCATTAACATCGGACCATCCTTTATGAAAGGAAAGGAGAAAGTTCCGCCCCACAACTCTTTGCAGCATCAACATTTAAAGCAACACAACCTTGTAGTTACACCTGGACACACCCAAGTAAATATAAAAAAACAGAAATACAGTAGTTATTTCTACCCCCTGATTCTGGAATGGACACAATACATTATTTTCTCCACTTATATAAGGTTTTCTCCACGTCATTTTCAAATAAATTAGTTCTGTTGTTCCAGAGAGTAGGATGTGTTATTCTATGTTAGACGGGAAATTTTATTATAACGGTCAGGGCACATCCTACAGCACAGTGTACCGTACATGTCCCCTGTTGTAAATAAATTTCGAAAGTTATTAAAACAGAGTGTCAGGGAATCTTATTTTCTCCGCACAGTGTTTCTTCTTACAGCCTCTCCTTCACATCTTTCCTTGACCCCGGGACATATTCCATTGGTGTCAGGGAATAGTTTTTAGGAAAAGAGATTATTTGGACTCTCCTAACGCAGCCTAAGACTTATAACCTAATGTCCCATAATCCCTTCTGTCTCTGTCACTGGAGCTATTTAATGCAGCTGATGATCCCAGATTTCACTTCCTACTTTTACTGTTTCAAAATTTGTTTCATTTATTTATTTATAACTTATGTTTCTTTTTCAACAGTGGCTTTAAAAACATAATCAAAAACATGAACATTCCTTGGAAATAAGACTCACTAAATATTGTCTAGAGGCTGAAAGCGATAGAGCAAAAGGCCGAAAAAGAAACAGCAGATAAGATTAAATAAATAAATAGATTATTAAAATAGGAAAAATAATTATGTAATAAGTCGTTAGTGCTCTAAAGGCTTGTTCTCTAACCTTTTCTGGAGCCCCCGATAGAAAAGCTATCAAATATTATTGATTTTTGTTTTGTTTGTTTGGTGAGGGTTTGCCAAAATGTTCCAACACTGCTGACTGGAATTCTTATCAATCTAAACGTCGCCATCCCTTTTGAGTTAAGTAAACTAGTCTTACATTTACCACAGACATGATCGCTAAATCATAATTGATCCAAAATATTCATGTAGCACATCCAGTGAGGCGAATGTTTAATATTCAAAAGATATACCACTTTGCCTTCCTGTAAATAGAACGATGATTTTGTGATTTGTATATGTAACTGTTCTAATGAGCTCTTCTCTGTCTCCTGTAGACTCCACCTCAGGAGCGAGGGCTCTCTCTCAGAGACATCTATCAGAACAAGCAAAGAACAGACTGTAAACACTCAGACTGGGAAGGTTCTGTTATGTCTAGTCCTTCGTCACCACAGGTATTTCACATGACATCCATGGTCTATTTAGTCCTCGGTATCAAGAGGAGTACAATAGAAGATTGTGCTTTTGTTGTAAAGATCAACAAAACACATTAAACATTAATTCTAGGTAATGATTGGAAGATAATTTATCACACAAACGATAGTTGTTAAGTTGTAAATCAGCGATATTAGGATGAAAACAACTGCAAGAAAAAACAACTGTGAACTTGTTGATCTAATCTAAACTTCATATCCATAAAGACCTTCTGCACCTTATTCTACCCTATATTTTTTCAGATTTAGATATTTATATTAATATTTGTTTATTTGTCTGCTTAACTTTCTTTAAGAAACAACAATCACCATTTATTCTTAGTGCTTTTTGGATTATCATGTTACCCATGCTCTCTGTGATGTGATTTGAATTACGTTTGAGACCAAAGAAAAGGGAAGAGGTTTAGTCTCCATCCACATGACGACACTTCAGTTTTAAATTACCCGACCGCAGAGTAGATAATCGGCCCGGTGTATATGAGTGCTCATGTGATATGCATGTGTCGGGAATTATTACTTGTGTTGATGAAGATCGTTTTCGTTTTAAAGTACTGTTTTGAAAATACGACACATTAGTTTGGATGAACATTTTTGTCCTCGGCTGACCCTGTAACTCATACACTCCCTCTTTACTCTTCAGGTGTTGAAGTTGGACCCAGCAGTGAACACGCGGCAGTCCGAATGCACATCTGGCTTCACTTCACCATCTCATTTCAGCAGCCCTTCATTTGCAAATCAGCCCCACATCAACCCCAGAGTCAGGACCCCTGTTTCCCCTGACAGCATGGTGGAGTGTAGTCCCAACCCTGGAGATACAGACTATATCTCTGATACCTCCAGTGTATCAGTTGCCGGACCTCCTTTCTCCAAAATGCAAAGCTTGTGGGGAAACCCATCCCAGGCAGTCGACTCCACCTCCCAGGATCAGGCCAACCAGCAATGCAGAGCCAGTGCTCGTTTAGCCAGCGAGGAAGAGGGCAGTCACACCCACACCAGCACCCTGAAGCCCTGTTCAGCCTTTGGGGCTAATCTGCAGCCTGCAGCCAGTCCACATATGGAGAGAGCTTCATCGCTAGAGGACCCTGTTGTCCTTTCTCTGTGAGTGTAGCACACATCGGCTGCAGTCACTGGAGTTTTGTTAATTTTGTATGTATTGCTGTAGTATGGTACTTCATCAGGCTTAACAACAACACGGTTAAATCAGATTCATTCTTTTATTCTGCTTTTCTTCACCTTAGTCTGCGGCAGAACCTGAGAGAGAAGCACTCTCGACATGTGGCTGATCTGAAAGCATATTATGAGTCTGAGATCCAAGTCCTGAGAGACAAACTCAAACTCAGGGATCTGCCCCAGGATTTAGAGAAGAGCAACCAGGCGCTCACTGAGAGGTTTGTGTTCACTGCAAATGTATTTGTAGTAATGTTTATCGTATTTTTTAAAACCCTTTTGTATTTTCCCCTAAATATACAAAATATTAAATATACCACATGAATAAATTTAGCTGAACAGCATAATCCAAAAGAAGTAAACAAAATCCCCCAAAAAACTGAAAAAAGTCAGTTGATAGAGGCTTTGACACATAATTGAACATAATTGAAGTGTACCTTCATTTTTTTGTCCTTCATTTACCTTCATTTCTTTTTGAGGTCCATATGTACAAATGTATTGCTCTATAAATATTAAAAAATGGGTTAAGTTTTATTGCTGACCTAGTAATACAACAGAAATCTAAATATCTTTGGTAATGTTGGAAATAACCTTTACTCAAACTCATAAATACTTCAATTAAGGCCTGAAGGACACCCAGCATGATGTTTTACCTCTGCTTTAAGTCCATGCACAGCTAATCATTAATCTGATGTTTGTTTATCCACAGGTGCAAGCATCTAGAAAAAGCTCTGGCTGAGGCCATCAGTCATATTAAAGAAGTAGAGGCATCAAACAGCTCGCTGGAGAAAAAACTGGTAACATTCCATAAAGGTTTTTCATACTTAATTTGCATTAACTGAGATTTTCATTAAGATAGCAAATTGCTCCTGTAATATTAATGTGACTGTAAATGTACTGATCAAAGTATTCTATTCAACCAACAAATTTATTCTCCTCAAAATAAAATCCAATTCATGTAGTTTTGGATCTGCCTGTACATTAGCTGTCTTTTCCTCGACTCTTTTTCATATCTTTTAAATGTTAATCTATTAATGCAATTAAATGAATAGTTAACCCTCACTCCATCCCTTAATTTGGATTTGATTTCTCGTTGTTAGGCAGAATGGCCAGAGCGGTATGCTGTCGCGGGCGCTACTGTGAAATCTCTGCAGCAGCGACTAGAAGAAAGTAAACGCTCGGGCAAAGAGAAGGACGCCCTAACAGCACGTTTGAAGTCTCGCGTACAGCAGCTGGAGGAGGCAGCACAGAAAGCCTGCAGGGAGGCAGATGAGAAGGAGGCCAGGAGGGCGCGAGAGTACAAGATGCTGCAGGATGTGAGTCTAACTGGGCTGTGGCACAGCACATAAGCAGATACACATTTACATATCACCAGCTAATTAAATAAATTCTAAAGAGTGGAACTTGAAACTCTTTTCCCCAAGCAGAAATACTTTATTGATGTGCTCTACAGAGCGATTGATCCATTATCTGTATTTATATATTAGTTCCCCTACATTGGTATCATGAAGCCGATGTATTCATCCTGAAGTATGTGTTTATTGAACACAGGGGTTTAATTTGTAATTGGAAAAGTGTGTTTCCTCCATTTGTGGATTCATCTGCCTGATTGGTATATACTCCAATACGGATCTAATTATATTTATCATATTGCCAGATATGACGGACTCACTTTTGTTGTGTGTGTGAGTATGTGTGAATCAGTGAGCGTGAGCGTTAGCGTGTGTGTGTGTGTGTGTGCGTGTGTGTGCGTGCGTGCGTGATCTAATTTATCTAAATGCTCTCAATATCGATGTGAGACACTTTACTACTTAAGAATTAATTAAATGTTGCCATGCTTAATGAAAAGAGCCTTTTTCAATGTTATTCTATCAAGGCTGCTCAGAAATATAAACTTTAGCCTCTAAAATGGATCCACACACTGTTCAATATTTTTCATGTGAACATTTTAGTCAGGCTAAGCTCATCAGATATTTTCTCTCTACTCAACAAGCACAAACAGTCTAACATTGCTTAACCTCTTTTTAATATGCATCACATGCAATAGTTTATCATCAGACAAAAATGTTAAAAGAATTACTCAGCAGTAACCTAAATAAAAGTCATATGCTTATGTATATTATAGTCATAGCCCGACTTGGATAACTGGAAATATTCTACTCATGTGATCATGTTGGTTTCTTCTCTTCGTAACCAAATTAAGGTGCAGGTATCAACATTTCATCATATTTCACATGAAATACTGGATTCATTCAGAAGATGTTGCTGCCTTTTCTTCATGAGTGTATTTATAGCTATATGATACAATTTGCTTCATAGTGGAGATGTTACAGGACAGACAATGTTACGTTCAGTGAAACCAGATAACAAAAAACATATCCGGATTATGTTTAACTTGCTTCTTACTTCACGTCCCTGGTGGAATTTTTGCATCCATATTCTTTCGCTTAGTTTCGGTCAACACAAATATTTCCCCACCTAAATAAGTTTCTCTGTTTTGTTTCCGCAGCTGCTCGGAGAATATGACTCTATGATGAAGCAGCACGAGGGAGTGAAGGTAATGGTTCTTTTCCTGGAATTAATGTACGTACATTTAATGTTATCATCAGATTTTCATTCAAATATGTGTAGAAAGAAAGATAATCACCTCTTAATATGTCATGTCTTCGTTCAGCCTTATAACCTTTTTGTATCCACAGAACAAGATGGTGTCAGCAGAGAACAAGCTTGTTGAGGCCAATGATCAGATATCTGAACTGAAGAGGTGAGCAGATGTTTTGTATGAATTTAATGCATTCTGTATTGTATCCTGTGCGTCAGTTCAGGTTCCTATCAAATCTCTTTTCTGGTTCTTGTTGTCCCATTCTGGTAAATACCCAAACAGTCATGTAACAACAACTTTGTTTCTGTCATATCACTAAACTGTTTTTAAACTCAGTCCAATGAAGTGGAAAGTTGCTTAAATATTTGTCTTTCTCTGATGACAACAAATACGTAAACATGGCTCAGTTAAAGGTACATTAACTTTCTTTCTTGTCAAATATTAGATGAAACAATCAATACCACTTGCATGTCTGTTTGGTAAATGTGAAGATTGAGCCAGGAGACGGTTAGCCTAGCTTAGCTTAGCACAAAAACGAAACATTATGTTTCAAATGTTTAATCTGTACAGCGTTAACAATGTTAACTTTCCTGTTTACCATTATTGATTGAATCAGTTGAAATTCAAAAAGAAAATATCATGTCTTGAGCAGATCTAGTGTTAAAGGTTTTGAATAATGCTGAACTATGGGTTTATACTCGAAAGTGTCTTACTGAGTTTTTTGAAAAGAGAACTCATAACAAAGATGTGACCTCATAGCTGTAGTCCAGTTATTGGCATCAGGTCTATAACTGTCAGTTTGTCCTTAGCTGGCTCAATCAATTTTGTGAAAAAAGGAATGCAGTGGACCGTAGTCGACAGAAGCGAGATAGAGAGAATTCATCAATAGAGTCTAATAATGGTGTCTTTGCTCTAGAAAGTACTGCTAGTACAGCAACTCTCCTTTGCGGTATCAGCTCTTGCTTTAAATTGGCACTAACGGAGGCAGCGCATGGACTCAGCATTGAGAAAATGTTCAAAGCCGATTCAGCGAATTTACGGACAGATATCAAGCAGCAGCTCGCAGAACATCAATAGATGTGTGTCACAGGAAGGCTTCAGGACTGAAATAACTCATGTGGAGAGAAGGCAGTCTGGCAGCCATAGGTACAAATGCTGAAGAGGTCTAGACACATTGAAACTAGGAAAGAAGAGACTCTTTCCTTTAGTCACTACAGTGTTCAAGCTGACTTGGCAAAAATCTGTTTTCATAGCACCGTGAAGAGGTCAGGTCCAGATCGGACAGTATTTTATGAAGAATGTTTTCATTTAGCCAATTCTCTTGTGTTGAGCCATAGCAGCGCACTAAAGCTTAAGACATCAGCCTGAAAAGACTCATAAATCTGGAAAGTAATAGTGACATGACGCTCCCTCCAGGCATCCTGTCAGTCTGAGAGCAGAACACAGTATTAGAATTTTAGACAGTTAATATGGAAAACGAACGATGCAGCAAGATCTGCGAGAACACTTTTACCTTAAGAGTCGAATTGAGTCACATAGTGAAAACCAGCGAGAATCGTCTGGAGAGTTTTAGTTAGACTCATCAATCAGAGGAGAAGCATGTTAGAGCCCGATAATGGCAGTGGAGAACTTAAAATCCACAGAAGACAGTGTTGGGATAAAGGTTGTCTCTCGGTCAAATTATTAAACTGTGTAGAAGGAGAGATTCTCAGGGAGGTTAACTGATTCATGAGGACATAGAGAAGAAATGCCCCAGGATGCTTCAAGCCCACAGATCAATGCTGTATCTCTAGACCTGAAACCTGCTTTTTGTTTATTGTTCATTCTTCGGTGTCAGACGGATTTATATAATTAAGAAGGTGCGACAAGATGAAGTTTAAAGGATAATTTTGTTGAATGATAAATGTTTCACAGACTATTTTTAAAACCCTTTCTGAATGTAACTGGAACAACCCATAAACAAACATAGAACAATCATTAAAGCAAACAAATACATATAAGTATATAGAACAAAATACAGAGGAAAACACCAAAATAAATGAGTGAATACATTTCATTTTGACACAGAGTGGGAGACAGATGGAGAGCTAAATAAAATAAGAAAGACATAGGCTCACAAGACGGCTGAAAGGAGCCTAGGATCATTCTGGTTTTTCATGGTAGCTGAATTTAAGTTTCTTCAACCTAAAAATTCTCTTACCAATTCTCTTACCCCAATGATTATAGGAGGGCAAAAAATAAGTTCCCAATTGAGCAAGATGATCCATCTAGCCATAAGAGTCGGTCATGCTACTGTATCAAAATGGGTGTGTGATAATGGAAAGTCGACTGGTAAAATACCAAAGATAGTCGTAAGGGGGCAATGTTAAATAATCGAATTGAACCCCTTAGAGAAACATCTAAAAATGGATCTTGAGATATCTGACAGTTAAGGGCATGACCAGTATTGATGAAATAGAGTGGCTGGTTCTAGTCTACAGCTTTACAGTTTTATTACACTAATATCTTTTTAAAGATTTGCAAATCTGCAACTATTTTTTGTCTATTTGTTTTATGCCTTTTGTGAAGGGGTCACTAACCTTCTCAGTTAATAATCATTAGTCACGTGTCTCCTCATGCTTTGTAATCTTGTGACCATGTGTGTGTCGTTCCCCTCAGATTGACCTCCAAACTGGAGTCTCAGGTGAAGCAGCTGGAGCATGAGAACCAGTCCAGGGCCCGTTATGCTTCTCACACTCATGCACAACCTTCTGGGGCTGGGTAAGCACCTGCATCTTAAACTGAAGGAACAGTCGTTTGCATAGAATTGTAATATTTCTGACCTCTTCGGCATCCAGCTGTAGCATCCGGCTCAGACCCAACCAAAGACACAAATGAAAAAGTAAAAAGCAATACACAGCCTGCACCAAAAGATCATGTGACCCAGTGGTAGCTTCTCTGACTTCAGATCAGAAGGTTGCATGTTCACATAACTTTAGGGTGTTTTGCTAATTTCCCTGGAGTGGGACAGTTAAAGTTTATCTTATCTTATCTCATTTGATCTCATGTCATCTCTTTTACCTCTTGCTACATATCAGAGTTTCACAATATTAGGCTAATTTGTAATTACCTCTGTCACCTCTCTTTTTGTTCGCTTGTTTGTTTGTTAGTTAGATAGCTATTACATAGGGTGGGGCATGATCCAAATAATAACCCATACAAGTTTGGTGTGGATCCGGATCGTGGGGCAGATGCAGGGTTTAACATTGTGAGATAGGGTGTTTTTCAACATTTTCCTTGATTTCTCAGAGAGTAATTCATGGATCTTCATTAATGAAATCTGGCAATTTCTTGGGAATTTAAATGTAGTTTCATAAGGTCTCTGTTAAGTCTACTGAGTGCCATTCTAGTTGTTAACATTTCCTCTTGATGTGTCCACAGCCTTTTCCACCATCCTGACCTGCTGCTGTCACCCAGCAAAAGCAACATGGAACCAGACATCACCCGTAGAAAGTCCCCGTGTCTTCTATCCGACAAGCAGAACAGCGGCAGAAAATCCCAGATCTCTCAAACTAAACAATCAATTATCCATAAGAAGTCGCCATACATATTAAATGATCAATCATCTGGACCTGATAGCTCTGTGGACCCCCCCTCGGCTGATGGGAGCTGGAGGCAAGTTTTTATTATTATGGATGTGTCTTCTGCCAATGTTGGTAAAGATCCTGAGTGATTTATTGTGATTCTTTTCTGCAGGTGTGGATCTCCCCCAGAGTGTGAACAGTCTCTGCCTCAGACCAGACACCAGGAGCAGAGCCAGCGGGACACCAGTTGGATGCAGACATCCTGCGCCCTGACGCCCATGATGAGGGCCCTGATAGAGCTGGAGGAGACCAGAGCCACAGAGAGCCGCGCCCCCTGTAAGAGGCGCTGCCACACACACAACATTTAATTTAACACTTGTGTCTTTACCATGACTGACCACTAACCACTGTTAGATGGTGTGTCTCAGTTTGACTAATGTTACAGTGTACACTTAAACACTTTAATAGCTGTTAAGAGCCAGGGATCCAGTTTTTGTCAGAACACAGCTCTAACACTAATGTATTTAAGATAAGATAAGATAAGAAGTCCTTAATTATTCCCGCAGTGGGGAAATTTGCAATGTTACAGCATCAGAAGACATCACATAAGTAGCATGCGGTACTTCGGTGAAGGAGTAGAAATAAATATAAGTATATTCTAAAACATATATAGAAAAAATACATAAATGTGATTAAACTGGTATATACAGTGTAAAGAAATATATTATGTTTCAGAATATGTACAGTAAATGGATTGCACGTAGCAATTTATATTGCCCAGAATAAAAAAAATGAGTTTATGTAGTGAATATTGCATAGTTGAGAATATGGTGGAGTGATGGTGCATGTAGGTTTACTTGGAGCAGAGCTGGTTGTTAAGTCTTACTGCTGCAGGAAGGAAGACACAGTCGTTTGAACCAAGGTTTTGAGATACCAAGGCGTTTAAGTCAAATTATACTATATATTATAAAGAGTTGACTTGATGCCAACATGGGTATGAAAGAAAATACCCTCTGTGTTTGGAAAATTTGGGACATTTTGATAAATACTTGAGTGTGTGAATGAGAAGTATTTAAGTGCTGTTGTACACCACAATCCACCACATCAGTCGTCATTATCATTATAACCAGTGCAGCCAGTCTGCAAATACAGAAAACTCTCTTATTATATATTTCATACTTTCAGAATTTGAACAATACTTTTCTAGTTGGAGTATCATCCAACTAACGAAATACAAATAACTACAGCCTACATTGTGGAAACCCAGCTGACGTTTTGCTGTGGACATGATATTAGGTCGCTGTCATATTTATGTTTTATATAAACAGTTTAGATATCTACAGAAAATATTTTCTGGGATGGATTACAGAATCAGGAACTTGGATTTACATCTGGATCAATGGAGATGTGGTAGTTTTTATATCTTGTCTCATGATCTCACTGATCTCATGATCTCATGATCTCACGATCGGCTGAGTCAAAAGGCATGAGGGTCAGCGTATAGATATAGTCTCACCAGCAGAAGAAGAAGGGAACAATGGCTGCACCCAGTTTTTTAGTCTGGGATCATAGCCCTCGTTTTTTTTTATTGAAGTATATCTGTGTCCTTTGTCTCTGCAGGGGTTGGCAGTCAGAGGGCCACTGTGGGTTTCGTTGAGCGGCGACACAAAGAGCAAATTCAGGAGCGAGAGGTGGTTAAACCTAGAGGAGCTGTGGTCGAAGCTGAGGGAAGAGGAGCAGCAAGAAGCCGCAGTGGAGCAGAAAGAGCAGCAGCTCTGCTGAGGGCTCAGAGGAGTCTGTCTCCAGAGGGCCACAGGTCCGCCTCACTGCCTCCTCCGGGACAGAGAAACATACCCACAACTACTCCCCGTATGTACACCTATTACTTTCCCACGCATTTTACGTCTAAGTCTTTACTTCTCTGTGAATGTATGTGACAACAGCTTACGTGTTTAGGGAAAACTTAAAGTTGATTGATTGTGGAGGTTTGAATGTACCATTTTGATGAGACGTTAAGCCATCTACTTTTTATCATGATATATTTTGTGTGAATTTGCATCCACACCACAAAAGGGAGATCAACATGGAAAACTGCAAATTCCTTCTTCTAAAGGCTTTAATAAAATCTATGTTCAGCACTGGAGACTGAGATTGTAGACAGTGTTTGTTTATTAGCAACATGAATGGAGCATACTGAATAAATCAACAACAAAAGCAAGACTCTTTCTTTGTACATTTGACAGGATATCAATGAACTCTCCAGAGAAAGTAGTTTCTAATTCTAATGTGTTGCTTTATTTAAGTTTAACTTTTCTCTTCCTTCCAGCAAAGAGAGAAACTTTGCTCCAGCCCCTGTCTGCCAGGTCCAGCCCTAAACGCTGCCCCTCTGAGAACTACTCCACAGCGTTTGCTCACATGATGCCAAGAGAGCAACACCTGCACAACAGGTCAGAGTCTCATCAGAAGCCACGATTATTGCTATCATTGATTCATGGTCTGGCTCAGGTTAAACCCTTTGGCAAACAAATACATACAGGGAATGAATGCCATAGAACTGTTATCTAGTTCGACTGTCAGTGAAATCATACATATGGTACACACCACTTTTTTTGTTGTGACAACGTGGTATCTGATTGGTACAGAGATTTGTGCAATGGCAAAGGCCCAACCCAACATTATCCTTTGTATCAGAGGCTGTTCCAATTGTATCAGTATCGGAAAATGCAAAGTGGGTCAAACAGAAGCTGCAGCTTCTTGAGCAAGACCTTTGTCAAAAATCTATGTCCAACAAGCCCGAAACACAAAAGTGGAACCATTACATTTGTTGAAGTAAATAATTATATTGTGTTGGTTTACAGGTTTAATGGCCAAGGTGAGCAGAGACGTCATTCATTCCACAGCAGCAGTCCCAGGAAGAGACTCCAGTTTACCTCCGCAGACAGAAAAGATGGTAATATATTCAAAATCTAATAGATGTGGGGGAAAAAACTATAATATATCAATGTCTGTCTGACACTACTAATTGTTTTTTGGGGAAGTAATAACATAATTAGCTGGTAATGAAATGTAGCTGGAAAAGAGTCATCATGCCATGTTGTGACGACACTGTTTTTTGCTAGTAAACCACGTGTTAAGGGAAGGTACTAAGTGGCCTTGGTACTCGGAGCACAGTGAACCAGCCACTGTAGTAATGATTCTACTTTACATTTGTTGTTGAGGGGACAATGGCTGTTGGTATTGTTCTGAAGTGCATTAAATTGAATGTTGTTTGTAATTAGGAGGGGGGTATAGCTAACAGAAGTGGCCCCTGAGTCTGAATCTGAGTATAAATATCTGCTTGTGAGAAGGTATTAATCATCTCTTCTCTCTCTCAGACCTTGGCCAGCCCGATTCCTCCAGCAGCATGAACCCACCTAATGGAAACTCCCAGCTGGGCTGGAAGGAGCAGGGGACCTGTGGTGTGTCTGACCTGCAGAACACCTGCAATGACTCAGCCCCACTCCTGGACAAACTCAGCTCACTGGCTGAGGCCGAGAAACTGTTGGACGAGCTGACGCAGGAGAAGCTACAGGTGAGCGTCTTAGCTGTGAGGGGCACGAGATTGCCTTCCACTTGTCAACCAAGACATCTATTTATGTATGTGTTTTTAACCAAGCAGAGGAAGTTAACTGAAAGGGCTGTGCAGTGGCACAGTGTGAAGAGAGTCGCATCACTGACTCACAGGCTCCTAATCCTCACCTCATCTCTTATGTAACAGGGCTTCATTGTTTTTATACTACTACTTCTATTTTTAGAAGGTTCATATCGACAACCTCCTCTCTCCACTTCACTCTGGTCGTACAGGGATGTTTGCGCACGCACGTACACACACACACACACACACACACGTTTTACTTCTATCTTAGTGAGGACACTCATTGGCATAATGCATTCCCTAACCCAAACAATCAAAACGAAATGCCGTCCCCTAACCGAAACCTTATTCTAACCCTAAAACCAAGTCTTAACCCCCAACATGTCCTATAGAGGTTGGTTAGAAAGTGAGGCCAAAATGTCTTGACTTCGTATGTTGTAGGTGCAAAGTGGTCCTCACAGAGATAGCTGTAC
This sequence comes from Platichthys flesus, assembly GCF_949316205.1. Lineage (NCBI taxonomy): Eukaryota > Metazoa > Chordata > Actinopteri > Pleuronectiformes > Pleuronectidae > Platichthys > Platichthys flesus. The sequence goes on along the minus strand of NC_084963.1, from coordinate 17,665,454 downwards.
AAGAGCACACAGACACACGCACGCACACACACACACACACACACACACACACACACACACACAAAAAAACACTTACATTTTCCAGCCAACTAATACAATGAGTCCAGTGAAAGTGTTTCATGCATATGCCATCATGTAATTATTTTTGGTAATAAGTGATTAACCTTTGTATGCGTGTGTGCGTGTGCGTGTGCGTGTGTGTGTGTTGTGCAGATCGAGGCAGCTTTGAGCCGGATGCCTGGAGCAGGCGGTAGAGTGAGTCTACAGACCAGGCTGGATGAGGTAATTCAGTTATTGATTATTCTTTATATAACCTAATGCTGTCTGCTGTTGAATTAGAACTTAACATTTTTAGTTTATAAATGGTTTAGGTCCTATTTCAAGTTAAAAGGTCAAACTGACTGCTTGTCTTTGTTTTATATCAGTGCATTATTAAATCAGGACAAGCGTTTAGGAGCTGATCGGGTCAAAGGTCAACAGAAATGCGCCAAAGAAAATGAGCCAATGAATTTGTGCTTGACTCTCGTCCTCAGGTGGCCTTAGAGAATCGTCTGGAGCGAGTGAATCGTGAGTTGGGATCCCTCCGCATGACTCTGAAGAGGTTCCACATCCTCCGCTCCTCTGCCAACATATAGCAATGTCTGTCTTTCTACATCCAGATGCTCCTACTTAGTATCTTGGTTTTATACACAGCACTGATTGTCCTTCGATCTCTTTCTGTGCCATAACCACCTCCCCTCCGTCTGTAGAGTAACTCCACAGCACCACTTTTATATGTATGGATTATTACTCTGGGATATTTTTTTATATGTTGGAAAGATATTTCAAAGTCTATTTTTAGAAATACACAGATTTGTAAAGTCATTTACTTTTTTTAGTCACACAGAATGGTATGATACATTTTAATTGCCATATTTAGGTGTCGATTTTTAAATCAGCGAAGCTTCAGTTTAAATGTGAGCAATTATAAACTTCCCTGCACAGACATCCTTCCACTTGGGAAATATCACTGCCATTTGTATTCTTGTGTTCATCAACATTTTAAATGTTTTTCCATGGCATAATAATGTATTTATTTCATATTTTTATACTTAATAGATTTTATGTTTTTCATTATTTGCAGGTTTTTATTTGTTTCTGACCAAATCATCAAACTTGAAGCGAATGTTTGTTAACTTGAATCTAATTGCCTTTATTCTTTAGTTAATTTCAATGACTGCTTGTCACTTTTTTGCTTCTTATATAAAATTAGCTACAGGACTGGAGAAGAGCAAACGCACACATGTTTGTACAGCTGTCTTAGTGAGGACACTCATTGGCATAATGCATTCTCTAGCCCCTTACCCTAACCCGTACCATCCAAACTAAATGTTTACCCCCAACCCTTAACCTAACCTAAACTTATTTCTAAACCTAACCCTAAAACCAAGTCTTAACCCCCCCCCCATCAATCCACAAAGTGAGGACCGGCCAAAATGTACATACTTTCCCAAAATGTCCTCATTCTGTATGTTGTAGACTCAAACTGTTCCTCACAAAGATAGCTGTACAAGTGCACACACACAGACACACACATATACACACACACACACGCTCACACTGTCAAATCCTCTGGTTAGTTTGTTTCTCCTTGAGCAAAGCTTGTGCATGGAGTTTCTTGCACTGCTTCGTTTTGCCATGCAGTTTTTCCTACAATGACATGGACCTCACTGGAGCCAAGATATTGTCATTGCACAATAAATTGAGTTTTTGTAAAATAACTGGAAGTGTTGCTCCTTTATTATTTCTTTTCATTGTATACAGGTATCTTATACCAGTCTGATGGGGTCTTATCATCCTAACATGTAACTTACATGTGTGGAAGGGGGTGAGATGAGGTTTGGTATCATGGTGCTGCAGTGTTTTGGTCCCTGATTTGAATCCTGGATCCGTATGAGTCTTTTTCTGTGGAGTTAAAATTTTCTCTGGGTTCTTCAGCTTCATCCCAGAGTCCAAAGTGTGTCATAGTCCTTTCTCTTTGTCTCTCCTTTTTCTCTCTCGTCCATTTCTCTTCTTTCGTCTGTCTCCTTTCTCTGTCTATTCTGTTTCTCTTCTAACTCTTCTTTTCCTCTCGGCCCATCTCTTTTCTTTTTGCCAACTTTTCAGACAGAGTTTGGTCCCTGTTGGTAATTTTGTGTTTGTGGAGGTTTTTGGTAGTTTTTTGTGTCTGTGGTCATTATTTGAGTCTCTGAGGTTATTGTGGTTGTTTTTTGTGTATATTTATGTAAGTTTTGTGTGTCTTTATGATCGTGTTGTGTCTGTGTTGTTTTTGGTGTGTCTCTGTGGTTGTTTTGTGTGTCTTTGTGCTAGTTTTTTTGTCTCTGTGTTAATTTTGTGTCTCTGTGTCGGGTTTTTAGTTTTTCTGGTTGTTTTGTGTCTCTCTGTGTTAGTTTTGGTGGTCTCTTTTATTGTTTTGTGTCTCGTTGGTTGTCTTTGGGTTTGTTTTGTGTGTCTTTGTGTTAGTTGTGTGTGTCTTTATGGTTGCCCTGTGTCACCACTCTGGTTTAGAGGTGGACCTGTGGTCGATTGACACTCACATGTCCCTGGGCAGGACTGTGGTGTGGTTACTAAGTAAAAGCTCTGAGTACTTGAGTACTTCCTCCACCACTGATCGCAGTATATTCTGCCAGTGGAAACTTGATCAGTTTGTTTTTGACCCCTGCAGGCGGCTGTTGGCCGCTGGGGGGCGCCTTTCTCCTTGTGTTGTGCAGCAGGAGCGCGGCGGTGTCGTAACCACCAACCTGCGGTCATCATCATCATCATCGTCCGCCTGGAACACGCTCAGGTTCACCGGGTGTTGTCCGGTGGAGGCGCTGACATCCGTCCGCATGCAGCGGGACTGACGGGCGGACACACACCGGGGGAATGGCCGCTGTGTTCGCAGGACAGCAGGACTCACGGCGCTCAGCCTCCACCTCTGAATGTAAACAGCAGCATCAGCTTTGAGGAAACATCCACCCTCCTCTTCCTCCTCCTCCTCTACCGCGGATTTACCGGGACTGCAGACACACTCAGAGCCGCAGGTGGGTCTCTGATGCCGGCTGTTGACACGGTGTTCCACCGCTGACTGACTCTCACTAATGTTCATTATTTACACCATTATTTCTGACTGTGTGTGAATGGACAGTGGTCTGGGGGCGTCGGTCATTTACCAGAACAAACCAGCTGACTGTGTCCAAATAGACATATACCATATTTATATATAAACATACCATATATGTATATATCATGTTTGTATAGTGCGATAAAACAATACCTCCTCAATAGCAATACAACAAAGGTTCAATATATATCGATATAACATAGTGTAAACACAGTGAGGAGGTTTAACGCATCATGGATCCACCTCAGATTTATATAATGTTTAGCTGTTTATCAAGTGTTTTGTCATTCTCTGCTCATGAAGAAGAGTTTAAACCCACAAACTGATCAGGAGCAGAAATCAGTCTTTCAACTCTACAGAAATAATAACGTCCCATTTATCAGGATCGTTGTTAATATCAACTGATGTCAGATTTTGGCCCAGCCCTATAAAATGGGTGTGTGTCTAAATGAAAGATAGAGATACCTCAGAGCAGTTGCTGGGTCTACAAACTACTTCATTTATGTACCTAACGCCCAGTATTTGTACAATGCGTAGTAATTCATGGTTGAATTAACCTTGTTTTCTCTGTTGGGCTCTGCCTTGTAATGCACAGTGCCTGCAGGCGACTTTACATGGCCTCAGATTCACTCTGCTGGTTGGTCAAAACTGGATTAAACACTATTTTATCATGGGATATGTCCTATGTGAAATCAATATATAAGCAAAATGATCTTTCTTAGTGTCCCCCATCAAAAATCATTGTATGTACTTTTAAAGTCTAACAATCATTTTAAGTTAATTTCCCTTCTCTTAAACTGTGTTTTTGTATTTTGCAATACTGCATTGTGTGCATTTCCGTTAGCTAGTTATTGGGCCTTGGCGTTGCTTTGCCATATTTCCCAACATGTATCAAACTTAATCAGCAAAATAGGGTGAAACCAGTGGCAGAGGAGTGTGTTATAGATAATGTGCATTTTCTAATCCATCTGTCAATAATCAAAACTGTTCCCTTATTCAACATTGGCTCATAGTGCTCCTTTAAAGCCTTTAAACCTTTAAAGCCTTCAAATTAAATCATGGTGGAATGCAGGAGCCCTGTTAGTTCATGTTTCAAACTATTATTCCAGCAAATTTGCAAGTAATCAATAAAAAAAAGAATCACAAACTGACAGGCAGTAAATCTGGGGGTTTGGGGGCCGTGGCCATTTAGTATTGAGCTGTCTATTACCTGGCTGAGTAGTAATGTTGTTTTTCCAGTGATACATAAATTCTACATTTAATTAATAATCAGAAGAGTTGGAAAGAAAATGTTGATTGAGTGAATTTGCCGTGTCTCCGTTTGTGTACTGCCATACTCACACTTGCTATATTTAAATGCACAAGTGTGTTCACACCAACAAGTATGGCAATATGCAGTTCACTCTAGGAACCCAGATGGTTCACTCAAGTGTGAATCAACACTTCTCACCCCCAACAGTTGCCATAGCGTAAAACAAGGGGCCTTCAATATATTTTTAATATAGTGAAAATGGCGGTCAAGGACGAAGGACAGGTTATCTGTGCCAATTTCCATTAAGTGTGAAACAGGAAGCTCATACAGGAAAGTCAAACGCTCTTAAGTCAAGTAAATAAATCCCTCGGAAGGTATTTTGACGATGGACGATCGTGGTCACATGTTGCGATTTTCATTTCTCGAGACACAGCTTCGTTTCAGCACTAAACCGGATCAACCATTTGCTAGTCCCACATCTGTCTGACTCCTTCATAGGACGCTAGTTCAAGAACAGCACAGAGTCTAATTTATTCTATTCAGACAAAGGATATGAGGACTAAGGACTCCATTAATGCTCCTCAGCTCTGGAACAGCTTCCCTTAAAGCCTAACAGCCAAAATGCCCGAAATGATCCAGGAATTCTCACATATTTTTGAATAGTATGTTTGCATGTTGCTCCCCTTTTAAGTCATCTTCTCTTTCTGTAAAGGACCATATGGATTCATGTTACTTGCTCACTCACATGCTGTATAGAACCCTGCCTGTCCTTGTCACGTAGTGCTAACAATGTCTATTCTGGAAACACAATTGGAGCTGTTGTGTTTCATCCTCACCGGCAGCTTCTAGCTTATGCAGACGTGAGCAGTGGAGGCCCAACTTTCTAGGAAGCACACTTGAAACCTGGAAAGCATTTATCAGCCTGACTGTCACCTCTGTGCTTTAAATAATCAGCACTACCACATGCCTTCTGTGCAGTGGAGTGAAAGGAGTATATTAATCTTAATGCCAAATGTATCCAAACTGCTCAGGCTGAGGGTGATTCACAAAATAAATCATGAATAAAATATGGGCAGGTGTAATAATTTATTTGATAATTTTTCTACAGAATGTTATGCTTTTTACTGAGAATACAGACAGCTCTGTGGGGCTGTACCGCAGTGCTCTGTCATCACACCGGAAAAAAACGAACAGCGCATAGCTTCTATAGAATGAGATGAACGGACAATATCTGTGTTAATAGCGTTTTTATTTTGATATAAATGCAAGTGTCAGTGCATTCAAAGCTATTGTGCCAACATTTGCTAGAGGTGAGAATTTCTTCACCCTTATTTACTTAAAATCACAAGTTGAGAGCCGACCTGATGGGGGCGCTAGTCAAAAAGTTAAGGAACCATCAGAGTTGTTACAATTCATCCTGAGGAGAACATGAATGTGTGGAGCAAATTTCATGGCGAAAAAGTGGTAAACCTGGGAGAAACTTCTGTGTGTTTTGGTTTTGTTAATTCTGATTTGGTGGGTGTCTTCGGGCTCCACCAGCCGTGCTAGTGGTGTGGCTCTTTGCATAGCCATGTTGGTCTGTATCACAATTTGTTTCGGTGTATTTCATCCAAAAGTTGTCCTTGTTGAGATGTTTCACTCAAATCACAAATGTAAAACTCCCGATGGTGGTCAGAGGAAAAGTCAGCATCCTCAAAGTCGATGAATAATCTTGGAACTGGTTCAAATAGAGTTCCAGGCATACCGTGGTGGATTTGTGGAGAGGCCTCGGACTGGTTGGTTCCTTATCGAAGAATTCAAGCAGCCTCTCTCTCACCACAACCGTCCGATCCGTCGCATAATGCACCAGACCTATTTCCTCCCATTGCTGGTTCATTGTGCATGATTTAAATGTGTGTGGTGGGGAGTGAAAGAAGATGGAGCCTGACAGGATTTGATTATCGGGCCAAAATGATTAGGTTTGCTATAATGAACGCTGTTAGGAAGTAGCCACCGCAGAAAGAATGAGTCATAGTATTGATTGCCTCCCCCTCCTTCCTTGCTCCCTCTCTCTACCCTGCTCTCTGTCTTGTCTATCCCTCCATCGCTCCTTCTCCCTTCCCTCACCTCATCCCTTAAAATTCATGTTTTGTTCACAAAAACTCTCCTTCAGTCAGGATTGGAGAAGAGGTGGCATGTAGCCTAGGCCAAGCATTGCATACCAATAGCGACATGACTCGTTCGCTGCTACAGTCTGGATGAGAGAGGGAGGTGGAGGAGGGGGCATGGTGGCGGTGGGTGGGGGGGCCGCTCGTCACGAGATGCTACGTCATCGCAGTGTGTGAAATCTATTTTTAGCAGCGTAAACAGAGGGATTCCAGCCCACTGATCATGGCTTCACAGCCAGGCCTGTGTGGTGGGAGGCAGCAGGAGACGCTCTGCAGTGCGCGGCGCGGGGATGTGAATGAACGATACGCACATTAGGGCCTGCCTGTCCGCCTCCGACGTCACCCCCCCCCCCCCCCCCCCCCCCCCAGCGCCTCCGCCTGTCAGGGCGAAACACTGCTTGCCGCAAATAGACCATCGAGCTCTCGGCCTGTCTGTCGCTTTCTGCTGCTCCTGGCTCCGGGTCTCTTGCATGCACAAATGCACCATGTCTCTCATATTGATCAGTGTGTACACCAGTGGTGGAAAGTCTCCAGTGATTCTAAAATGGATGAACACTGATGCCTACAGAACGGGCAGAGCTGCACACGTGATGTTGCTCCATCTATAGATTCAATCTAGAGCCATTAATCCAAAAACATTATGTTCTTTTTTGTAATGCAAAACTAGCTTATCAAGGGTTTTATAAATCCAAGTATCGTTTTCCATTATTTATTTCACAGCTATCTGCCTCATTCTCATTTGTTGTATTCATAAGAAATGGTTTAATTAAGAATTGAATGTATTGAAAAAAATATTTTTACAGCAGTGACCTATTTGTGACCCAGTCATTCACACTCAAACACTTTTATCAGAAGATACGTACACATTTTAGGAAAATAAGATGTGAAGGCTCTTTAAGCCAACAGTTTATGAATTATAGTTTTAATTCTCCTCTAGTCTGAGGGTTAGGGTTAGGGTTAAGGGATAACCTCTGAATAACTTCAGACTAGGGGACTCAAAATGTCAGGGTTTACAGCGAGCAGTCAGATGATGCCTTCGCAAGAACTCCTTTAAATATAGATCCATACCTACATGAAGTAGGTACGAGGGGGGGTGGGGGTCATGTGAGACTGAGGTTGTGTGGTTGTGTGGTGCAGGGGGGGGGGGGGGGGGGGGGCTGACAGAATTTTAAGCCGTCACGTTTGGCCCGTGTTTGCTGTGCTTCGTTTGTGCACTTACTCTTATTAACACTCACCGGGCTTTGTTCGGATGCAGCGGGCCGTCGTTTCCTCATCAAATATTCAGATGCACACACATATTCAGGGCAACGGATGAAGCAGAGCAGCCTGCTCACTTGACACTTCGAGCGTCACTGTTAGTTAAAAGTCCTGTCTCTGCATTGGCTCTCCCAGAGACAACATCATGGTGTTTCCAGAGCACTGATCAGGTGCACAAGGCAACATTTGATCTGTGAACAAACTGTGCTCCAAAGGGTTTCCACTGTTTTCACATTTTCCTCCCTGTTAAATATCAGATTTTAGAGGCTACAAGTGGTGTTCATCGTTTGTGCAAAGTCATCTAGTTGTTCAAGTTAGTCTTGTACGTCCCAAGAGCAAAAATGCTAAATATGCAAAACTGAAAGAAAGTAAAGAATACAAATACCCCGGAATAAAAAGTGGCGATAATAGTCGATGCCGGTGTCGATGTATTGTAACAAAAACATGGGAATTCATTTGAAGTTTAGCCATCTATAGATACCGTTTTCTGGATTACCAACCCCCTGCTTTAAGATATTCCACTAGATAAATAGAAAACTCCTGGGATCAATATGAGTCATTAAGATTCATCCCCCGGGAATCAAGGAGACTAGACTCAGGTGGTGGTGATGAGGAATGGAGCCCTGGATGATGGGGCGTGCCAGTAAGGCTTCTGATTGGCCGGTTCAAGGGAGTTGGTCGGATTCAGTGTTAGAGGTGGGTCTGTCATAGCTCTGACCTGACCCCTGAATGACGAGAGAGAGAGAGAGAGCCTGTTAAAACTTTGACAGCTTACAGGTGACTGGCTCAACGCGAGTGTGTCAGGCTGTGCTTGGACGAGGGGAGAGAACGGGCTGGAGGAGCCTTGAGATAGCCGGAACAGTGCATGTGACTAATGAGGCATGTGCAACTAGACATTCCTCCTGACTGAACCCTCACTTAACGTTATTATGATTCATCCTCTGAGGAACATTAATATCTTCACGGTATTTCATGGCAAACCAGCCGGTAGCTGCTGAGCTATCAACCTGGAGTTCAGTGCTGTACACACCAACACAACTGTGTGAGGATTTTGAAGATGTTTGATGTGTTTCCCTTCGACACAACTCGTGCTCAGTCAGACAGCGTGCACGTGAGTGATCGGGAATTTGGTCTGTTGGCTTAATTGAAGCTTAATCTCAGTGACAAATGAAAGTGGGTGAAAGGACGGGCTCCTGACAGCGTGATCCGTATCACCCGCACTGCGCCGGCTCAGGTCAGCCATATTCTAGCCAGCTCCGAAGGCCTGGAGCCGGGCCAAGCGCTAATGGCATCGGGTCGAGGAGTGGAACTTCCCCTGCTTTATCTCTGGGCCCTTAACTCTCTCAGCTCAATTAACATCTGTGTCTTCCTCTGCTGTCTAACTGTTTCCTTGTCCGCATCTCAAAATTACCACCAGCTCACCTTTTGTTTGGGTGTAAAAGTGTTGGGGCTGGATAGGTTTTAATTTAGTTAATGATTGATCTCATTTTTTTTTTTGAAACTGCTTACATTTCCCTGGATTTATGAATCCATGAAAGACGTCTGTTAAAGTGGTAGCTATTACTCTTTCATTAGGGCATGTCATTATTATCCAAATTACATTTTCCAAATAGATATTTTTACAGCTATCTGTCTAAGCACAACATTTTTTTAAATATAAATCCATCATCACAGAAACTTCGGATATGTTATGGTTATGCTGGTTATGGGGAATTTGGGCATTTGACAGCAGTCTCACTTTTAAACACTATTTGGAGCAACCTGCGAAGAAGCTAAAGATAAAAATGAGTCTGACATCAGAACTATGTGCATTTGTGTAGTAAGCAAAGGACCAAACAACCATTTAGTGCACTTACCTCTGGCCACATCCCTTATTGTCATGCTGCTTGACTCGAGGGTGGCTGGACTTGGTTATGGATAAATGATGATGGAAGACAGTTGTTATTGAGGTCACGGGTGTCACTTGGTTGGACACTTTGCTTATTAGCGCTCCTTGCTACCAGCTGTCATTAGAGTCAGTAATGAGCCAAGTGTCATAAAGGGTGTTGATAACAACACCACGAGGAAACTTCTTGGATGAGATGTCTTTCAACCAACTGCCACTTTTCAACTCCAGATCTTTTTCATGATGTCTGTGATCGTCTCTGATGCTCTTTGTGCTTTTATTTGCTTCTATCTCTCTGCTGTTTTCTGCCAAGTGCAAAGTGATTTGATCTCAATGAGATTTCTTGATTAATATTATAGTGTATTGTATAGGTTAATTTGAGACACTAAGTCCATAGGTGTGAATGTGAGTGTGAATGGTTGTTTTCTCTGTGTGTCGGCCCTGCGATACTTTAGCAGTATAAGCAGTATAGACAATGGATGGGTGCAGGGATTAATGGATGGTTGAATAGTGGTGTAGCATCTTCCTCACTACAAGCAGAACAACTTTCCTGCTTTGAAGTGTTTAATTGTAGAATTGCATTGTTGCTGTGAGTGACCTTTACATCAGTAGAGGCTCTGGCAGAGAAGTTCGAAGTGTGTTTGTAAGTGAAGCAAACACCATGATGGATGTGCAGAGTAACCTCAGGCCCAGATGAACAGTGTGAGCAGTGATTAGCCGAGCGGCCCTCCCTCCGCAGACAGTGATGCATCGCCGTCATTTACCAGAATGCAGGAAAGCAGAGCAATTTGAGATGCATCAGAGCTAGCCCCTGCTAGCAGCCCCCACCACAAGCGTCATCACCCTGCTCGCTGCAACCCCCCCTCGCCCGCACGCCTCACAAGCTCACCCACCCCTCCACCCCCACCCTGAGCTAAAAATAGCCTGTCCTCTCTCATCACCCAGCCATCACGTCGGGGCCGCGTTCACTCTCATCTGCCGCCCACGCTTCTCTTTTTTTTTTATGTTGTGATGTTTTGACAGTGTCATATGATCATATTAGCTGTGGATGAACAGGTTTTGGATCCATCAAGGGAAGAGGACTCCCAGCTACTTGCACAGATAATAAGCAGAAATAAGGGGGGGGGGGGGGGGGGTTCTGATAACATTTTATTCGCTGTTGTATTCTATCCTCTAGAAGACTTGCTCTATCTCTTGTTTTACTGAGAACTAGATTGAGGAAGGACATTTGTTTCCCAATATGACTTCTGTATCATGTGGTATTTATAAGAATGACATTTCGGACAGCACACACTTTCACAGCGTCAGCTCAAATGCTCTGAATTCATGTCTCTGTACATGCCCGGTAAAGAAAAACATTAGCAGCTGCTCGTTGAATCTCCTCACGGACGTTTTTTTTTTTTATTCACAGGAGGAACCATCGCTGGAGATGGACTGCAGGTAGGAGACAACAATACACGTCTGTGGCTTCGGAAAACAAATGGAAACCATTTCCTGTCAGCTGACAAGCCGTGGAAGAAGTGTTCAAATCCCACGTAAGTAAAAGTACAAAACAGAAAATGCTCAATTTCAAGTAAAAGTAATTCATATTCCTACATTAGTATTATCAACAAAATAAACTTTAAGTATCAAAAGTAAAAGTAGTTATCCTGCAGTGAATTTGTCCTGTGACTGACACATAATAATAACAGGACACAATGTAATTTATATGTGAAGCATTAGATTGTCATGCGTGAATGCTTCAGCAGGATTATACTTGTGCCAGCTGCTGGTGAAGTAAATATTGGTTCTCCACCTCAGGTCTGTCCTCTGCCCTCTGTCACTTTTTAGAATGAGCCTCTTGATATTAATCATTTTGTTTTCACTGGTGACGTCAGGCACACAAATATGGAAATAAAACAATTGTAATGGGAACTAAATGACACAATCAAATGACACAAATAAAACAATAATATGACTTACATACTGTAAAGGGGCTATAACAAAATCCGCGACCACACACATCAGAATCCTGTTCATGTCAACAGTACTGATCGACCTATACACTAAAGATGAGGATAAATACAGTTAAAAAACAAGAACAAGTGAACTCGAGGTAAACAAGTAAATAACCCGTGTAGACTTTCTCTTCTATCTGCTGTACTACGGTGGCCCTGAGAGCTCAACGAACAGCAACTTAAGAAAACACATGCAAGTTGACAAAACACATGCAAGTTGACAAAACACATGCAAAGTAAGAAAACATCTCCATCAATTTCACAACACAACACATTACAGAAACGCGCAGCAAATAGTCACACGCGCTGCAAATAGACACACGCGCAGCAAATAGACGAACGCGCAGCAAATAGAGGCGACAACACAACGGAAGTGTTTCCAGAGGACAGCTAAAAGGGATGGACACAGGAGACACTAAAACGTCCAATACACTATACAATTTTGGTTCCGCACAGGGGTCGGCAACCCGCGGCGCTTCAGCCCCTCTGCAGTGGCTGTACAGCACAGTGTTGTGCATGTGTTTCGCGATCGCTGAACTTAACGAATCAGTTTTCATATTATTAACGTGAACGTAACGATGAACGTGATTGAACGTCACGTTCATTTTTTAAATCATCATCGTATCAGGCCCTCATGAAATACCAGGAGCGGGCGTGGGTGTGTGTGCGTGTGGCCAGCGCACCGAGGCTCCGACCCCGCCCACTCGCTCGGAGAGAGCCACAGTGAGCTCTGGGCTCTGAAGATGGTCCGATCTAGAGACATTCCGTCTTCTCCTGTTAAACTGAGTAAACAGCGCTAACAAGCAAGCCCCTGTTTGTGAGGACATGTATTGTCCATAGTGAGCAGGGGTTTGAAACCTTTACTATCAGAAGAGACATTTTGCACCCTCTTCTGAGCGAGTGGGCGGGGTCGGTGCCCCGAGACCCGAGACCGGTCAGCCCGCTACACACACACGCACACACACACAAACACACACACAAACACACGCACACACAACAGACAAACGCCCGCTCCTGGTATTTCATGAGGGCCTGATACGATGTTGATTTAAAAAATGAACGTGATGTTCAATCACGTTCATCGTTACGTTCACGTTAATAATATGAAAACTGATTCGTTAAGTTCAGCGATCGCGAAACATATGCACAACACTGTACTCTACAGCCCCTGCAGAGGGGCTGAAGAACCGCGTTCGGCTCCAGAGCCGTGTGTTGCGAACCCTGTCCGGAACCGAATTTGTATGGTGTTTGGACGTTTTAGTGTCTCCTGTGTCCATCCCTTTTAGCTGTCCTCTGGAAACACTTCCGTTGTGTTGTCGCCTCTATTTGCTGCGAGTTCGTCTATTTGCTGCGTGTTCGTCTATTTGCAGTGAGTGTGTCTATTTGCAGCGCGTTTCTGTAATGTGTTGTGTTGTGAAATTGATGAAGATGTTTTCTTACTTTGCTTGTGTTTTGTCAACTTGCATGTGTTTTGTCAACTCGCATGTGTTTTCTTAAGTTGCTGTTCGTTGAGCTCTCAGGGCCACCGTAGTACTTTTCAGACTAGAAACAAACAAATAAATTAAAAAAAGCTTAAAAACAGTGGTGTCTAACCTCTTTGATTCAAAACCACCCAAAGATAATTTTCCTTCTTTATTGGTGTCATTGGACAATTTATAAATACACACACAGGTAGAAAAAAAGACTGAGGAAAATGGATATTTCAAGCAGCATATACCATCATTTGATCACAAGGTTTCATTTAAATGGCCTAGAAACTTCCTCAATTGGTCAAATTAGTTAATATTCAGACAGCGAATATTAGAGGATAGTCCCAAAAATAAATCCAAACTTTGTGTAACAGAACAGTGTTTTTTCTTCACTCCTCTGCCTTTACTCATCTCCTAAGGTTTATCTTGTGACAGTTGTTGGGACTGACTTATAGATTGGGAACCAGTGAACAAAAAAAATGAACTCTATAGGGTCAAACCAGCTCATCAGCAGCTACAGCAGTAAGATGCTGTTTTCACTCGGCTACAGCAGTATTAATGATCTAATAATGTATCAGTCACAGGGGGCAATTTACATACACTTTGCTCATAATACTGACATTTTATCTAAATTGGAATTTAAATGCATGACTTGTTATAGGGTAATTTTAAGTTGTTGTGTTGGTACAAAGTAAATTAAAGGCATTGGTGTCATTAGTGTCATTCGTGATATATACACAGAGTCACGCAATGCCAACTTTATCATATTGTAAATAATGTAATTTGATCAAAATAGGCTTTAGATTGTCTCTCTGGCAGTATTATTGCAGAGGTATCTTATTTCGGTTGACCTTTACTTTTGACTAATTCACACACACACACACATACAAACACACACACATACAGACAGACACACACACACACACACACACCACACACACTGAAGCTCTAAGCAAATGACCATCAGCACCACTACAAGAAACCACGTGCAGCGGCTGAAGAAGAGCTTCCTTGTGGCACCTTTAAATAAAGTACTTGAAGAGCCAACATGTTATTTTCCACCACTGCAGCTGAGAGTATTTTGAGCCATGTCACATCACTATGTGGTCTAATGGTGAAACGGAAACTGGGCTGAAGTGAAATATGAATACAATAATCCACAGGGTATTGAAACATCCACACAGCTGCCAGTGTGACGTCCTGACAAATACCATCAGTAACATCACGGGAGGCGACGCACAGGAACCTGCAGCTCAGGCCCATGTTTGATGCGTGCCGGATGAGTAACAGGAGTGTCTGGTGAGGAAAGATGTGCTTGACAAGATCGCAAATTAACAGCCATAATAGCAGCAGATGTTCACGTGTTGTGGGACTGTGGTGTTTCGAGAACAGGGGTTGATTCTGTTAGTGTGGGCTCTGCTGATGCTCAGATAAAGTGTGTGTGTGTGCTGGGCGGAGTACCCATCAACAAGACATTTCATTCGTACATCCCTGCAGCTCGCAGATAAAACCAGAGGCTGAGAGTGAGGAGAGCGATGAACCGTGGCTGCTGCACAAATCCTGGGAGCTCGTTCTCATTCTGAGCCTCACTCCATGCTCATTGGTACAGCAGTCAATTTAAATGGGGGTGTACGTTTGCCTTTTGTGCCGCGCCTTATAGTAGACGTCTTGAGGTTCACGTGCTGATTGGAAATGTCCTTAAAGACGAACCAGCAGCTTCAACACCTCATATAGAACATGTCTGGCGGCCGGTGGGATATTTTTAACCACAAACTCAGTGAGACGTGTCGGCTGGATGTTATTAAAGAAACGTTTAAAAGGCCAACAACCGTTTGTCCTCTGTGTTCAGGCTTCACTCAAAGGAAAAGCTCCAGTTTGTACCTGTCACGTCTTATCGTTGCATTTGATTGTACATTTTGGAGAAATAAACAAATAAACTTGTTAAAGATGCTCTGAGGATATTTTCAAGAATCCTTAAAGAATCATATAACAATTCTCTCAGGGAATTACAGTGATGTATTGTCTCATTTCCCATATGCCAGGACATGCCGTGCTTAGTTTAGCATTAAGATTTGAAACAAATGCAAACATGCCCAGGAGAGTGTATATTCAATTATTCAAGGTAATATAGTGACCAGATGATATCTATTTAATTATATATAAATTGAGGGTATGTTGCAAATCTGCATGTTAGGCAAGTTTCAGAAGTAATGATATCACAGATTTCTTTTTTTGCTCAAATGTGAGATCCTGCAGTACAACATCCGCCTGCAGTGATTGCAACACTGTAACTCCTAGGAGGTTATGTTTTCTTCTGCGTTAGTTTAAAAAAAATCTGTTTGTTATCAGGACTTGACAAAAACTACCAGTTTGGTATATGACAGGAACGTATATTTTGGTGCAGATCCAGATCAGGGTGTGGATCCAGAATTCACCTTCTTTAAAGTTGCATTATGTTATCTTTTTTGACATTTTTACTGATTTCTCAGAGAATAATTCAAGGATGAAACAAATCAGGCATATTAAGAGGAGCGGTATTTAATGTGCAGTTTGGTGCAGCTTGATTACATTTAAGGAGACTATTGGGCCTTGACCTACATATGAGCTCTCATGGCTCTGTTTAGACTTAATTGGTTGAGATCGTGGTCTGGTTTAGAACAGTTAAAAAGTTCACGGTGACATCAGTAAGAAGATGTTTATTTACATTTAACTAAAACCTGGATCTTTCCCTGACCTGACCTGAACAGCTTCTGTTGCCTAAATCACAGATGGGACAAACTCCAATCACCTCAGCCGCCTCCTGATGACTTTATTAATCTGGTGTTTCATTAGATAAAATAACATTGGCTCTTATCATGGTAATCCAGCCTCTCATTACATTTTCCCTCACATCGTATTTGGAAGGAACTATTTACTAATACATAAACATCATTTCTAGTTTGCCACTCGCAAATTATAGCTAAATATGCGAATCATACAGTTCGCTTTGATGCTGTGGCTCAATTATTTCTTTTAATAAGGTAAACAGGATAGACAAACAGAGCTCATGTTGTAGTTGCAGATTTCACTTTGCACTCTTTGTAAGATTGCTTTTTATAAAGCACTTATTTTATATATTCTTATATTGTTTCATTTTCATATAATAACTACTATTGTTCTACAAAACGAGTAAGCAGATCATGAATCAGGACAAACAATTTTGATTGAAAATCTTTTACTATACAGTAACAGACAAAATGTTATATATTGTCTGAAAGAAGAGTCTGTCACAGCTCTGAGAATATCTTCAAAACAGTAAGTCAAAGATGGCGGGGGCAAATTTTTTTTGCAGAACTAGATGCTCTCTAAGTTAAATGGTTAAACTTTAGAGGCACAAGCCTGTATCATTATCATGACTGACCATGGTATTTGGTCATATTAACATAACACTTCTTGGCATGTGGCTTATAATTTATCATTTTTTATTTTAATTTTGGATGATAATTACTGTATTGATAAACATTCAGTTTTACCAATTTAAGTCTGATGAGTAAATGTAGGTCCACTGAGGTGAGCGGCGCACTGACTACACTCTGGAATAACAGCCTTTGTCAAGTTTACAGTTTTCCTCATTCACTGATTCGTTGGTCAAAAAGAAAAACCTCATGTGTTTACATCTGAGCTGGAGATCTTCCTGTGGGGAGCTCAGAGATAAGAAATACATGCATGTGATGGGCCTGTCTGCTAGAAACACATCTTAATTGAGGTTTGAAGGGTTTGTGACACCAAATGATTTGTACTTGTTGAATGTGCAGAAGGTAAATCTTGACATTTCTCTGGTTCCAGCTCTAGGATGGTAAAACAAACGTTGTTTTTATGGTATTTGGGTGTAGACCAACTAATAAATGGAGATATCAGTGTTAATCAACTCTGAAAATAGTTCCTGGTCACATTTCAGTCTCAGTTTTATAGCCATTTGAAAAGATGAGAACTGTATTTTCAATTTTGATCAAAGCTTCCTCAACATGTTTAATGCAAATGAGACAATGCTGCAGCAATAAGTTGATTCCCTGATGAACAGAAAATCTGATTCTGGATCAGTGTTGTCAAGAGAAAGATGTACACAGAAACGAAAAGGCAATCAATCTGATGGGCTGCACCCTGAGCTCGCTGCATCACAACAAAACCCACCAATCAGGCTTCAGCCTCATGCATCTCCATGGTAACAGAGCTTCCTCGGTCCCAGGGAGGTGGAGACTGCGAGGGGGGGGGGTGGAGGCAAGGGAAAACGAGAAGAGAGGTGGATGGGGGAGAAGAGAGGAAGAGAAGGAGGAGGAGGAGAGAGAGAGAGAGAATCGATAGCTTCTCTTATTTCACTGTGAGAGGCTTCTTTCCCAATTTGAGGTGGGGAGTGGGAGGGGGGGGGGGGTCGAGTCAGTGTGGTTGGGCTGACCGCAGAAGGCAGACGGCAGAGGAAGGAGCGGGGACGGGGGTGGAAGGATGCCTTGGCCGGGAGTCTCTGTGGGACCTGGATCTGCCACGGCCCTTAAGCCTCCGCTCAGTGGATGGGCTGGGCAGCTGTGATCAGCCGGTTCCTGCCTCCGTGAGGTAAACATCTGATTTCTTCCACTTGAAACATTCCGAACTGTGTCCTCCTCCAATATCCACACTCTCAACTGATGCGCTCGCACCAAAGCACAAAGTAAATTAGCTGCTGGCAACATGGACGCCTGCCTGTTGGACTGTGGAACACATTGGAGCAGACTGCTGTGGTGGCAGAGAGGGAGGAAGACACAGGGATCTGCGGGTGGCTTCAGTCTGAGGTGTGTTCTGCATGGACGGTGTGAATGGGACCAGCTCCGTGTGGCATCTATTTGTCAGGGGCAGCGTGAGGGCTTTTGTTGATGTGCTGCAGCAGCGAAGCTCCCACCTTGTGTGCAACACATGTTTAATGGTCATGTTGGGAGGTTGGGAGGTGCTGCAGGTTCAGTCTGTTGCTGAGGAGTGTGTGCTGAAGGAAGGAAGCTGTGAAAATCATCGTACGAGGTGATGCTTGGCACAGAAAAGCGATAAAATACTATTTAAATCTGAAGATCTTTTGCTATTTTATTACTTCAAGTTGTTATTTTGTGCTGCACCTGCCTGCGTGTCGCTCTTCCAGCTAATTTGAATGGGAGTCGCAGTACGCAACAAGAACGCACACCACAGTGCTTGTCTCTTGGGGGGGGGTTTCTTGAAATCTGGAGGAACTGTAGTCGCTGCCTGTGTGCACTGGCGACTCCATCTAATTATAATTCCTCGTTGTTTATTCACAGAATAACACTGTGGTGTTAAATCTGTTTGTGTTGTTATTATCAGAGGCAGAGACCAATCTCATCAGGGGATCTGGTGAACGCAGCACGACTCATGTAGCCCTTCTCACTGCTGAGGAGTCGAAGCAGATTTATCCCGGTGCATCAGACAGTGATGTGTCTGTATCAGATTACACTGTGACATACTCTGTACATATGGTTGGGTTGCCTCCTCCTCCCCCCGTGTGTCCTCGTGATTATGATAATTCGCTGGCATTCTACCAATATGTTGTCAGGAATTCAAAGTAGCTCGGTTGTCATGAATTATACATGACTGTCACACACTAAACGAGGATTGATAAAGCCCAGCGTGACGTCATTGTGAGGTGTGTACACACGCAAAGACAACACAGCGAACCAAAATGACTGAGAGCTGTTTCTGAGCCTTATATCCACAAGTCACCCGACATCTGGTGGAAATAATGTTTAACATCTTCAAAGTAAAAATCTCTTTCATTTCAGAGTGAAGAATCCTATGGGGATTTGGTCTAAGCCATTTTTAAAAGGAAACTTATCTTTTTTGTAAACGTTAACTTTTATTGACACCACTTTTTGTAATGCTATTTTCTTTTTCATGCCAACAGAATTTGTTTTAGACTGGTGTTAGCTAATCTCATGCTAACATTACTTTCAAAATGCTTATCTTAATTTTTATTTTTAACATTACTGCTATTCTAAGGCTAATGATCTTCTTTATGCAAAATTCTTTTTACTATTAATATGTTATTCCTCATGCTGACTTTAATTTTATTGTTATTTTAAATGCTAATATCAGGCTACTGTGAACATTACTTTCTAATACTAATGTTATTATCTATTTTTAAAGACTAACTTTAACTCTCTTTATGCTAAACTTCTTTTTAATGCTAATGTTGTTTTTTAATCCCAACATTGCTCACTTCAAAGCAAATGTTATTTTTTATGCGAACATGACGGATTAACTAAAATCATATATTTACTTTCATTCTAACATCAGCATCCAGATGATTTTGAACAAAATATTTATGATACTCTACACCAGGCTACTTCTTTCTACTTGGTAGCAAAGAGCCGACAGAGAGCTAAAGAGTCACCGGTGAACACAATGGGGCATTTACATATAGATATTTCCCTATTTGTTGAGGCCAAAAGCTATTTTAAAACACATCAGACACCATAGAGGTAGACTCATCAGGTGGACACAACAGATACTAAGGAGTAGAGTTGCTCACGATGCGCTGCATGTGTAAATGAACAGTTTACAGCTAAAAGTGTTTTAGTGTTTGATTTGTCATGTGCAAGTTAACACGGGGTCAACAGCACAGTGAAAGGTGTTGGACGAGAACAAACTGGTCAGCTCAGCATTGCAATAGTTCAAAAAAAGTAAAGAGATTAATATAAAGTACAATACTATAACTATACAACTTCAAAGGTGCAATTTGACATTCTTTGCAAATGTGTAAACAACTTGAACTTTAGGGAGTGTGTGTAAGTGAACTGACTCTGGGCTCCTGTCGGTGCAGCCGTCTCGCAGCACAACCGGAAGTTCCACAATCGTATATAACTTGACATTCAGGCTGGAGCATTCGCAGCCTGTCTCCGTGGTTTGAGTTTAATTTGAATGGCCGGCCCCACTGTTGTCGGGGGGGTTGAGCAGGAAGTCGGCCCTGGGGAACAAGCTGCTGGCAGGCGGTGCTGAGTTTAATGGGCCAGCGCTGTTTTCGCTCGGAGTCGATTGCCTCTGTGGCAAATTCGGTGCAATTCAGCGGTAAGTTTCCTCATTCTGCCAACTCACAGCACTCTGAGAGAGGGCAGCTGGCAGCCAGTCACTCTGTTAGTGGTGAAGATAAGACATTGACTCTCTCTTTGGGATGATGCAAACACTGAGCGCTATGTTTTAGTCGTGAGTGCCATTAGGAAGCTTTTATGGGATTGTTTAAAATGTCCCTGTGGCGGCATGAAGACAATCTTCTGTCGGATTTTGTTGGTAATAGTTCAAATGGTTTACACCATCACTTCCATTTGAGACACTTAGCAGCACTGGCAGGTTTCCATAGACGCTAATCTGCCTTCATCATTGGTTGCATGTTTAATTCCTAATGCTGCAATATGAGGGGCAAACTTCATCAGTTTATCTGTTTAGGGTGGATAGAGGTACACAGGGAAGGCAGAATGGGAATTATGTATGTGCTGGGGTTCGGTAGCCAAAGGGATCTTTGTTTAGTTTTGAATTCAGCATTGGACGGAGCTATATCCAAGGCCCTGAGAGAGAGAAACCATATTGAAGGATGCTGTGAAACTGAAAATCATTACATCACATTTATGAAGTATTCCCTGTTATTCTGAATTTCTTTTTTTATTGAAGTCTGTGGTTGTGTGCCAGGAGTTTAATGTTCTAGGCACAGGACAAAGTGTTCAGCCAAATTGGAGGTACTGGAATAAAACCTGATGTGTTACTTTATGTTTCCACTGGACTTACGTAATGTGCAGCCCCGACCCAAAATACATATTTAAGAAATGTATTTAAATTTTAGTATCTTTGCCTTTAATAGAGTGCTTTGCAAGAAAACAAAACAAAATGCCCACGTGGCTGAAAACGTGCTTCTCTATAAATCCTGATATCTTATTACTGTCTTAAAAATAACGACCAGCACATTAGTAATCTTGTGGAAAATGTTCCTTCATTTGAATGGGTGTCATATTTGTTGAAAATATATATATATTGGCATTTCTGCTTAAAAATGATTGATCCATTATTGCCCATTGAGTTTCTGTCAATCGACTAATAAATTCATTGACTAATCATTGCATTCTCACTGCTCACCGGTGGTCCTCTTCAGGTCTTCTCATTGAATGCAGACTGCTGTTTCTGATGTGCTGACTCATTGACCACTTTGCTGAGGCAGGCAAATAGAAAAGCTCCGTCTTCCTGCGCTCCGGCTGACTATGTGTCAGTTTTCATCTCTCTCTGTTGAACAGTTGGTTTAAGTCCTGCATTTCTATTTATGGCAGTTGTTTTGCAGGTAAGGGACTTGTCACAGGATTTAATGACTCCTCTGAATAGATCTCTCCGCTGTGATGGTAACAGACCAATGCCCCTTCCTCTGGTTATCTGAGCTACCATAGCCTTTAGATGTAAGCCAGGACGCAGGGAGGAAAATGGAGTGACATGCATGGATACCCATTTATTATTTCACCAATAAAAATGTAAAATATACAAAATATACAATCATTTTTGTAACACCTTAGTCCAGGACATGGATTTGTAAGTGACGTGAGTCCAGATTCGCCTGACTGGACTTTTACACCGATGACTCGGACTCAGGAAATCAGAACTCGACTCAGACTTGAACTTGGACTCAAACGCTGGGGACTCGAGACTCAACTCGGACTGAAAGATATTAACCTAACTACTTAAGGAAGATAATAAAAACTACACAACTTCAGCCGCCAGTCCTAAACAAAACGTTTCATAATAGACAGATTTAAGAACTAGAATTTGTATTCAGGTCTTGTGAGTCCCCCAAAAATGTATAATACCCATTCAAACAGTTCGTACATTATGTATGCTGCGTACGTTGTGATAACACCAAATAGAAATATACCAAAATAATCCACCCCTACATGTTTAACTTGTGCGAATATAGTCACTAACAGTACGGGTAGACATACTGATATTGTAGTGTAGATTGATAAGGATGGAATAAACTGTAGTTAAATATTTATAACAATGTTAGAAGATAATGAAGCTTTGTTTTGTTTGTGTTTGTTTGCAGTCTGTCTTCACTGTCACACTCTGCATCATGACCTCCGAGGTTCATCTGCTAGACGGGTTGACCAAACATGAATAACCTAATCATGCACAGATGGACAGACTGTGGGACACACAAGCACACGCACACGCAAATGCACTCGCACCTTTTGACATCTCTGCTCCTCCTTGTCCCGTGTTAAAACAGCATCAGATTTACTGTCCGTCTTAATCTGTGTAAGATTAAGTAGCAGTTGTCATGTGACCCTCCCAGACTCATCCCTGTGTGCTTGATGCTGTGCTTGTGACGCTTGTTTCAGAACGAGGCCAACAGCACAACACGATTGCTAACATCAGGCTTGCTCACTACTATTTGGAGAGATAGGTGTTGCTGTTGTAAGAAAATATGAAAAAAAAAAACTATTATCAATATCTTAAATTAAAAATGCATCAAACAACAATTTGAAATCAATATGAGGATGAACATGGCATCTCTCACGGCGATGCATTTACAGTGGCCTAAATATCCAGCTCCTTTCGGTTTCTTCAGAGCTTTAAAGGGAATTTCCCACCAATGTTTACCTGAACCACAGCTGAACTCTTGAAGTTCACGCTCACTGCTCTTGTTGAGTCATTGTCGGTGCAGCAGACATCAACACAAAAATTTAGCATTTAATGGAGACCCATAGCAGAGCTAAAAGAGAGGGAGATTGGACTTAAATTCCTCAGGTGGACATAAAGATGGCTCCAAATGGTAATGTGTTGCTCTGTAACTGCTGGATGTGCCAATGAAAAGTTTAGGGTTGAAATATTATGACGTGTCAATGTTTGTTTTTTGACCCAAGGGGCAAAATAAAATAGCATATATGTTGTGTCTTACAGTTGAAGCCGTAAAGCCGGTCTCCAATAAATGCAGTGGAGGAATTTCTAGTTAATGTGGAGGTCCCCCCATATACGTGAGCAAGAGTACTGAATATAAGTACTTTCTACCACAGCAGTGCTGGATATAAGGCTGCGTCTTCGGTGTGTATAGACTGGGTTGGGATTTAGGTTGCTGGGGGATTTCAGGGATGTTGCGAGGTCAGTGGATTACCTTGTAACAGATCTGCAGGAGGGCTGGCTCGGAGGACACACACATGATGTGTTGGCTTGTGTATGGAGGTGGGGTGGGGGTTTAATCCTTGAGACCAACGTGGTAACTCCTTCTTTGGTTTCGCGAGTGACCGTTGAAGCTCAGACCGTCCTTTTTCTTCTCCCTCAGGTTTGAATAACGATGACTCCCATCCTCGCTGTTTGAACATGCTGCTCGGGTAGTGAAGGCGACTGCGAGGAGCGTCTACCCAATTAAACTCCCCTCACACACACGCGCACACAAGCACAACCATGCTGATCAAGGAGTATCGTATCCCCATGCCGATGAGTGTGGAGGAGTACCGCATCGCTCAGCTCTACATGATCCAGGTGAGTGCGATCCAGCTTCATTATCTAACATCTCTTATTGTGTTTCTGTTCTTTTTCACTTGGACTTGTCAGTGTGTACAGATTGCACCAGACTCTACTACAGCCTGGCAACAGTCACTACAACAGACAATAACTCAATCACTAACAATACCTTTTTAAGTGCACCAATAAAACGCAGCTATAAATACCTTTTTATTAATTCGATTTTTGATGGTGGAAGAACTTGTAGGAGACAACCTTCACAGTTTGAAGGGTTTCTGTCCAACTTTGTATAAAAATAATTGTTTAAATGAATGTTTAAAGAAGTACAGATTACATTAGTAATGTTTTACATGATAGTGTGTTATAAATGTTTAATAAATGTTTATACACCGCTCATTAATCCTGAAAAGAGGGACTTATAGAGAAATATTGCCAAACTGCCTCATTTATTCACCCACATAGATTAAAGCCATTCACTGACGACAAGGAAGTCGTGTCTGGAAATGAAAATGTCTTTGTCACCAATAAGAGAGAGCGGATCACTGATATCATTTTGACAACATAGCCTGAAAAACTTGCACCTTGTATTAATGATGTATTTACCGTGACCCAGCATTTGACAACAACATTACAAACAGCAGAATGATATTGATTACTTTTCTTAATGTATATTTGTTCACTAGGGAATGTGGGAGATATATTCTTTTCTGCACAGCAACAATAATAGTTTGTTCTGCTGCTGTGTCTTTGAGGAAGAGATTAGTACATCACAAACCACACATTTTGTATGTGTTTAGATTGAAGGGTCTGATGAAAGAAGTCAGTATGAGTCTGGTTAATGGTAAAGTGCATGGATGCAGGAGACTGTTTTTCTGAGTCATTGGATGATGTGGGTCATGTGCTGACGCGAGACTGTAATTCAGGCTTGTGTGTGTGGGTTGAGGAGGTCAGGAGTTTAAGGTGTCATCGTGCACCTGAACAGGCGCAGTGGAGAACATGGCTGAAAGGTCACAGGGGCAGTGTTGTTCTGCAGACCAGATGTTGCTCCATACGTCTTAGGACTGTATTTCATTCTACAATTTTTTGCTATATACTGTATATATATATCTATATATTCGGGCTGCACCTTGACGGTTGCCACCCACCAATAACCCAAACAAAAATGAAGGTAAAGTACCATCTTAGTAATGGTTTATTATGTTGTTATATGCAACTAAACATTTTTTAAGCAGAGCTGTGGAAGAGCAGAAAAGCAGAGCTGTGGAAGAGTTTGAAGGATTTTAGTTTGAGGAATTAAAAAAATTTAATCCCATAAATATATATTTAAAGAAAAAACTAAATAACACTCTTTTAGGAATTGAAGAACCCCTATCTCTTTCAAACGCACACAAACACACACACACACACACACACAAACACATACACACACACACACACACCCTGTTTCTGGACCCCTCCTCCTGCTCAGCGTCACTACTGAGAGCCAGGTTGCCACGGTGACATCAGCTGCAGCATGGCAGGAGCTGCCATCATTTGTTTGTGATATGGAACGAGAGAGAGAGAGATTGAAAGAAAAGGAGATTCGGAGAGAGAGAGTGATAGAGAGAGCGAGGGGGGAAAGATGTGATGATGCGGTCGGCATTGACGACATTTTGTCATGGTTACAGTTTAGGCTATGCATCAGTCATGCACTGTACACGAGATGGACACAGTTTCATGGAGACCTCACAGTGTGTCACATATCAGGGTTTGAACTCTTTTCTCTGTTAATTCCCTTCCGATGTGATTATTGAATGGTTAAAGGTGAGAATGTTATCATGGTGACAATCATGGTGGCAAATCCAGCTTGGAAAGACATATTCCAATGCAACACAGCCTGATGATGATATATATCTTTACATATATCATTACATCAATGAGTATATTCAAACAAGAACTGTGTCTATCCAAGGAGTGACATACAGTATTTCTAAAGAGCACCACAAAACAATTAAAAACACGTTCCCTCATTCGCCCTCCTGCTTCAGCAAACAGTCATCAATTGTGTATTAATCCGCTGCTGAAAATAGTCCCCAACAAATGCAAATAGTAGGACCCAGAAGGCCCGAGGCCACACACATTCAGGGAAAGTTTGAAGTATTGAAACAGTGGCTAACACACTGTTTGGTTAATTATAACAAATAAAAGAATGAATGTCAAACTGACAAACTGACTTCTTCTTTGACAGTAGCCAGAATGGTCCAATGGCTTGATGATTGGAATGTACAATTAATATACTCTTACAGTACCGCTTGCTGCATGTGGTTGTATTTGGAACGTGGGTGGACCTGTGGAGGGGAGTTGTGCACCACTGGGTTATGCTAACCTTGTGGTGTCACATTAATTATTCAGGGGTGGCTCGGCCCGGCAGAAATGAGACCCTCAGCAAAGGCAGAGCCATTACAATTCCACAGACGTGGTCCTTGGAGTGTCGACCCAGCCTCGGAGCATTTCTCACATGGACCCTGTTTTCTTTTATTTCGTCTGCTTATTTTTCTCTCCCTGACAGCCACTGAAACCCTCCTCTCCCTTTGTGCAAATTGGATGAGGCTCTTTAAAAGGTTTCTTTACCCTTTTTCAGATTTCTTTATGAAATCATAGTTTACCTCTGACTTATATTTGACCAAACTGTATTTGGTCAGCCACTAAATTATATTCACATTTCCTTCAAGGACTTCCATACATTGATCCGTCCTTATTTCTGTATTTACAAAGTATTTTGGACTTTTATATAATCTCCTTCTATTGTCTATTTTTATGCAAGAGTGATAAATACAAATATTTGTATTTTTCTATCGACTCAACCTCTCAACCAGTGATTTATTATTTCATCATCACTGGATGTTAAGATGAACTGACTCTGCTGGTTGCTTGCCTTCTCCTGCAGCTCCACCATGAGGTGGACATTTGTGTTTTTGTCCCTGTGAAATATCTCCAGAGAACTATTTGATACATTGCTGTGAAATTTTGAACAGGATGAGTTGTAATCCCTTTGATAATCAGCTCACTTTTCATCTCATCCATCATGAAGTCAAATTTACTTTATGATCAAAATACCTGAAAAACTGATGACACGCCCATCAGTCTCATCTGTACTTTTTGTTTAGCACATCACAGTTCATTTGATGCAACACCTATGTATAATCAACTTTAATGTCATAAATGTTTACTGTAAATTAATTTGTATTGCTATAACAGAACAACATGCCCAAAAACCAAAGATGTTCCACAACCGACACCAGCACCGAAAAAGCCCCCAATAGTCCCTCTATGTTCGGATCTGATACCATGCCTATAAATTGTATTGGTTTCACCCAGATAAAACTTACATTTTCTTTGCTTCTCTAAAACAGCGGCTGCGTTGAACTGCCACTGGCAAGAAGTGTTTATAGAATCGTGAAGAAGACATGTTTGCCGTTAGCATAGTATTAGCCAGCTCATTAAAAAATTCAACAATTTGGCAATATTTCACGATGGACAGTCCCAGAAGTAAAATGGCAACATTGACAGTAATTTCAGTTTGTAAGGGTAGCAGGAGGAGTTCCATCATGTAATCCTAGTTTCCATACAGGGTGAGTGGCCTACAGCTGTTTAAGTAAATGGTACTCGGTTGGGGCTGATGTGCAAAGTCCAGGTTTCGGATTATTTATGGAAAGTGAATAAACAGGAAATTGGTATCAAAACATTTCCACCATAAGAATAGCCTTACAGACCTGCTGGCGGGGCCTTTTAGCCTTGTTTCATATACCTTAACAAGTGTGTGTGTGTTTTTTGTGTGTGTGTGTGTGCGTGCTGTTGCAGATGTAGCATCCTTGGTTTAGCAACGCTTCCACTTTTTTTGGGTGGCACGAGCGAGTTGTTTTTGAGTTGAGCAGCAGATGGGGAAGTGAAGGTGATATTATTAATGAGGCTGATTCAGTAGCACTGCTCACTGCAGGACTGATGGTCTGAAGTTTACCACTTCAGTCTTTTGCCTAATAGATCTGTCTTGTTTTGTTTTTTTGGACAGTTTGGCGTGTTGTGTAAGAGAATAATTTCAACCCACCTCTGTTGCCTTCATAAACCCCATCAAAGTCCCCGGGGTATTGCTGTATAATTGACACTTGAGCTCTTTGCCTTGGGCTCTGAGATTTAATACAGAGAAGCAGCAGCAGAAGGGGCTCAGACACAAGGAGGGTAATTTTAGACCCTCAGCTCCTCACCTAAATTACATTACCTGCTAGATTACAGCAATTTTCCAGCTGTTTGCCTCCTCTGACCTTCATTACTGATAGCACCTCCCTAAAGTCTTCAGGAGACGGAGCTCCGTGTTCAATCTCAGCTCTCGTTCTTGACCCCGCGCTCTCCACTCTTGCTGTTAATAAAGATCACGATGATTTGCATTCACATCGTACTGTTTGGTCGACCCGCGTTACTTTACAATGGAAGGAATTAAATACCTTTTCAATCATCTTTTTTACACCAGAATACAGTGTCTACAGTGTAGTCGTCTGACAGTATTTACACTGACTGAGCAACAATATTATAATTGAGTAGCCCATGCAAACAAAGGTTTAAGGGTTTATCAATTTATTAAAATTGCAGGTCATTGGGCCGTTTATATATTGAGCCCAAGTGTTTAATATGAGTGTGACTGGCGACTGAAACCCAGTAGACACATATCTTCAACAATTATTGGCTGTTAAGTTTTAACTTAAAATGTCTGATGCGGCAGACAAATCTCGGAGAAAAGAGGCAATTCAAAAGGTTTATTGTACAGTTTTAAATGTGCAAACTGGTATCAGAGAGTGCTATTCAAGGTCAGAGGTCCAGGGCAGTGGTTTGGACAAAACTGACCTCGAGGCAGTCCAGTGACTGTTTCAATGGAGAGCAACACAGCAGGTTAGAGATGTACTGGTTCCCTTTTTTCCCCTGTCCCTAGAGCTATCTGTGTCTTGAGAGAATCCTTTCAAATTTGGCTCAAATATTCACTTAGGCCTTCACTTAGGCCCCTCATATCTGCCGACCAGTCACTGTTCTCCATTTGGACTATTGCAGTCAAAATCCAGGGCTGATGGGAGATTTTCCATCGTGGAGCAGTGTTCCACTCACTGTCAGATCCTCGCTTTGCTCTGGCCATGGTAGGTGTTGTTTCACTGTGTTTTGGTCTGTATCAGAACTTATCTTCACATAGCCATGTGAAATTATTCATTGTTTGAAAGCTCACGGAGAAGCTTCGTCTATTGATTCTATCTGTGCAAAGCATTTGGGGATTTTCATATCACTGCAGCAGCTGTTGACACAGAGCCGGTTCAGCCTTTGTGGCTCAGGCTCCAAAGTGTTTTCCACACAAAGGCGCAACTACAGGCTTCATTCTCCATTTTATGTGAACAAATGTAAATATAACTTTGGTTTGGCATATGTTAAGATTATTATTGTCTGTATCTAAAGTTACCTCTTAAATGAGGAACAATTGTGTGTTTTTTGGGGGGGAATATTATTGGCTGGCATCTTTAAAGAGAGGACTTCTTTGACTATTTGTATTTGTCTATTCGCTGTACAATGTATTGTGTTAAACTATATTTATCCTACACTTTTACCAGCCACATTTATTAACAATATAAACCCTCCATGTTTTTCTGTACAGTGAATTACACACGGCTACATGCAGAGCCTCTTGAGGGAAGGAGTGTGTTTATAAACTGAGGCTGTAATCCCAAGATCCTGTGGAGCTGCAGGCTTAATGCACAGCTCGGTCTTACATGTTCTGTGGAGTTGAGCCATATGTTGCCTTTTATCAACGGCTGTTAAATGCTGGGCAGAAAGGGTAATCATTGCTTTTCACTTCCTCTGTGCAGCAAATCTTAACCCAACAGTAAAAGTGAAGGGTTTGGAAAGGAGTGGGAAATGAGAGGGTGAGTGAGCTGTGGAGGAATTATGATGATTTCAAAGGGTGAAAAATAAAATATGACTAAAATAATTAATAGAAAAGCTCTTTTTCTATGCGGCAGCCTTATTTCCTCCCAGCTCATCACTCTATCTGCCACTGCTGCGTCGTCCACCTAGCTCTGTGATGGAAGTGGATTTTGTTAAGTTCTTCCAAATGAGAGTGCAGGAGTGCTCAACGATCAGATATAATCCCCCCTCATAAATTTGTATCACTCACCTAAATATAAGAAAGTGAGAGATGAAGTAGATGGTCACATGGTTCACCTGCATGGTAACAGTAGCTATGCACATTCACTTGAATAATATTACCCTGTTTACTGCACTCCATTTATCCGGTTTAGATATTAGTTACTTTTCAGATTACAATTGAAATAAAATAGTTAGAATTAGCACCTACAGCCCAAGCTAAAACATAAACATGCAAGTAAATGTAATATTAATGATCTAGGGACATATTCCTGGATCACAGAATCCATTTACCTGCATAGTTATCACTTTTATGTTTAAATAACTGAGCTGATTTTATCTTTAACTTTTACTTATACAACATTTTGAATGCAGGACCTCTGTGTATTATTTATAGTGTGGTATTCTTGAATTCTACCACCACTGACAGAATAAAAGACAAAGTAGTACCATCACCGGTCTGTGTTTTGCTTCCTTATATAGCTAAGCAGAGCCTAAATCCCAGTCCTCTTACCCTCCTGTCCCCTCTCTGTCCCCTCACAGAAAAAGAGCCGAGAGGAGAGCTGCGGCGAGGGTAGCGGCGTGGAGATCCTGGAGAACAAGCCTTATGTGGACGGCCCCGGGGGCTCAGGCCAGTACACGCACAAGGTCTACCACATCGGGAAACACATTCCGTCCTGGTTCTGTGCCATCCTGCCTCAAGCTGCCCTCCGAGTGGAGGAGGAGTCCTGGAACGCCTACCCCTATACACGAACCCGGTGAGACGACACTAACACTGGACCTGTGGTTATCAAACTGCCACTGATCTGAGGTTAAAGATAAGAGCAAAAACAAATCCCGCTCTATAACGTAAGATGGTCAGAAAGTGGCCTTGAGGTGGCAAACAAACAATAATTCTTAACATGGTGTTCATTTTTTATCATTTCTCTGACACTCCGACAGCAAAACGTCTTTCAGCAGAATTTTCTTCCCATGTTCTATTATTATATTGTATATTTTTACATGATAACTATTACATTCTATGTTTCTTTCATCTGGAGATTTAAAGAATCCATCCATAAATAAAATGAACCCAGTCACATCTTCACTATATGCGTGATCATCCTGCTCCCACTTAGGCAATAGCTGGTACTTTAATTTCCCTCTGATACGTTAGATTAATACAAGCTGTGGTCTGAGACTCAGGTGGTACGAGTTTAAGTCTATAATGGAGATTTTAATTTGGTAAGTTTCACGTTATTGCCAAATTACTCTTACTGTTTGGAAAACAGACACTAAAACCCTTTCCGTGTCCCCTTGGGAAAACCATTGCTCCGTGCTAACACTTTTTGCATTAAGTGATTTTTAGGTATCATCTAAAGTAGAGAGACTGGCCTTTTTTTTAATGGTTTCCATCATGTGGCTCCTAGATTCATTAATTTATTGAGTGAAAAAAACATTCGCTTATTTCAGCATATTTCTGAGTGAGCCATTTATTTATATTCAGCTGAATAATCACATATTCATTCGCTGTCCACACTGCGGCCAACTTTGTGCCAGATTTCACAGTTTTGTCATTCACCCGTTCACACACATACAATGTTTCTATGTGCAAACTTCAATAACACACTGCTGTCCGGGGTCATTTGGGGTTCAGTACCTATTACCTAGGACACCTCGGCACGCAGAATAGGGGAGACTGGGATTGAAACCATGACCTTCTGGTTAGTATTTCAGCCGGTCAGCAGGTTGCATTTCAGGAGCTACTTTGCAATATGCGGCAAACAATGCTTGTTTTTGTCATCGTTCTGAGGAAACATGTGGATCTACAACTGTCAACTTTCTGTCAGTTTCAATATAAATGTGAACTATTTTCAGATTTCAGTGTTTTGTCTGTTTTAGTCTTTTACAAAGAGACTTAAAGCTTGTTGTTTAATCACTTATGACATGGAGGGTTTTGCTTTGTATCAACACTCATAAAATATGCTGAATAATGAACCAAATCTTCTGTTTTCCTCCATCTCTACATTTCAGCTCCTTAATGACATCTCTTTTTGGTTTTGCAGGTATACCTGTCCCTTTGTTGAGAAATTCTCTATCGACATTGAGACGTATTATAAACCAGATACTGGAAACCAAGTGGACGTCTTCAATCTGTCCTCTGCTGAAAGGAGACAGAGGACTGTAGGTAGGCAGATCCTCATGCACACAGAGGACCCTCCCACTCTCTCCCACCATCATAACCACTTAAAGTGTCTGTCGTTGTTCTGCTGGGCGGTCTTCATCTCTTCATAAGCAGAATCAGACATCAGATGTACATACTGATATTTGCAGTGATAAAAAAAACAGACGACCTGGTGCAGAGGGACTCAGGCTGTGGAGTAGAGGAGTTTGTGTGGAGCCTCTGAATATAAAAAAATGGACTGAGGTGCAGGCAACATGTGCACTTTGCTCTAGACATGTTCCCTGCAGGGAGTAATTACATAAAAGACACACAGACACACACAAACACACACACACACACACACACACACACACACACACACACACACACACACACACACACACACACACACACACACACACTCACAACCCTCTGGAGACAGGTGTTCAGTGAGGACGTCGTGACATCTATCCTGCTCGAACCTGCTGCTCACATCTGCTTCAGTGTTGCCTCCTAAATGATTGTGTGTCGCCCCTTAGACCCCATAGACATCGTGAAGGACTACATCGCTCCTCATGAGTACCTGGTGGAGGAAGACCCCAAACTGTACCAGTCCGACAAGACCAAACGGGGTCCACTGTCAGAGGACTGGATAGAGGAGATCAACCAGGACCCTGGTCAGAACCCCGTCATGTGCGCCTACAAGCTCTGCAAAGTGGAGTTCAGATACTGGGGCATGCAGTCCAAGATCGAACGCTTCATACATGACGTGGGTAGGTATAGTGTGTGTGTTTGTTAGTTTGTGGTCCATGAGTCATGTTGTGGGGACCCAAATCTGTTTACACACACACACATTATTATTGTCTTCTTTATGGGGACAGAAATTAAGTCCCCTCAACGTAAATCATTACATTTTAAGGTGAAGACATGTATAAAGGTTAGGTTGAATGAAGGCATTAAAAGCAAAGATTGAACACCTAGAGAAAGCTGGAAATAACCCTGGGAAGTAAAGACTAGCCAAGGATGATAAAGTCCTGTAGAACTTTGAATAAAACAATTCTGAAAGGTTAGAGATTAAATTCAATAGGCTGTGCTAACCTTGGGAAATGGGGAATTGCTGCCAATAGGTTATCATAAAATAATCCTTAAAGTTCCGAAATAAATAGGATCAACCCTGCAGGTCGGAGATAACCCTAGAATAATAGGAAATTGGGGGGAAAAGATACAAATATCAGGCATGACAAGGATTTACCCTAGAAAACCAGGCAGGAAAAACCTTAGAAATTTGATAATATCCCTGCAAAGCACTTAAGAATTGGCCTTTTGCGATTTAGCATTACATTATAAACTTGACTCAAGTGCTCTTTACTTCCAGGCTTAAATAATTGTGTCCCAGAGGAGCATTGATATTTCAGAATTAAATGTCTTTCTCATCGGATCATGTAACAGATGCTGTTGAACCTTGAACCTTGGTCCCCAATGTCTCTCCACACTTTATATCCAGTGTCGGTTCAGTTGCTGATCAGTGAAATGAAACCAGTTTGTCAGATCACAGCACATTATTCTGTTCACAACAGCATTAGAGCTTCACCTTGAGGGTGACGTCAGGGAAAAAATGGCCGCCATGTGATTATTGTCTATTTCTGACTTTTCAGCATTAAATGTGATTACGCTGTGCGTGTGTTACTATGTGAAACACTGGGTTACTAGAAGCTTTATGAACAATCAACACATCGTATCTCTGTGATGAGACTGAGTGATAAAAACCCTCAGATGTGTAGCGGTGCCAGACGGGGGGGGGGGGGGGGGGGGGTGAGTGTGAGGAAACAGGTGAAGACAATAGGTAAATAAAACAGTGGAGATAAATGGGTGAGAAAGTGTAGGAGGTGTTTGAGAGGCAGGAGCGGAGACAAGTGGCTGTTCCCAGAGATAACGCAGCACTCTGGATTCACTTGCTTGCCAGCGTTGGGCTGTTTCTGTTCCGCTGCTGTGATGTGACACTGTTCATACACCCTGACGGGCCTCAGCCTCCTCGCTCACAGCTTCTCCTTCCAGCCTAATGAAGCAGCAGCTGCTCTGTCTTCACGCCGTGGTCCAATCCACAGGATCTCCATCTCCAAAATGGGTTTTCTTCTCCATGTCACTCCCCACTGCCACTTGAGCCTTCGAGCTTCCTTGAAACTTTCCCTTTGTTTTAATGCTCTATGCTTTCAACTGCAGACCGCCACTCATCAAGGCTGACTCGTGAATATTATCAGCTTCCAAATAAACCGTGCTGAAAGGGTCTGCGGGTTCTATAATTCAGAGGCTTTCAAGCTTTGTTAATGAGCTATTCAGCACTTTCCACTTTCATGCTTAATTTCACATTGTGCTGGTGGTTCTTTTACTGGATATTAATATAATGGCCTTCTCTGTTTGCTAATAGTGGCTTTTATAGCCAGGTTGGAGGTTTTATTCATGAACTGCTCGAGGGGTTCAAGGGTTTAATAAGCAGCTGGTGCTTGTTTAGTTCATCAGGAGGGAGACATTGTTGAGAATTAAATCTCCTTTGACAAGGCAGAGGCAGCTTTGTCTGACATTCGATTTCTTCTCCATTGACTTTTACCACCCATGCCCCCCCCCCCCCCCCCCCCCCCCCCTTCCCCCGGTGACACTGGCGGGAAAAACATCATTGTGTGGCCACAAAATGTTTTTATGGGATGGGATGGGATGACTAAATTATGGTCACGTCTAAATATTGCATGCCCACAAGATACAAATCTGGTCAGTACTGTCAAGACAAGGTCAAGAAAGTGTCTTGTATGAGAGATGAAACGTTTCATAGAATCAAAATCACAGCCTCAATAGGGGTCTTTAGTTTGACACACACCCTGACTGAAATTAGACAGTCTGGTCTTCAGTGATCGAGGTCACTAGCTTGTCCCGCCCCTTATTGCTGTTGCCTAGTAACAGAGCTGAAGTTTAACATGAGAAAGTTTTAATACGTTTCTGTTTTTTTGAGTTGATGCATGATACTCAATTGTTGGACGTCTGAAAAAACGGTTTGTCGGTGAAGTGCAATGAATCCTGGGATATGTTAGGATGGGAAGGAACTACCTGTTGGAGCCTTTGTTTCTCAGGGAAGAGAGGACGCACTTTGAAGGAGCATTTCAAAGAGCGACAGTCTAGTTGCGCCGCTGTAATCTGTCTTTAAATGCTGCTTCCGGAGGATAGAGCCCCTGAATTGAGGCACAGCTAGTATCCACTGACTCTGAGTGAAGCCAAACAGGGGTGGAAACCTTTACATCACTAATCAATAGAAACATATAGGGCCCTATTGTTTTCCTGTTGTTTTTTTTCCTTTACAAAGTCCCGTTGTTATTTGCTCCAGTTTTACAGCCTTTCTTTGAGCAGTATTCTCTTACGGTTAATGAGGTCATCACTGATCATTATGGAGGACCATACATGACATAAGTAAAAATAAATAAATAAATAAATGTATAAATAAATACAGAAATAAATAAATAAATGAATAAATAAAAATGGAAATAAATAAATAAATAAATACAGAAATAAATAAATAAATATGTTAATACCAAAAGAAATGTCAAAAGAAATGTCTTAAATATATTTTAACATTTATTTTTTCCCTGATACATTTCCTTTGCATTTGCAGTGTCCTTATGCTAATGAGAAAGGCGGGCCTAACCGCAGTCTCATGCAGGATTGGTCACAGGAGTGTAATGATCCAGCCCTACTACTTCTGCCTTTCAATGCTGGTGTCCAGTAGCTGTTTGCAGCGTTGAGCCAGTTCACACTTAAAATGAACTAGTTCAAGTTCAGAGGGTTAGTTAAGGTTATTTTTTATTGGGATGATTTAGCTGTCAGTAGTCCTGACTGTGAGCGACACGTCTCGTGTTGTACTGAGCACAATGAGCGAGCCATGAGGAGAAGGAGGAAACAGAAACTCCAGCTCGGTACAAACCACCTGCCGCCTCTGCTCTGAACATGAAGCCGCTGATCTATGAGTAGATGTGACCAGAGAAGCTCTGTGTTTTCACTGTTTCCACTGTTCCACAGAGTCACTAACTGGCTGTTACACGGTGAAGAGCTCAAGTCTCAGTCACTGCCCGTGTCTCTGAGCGAGTGTGTGACGGAGCGCAGGGGCTGTGTGTGTGTGTGTAGCTCAGTTGACCAATCCTGCTCGAGACTGAGGTTAGGCCCGCCTTTCTCATTAGCATAAGGACACTGAAATGTGGAAATAAATAAATGTGGAAATAAATAAAAGTTGCAATAAAAGTGGAAATAAATAAATAAATGTGGAAATAAGTTTAAGACATTGATTTATTTAATTCTGCATTTATTTCCATATTTATTTATTTATTTCCACATTTATTCCAACTTTTATTTTTCGATTTCAGTTTCCTTATGCTAATGAGAAAGGCGGGCCTAACCTCAGTCTCGAGCAGGATTGGTCAACTGAGCTACACACACACACAGCCCCTGCCCTCCGCCACACACTCGCTCAGAGACACGGGCAGTGACTGAGACTTGATCTCTTCACCGTGAAACAGCCAGTTAGTGACTCTGTGGAACAGTAGAAACAGTGAAAACACAGAGCTTCTCTGGTCACATCTGCTCAGAGATCAGCGGCTTCATGTTCAGAGCAGAGGCGGCAGGTGGTTTGTACCGAGCTGGAGTTTCTGTTTCCTCCTCCTCCTCTCGGCTCGCTCCTTGTGCTCATTACAACACGAGACGTGACGCTCACAGTCAGGACTACTGACACCTAAATCATCCCAATAAAAAATAACCTTAACTAACCCTCTGAACTTGAACTAGTTCATTTTAAGTGTGAACTGGCTCAACGTCCCAAACAGCTACTGGACACCAGCATTGAAAGGCAGAAGTAGTAGGGCTGGATCATTACACTCCTGTGACCAATCCTGCATGAGACTGCGGTTAGGCCCGCCTTTCTCATTAGCATAAGGACACTGCAAATGCAAAGGAAATGTATCAGGGAAAAGATAAATGTTAAAATATATTTAAGACATTTCTTTTGACATTTCTTTTGGTATTAACATATTTATTTATTTATTTCTGTATTTATTTCCATTTTTATTTATTCATTTATTTATTTATTTCTGTATTTATTTATACATTTATTTATTTATTTATTTTTACTTATGTCATGTATGGTCCTCCATAGATCATACGATTC
The DNA here is from genome assembly GCF_949316205.1 of Platichthys flesus. Classification (NCBI taxonomy): domain Eukaryota; kingdom Metazoa; phylum Chordata; class Actinopteri; order Pleuronectiformes; family Pleuronectidae; genus Platichthys; species Platichthys flesus. The sequence continues at coordinate 17,628,309 of NC_084963.1, read as the reverse complement.
AAATTTAAATCTCTAATCATTGCCATATGCTCACAACGGTAAGAAACTGTAGAAAGAAAGAAAGAAAGAAAGAAAGGAAGGAAGAAAGGAAGGAAGAAAGGAAGGAAGAAATTAATTTAAGCAATGGGAGCAGCAATGAGCGCACGGAATTCCACTTACTATTCATTATTATGTTTATTTGCAGACCAGCATCTTCGTTTTGTCTGGTTGAAAAATACCAGACATACCTATTTCCCACCATAAAACAAACCAATGATCTTTACCTGACTCTCTGAGGATAATTCTGTATTCACCAGCTATAACTTCATACTTTTCAAGGTTAATCCACTTTTATTGATTCATGTCACAGGAACATGATTTGTTCCTTTCAAAATTAGATTACATGCTGATGAATCCGTGTTGCTGTCCTTCCAGGTCTGCGTAAAGTGATGGTCCGTGCCCACCGGCAGGCGTGGTGCTGGCAGGACGAGTGGTACGGCCTGACCATCGAGGACATCAGGCAGCTGGAGCTGGAGACCCAGCTGGCGTTGGCTAAGAAGATGGCCCACTACAGCCTCAGTGAGGAGGGGGGAGCGGAGCCCAATGGCTCCACTGTCAGCCAGGACCAGCAGCAGGGAGCTGAGGCTGTGGGATCCAGTGCAGAGGCCGAGGGAGGAGGAGGGAAGCTGGGGGAGTCACTGGAGTCACGGGGGGAGCTCACCAAGCAGTGGTCAACATCCTCTAGATCCTCCAATAGGTCATCTAAGAGAGGAGGTGAGGTGGACTCTCATAGTGCTAAAATTCATAATAATAATATTAATCATGTGTTCAGAACTGTGATATTATTTGAAGTATTTTCAACAAAAAGTGTGTTTACATGAGCAGCACAGTAATTGAAAGGATATCTTGGGTTTTCAGGATATACTTACATATAGATGATTTTTTCCTGTATTCTATATGTTTTTCATATCATAATCTTTAGATAAGGGTCAGGTCGTCTTTATAACTTTGTAATATAATATATTATATTATAAATGTATTCCATTTGACCTTGTATTTATCCAGATCCAGATATAAAGTTCATCCATTTTCCCCATGTACTGGGGAGGCCGCCCTCAGTCTTCTCATATTTGTCCCTTTAACGGATGTTTCTGTTACCAATCCAGCATACAGTCAAAGAATGGCCTTTGGTAGAGGGCCTCCACCTCCACCAAGGTCCAACAATCCTCTTAAGAAACCACTGATTTTTTATTGGATCTACACCAAATTGCAAACCCTCGTACATGTCCGATTTTTGTCAACAAGATCCACAAGTTATTCTCTGGGAAAGCAAGAGAAATGTTGAAAAACACTTAAAAAAGATAATGTCTTGGTCCGCCCTCCAACCCGGATCAATTCAATTCAATTTTATTTGTATAGTGCCAAATCATAATATACAATATATCAAGGTACTTTACATAGAAGGTTGAGACCTTAAAACCCTTCCAAGTTTCATGCTTACCTTCGTGCCTCCTCCTCTTGGGAGAAGATAAGAAAATTCACTGAAAATAAGCTACTATGCATCTTAAGTTTTAACATACTCACTATATAATTTGACTTAACTCTTGCACCAAAGTTCTCACAAAATGTGTTCGCCTGACCATCAGATGTAGTAATCTGATACATTTATGTTCCCACAAACAAAATCTCTGGAGTTTTGTGTTGTTCTGTATAATTTTATGAATTATCTTTACCACCTTCTCTGTATTTGACCAAAGGATGATTCTGTCAAAATAAGCTTAACAAAAAGACACTGAAGCACCAGTTTAGTTGGGTTGTAAACAGGCAATTAAAGAATTCCATTGTCCAAGCTTAATTCACAGTTAGATATATATGTGTATATACTGTACTATACTATATATATTACTGTGTATATATATTGTATGTCCAATACATGCAGCATGTTGCTGTGCAGAGTGTGCACTGTGTTTCTGTTTGGTGCGGTTTGCTCCTGCTTTGGGTTGGCTGTACTTTTTATTGCGGGGCTGTCCTGGTCCATTGTTTTTTGTGTCGGTGAAAGCTTTCCTTATATAACATGCACTGAAGAATGCACATCAACATGAAATCCACAGAATCCAACAAATGTTCCTTTTTTGTTGTTCCAAAGGATGCTTTTTTAATTTGAGGTTTCAAAGGAAGGTTTTTTTACCCTTATGTTTCAACGGATGTTTTTGTTAGAATAAACTTGGTACCAGTCTATTGGGTTGTACTCAGCCAGTGGAGAATCTCATTAACATACCTTCTACCTTAAATGGGATCCTAACGGCTCTAGTGCTCAGTGCCCCCTAGTGTCTAAAAATACAAATGCAAAAATAACAAATAATAATCACAATATATCAAACTAATGAAATAGCCCTTACATTGGCTGTTTAGCTTTAATGTTGTTTTGAAGTAAACTGTGACCTGTGTTTTGTGTGTGCACAGGTAGTCCATCTCATCAGAGCATTTCAGAATGGAGGATGCAGAGCATTGCGCGGGACTCAGAGGACAGTACCGACGATGAGTTCTTTGATGCTCATGGTAAAATTCCCACCTTCTGCATGACACATGATAAACTCTATTTGTATCATAGGTTTAAAATATGTGCCTGTAAGCTAATAAATATTTGAAATATTGAGTTAATATATATGATTCAAGGTTTTCCCCCCTAATCCCACATTGCTCTTGTTTATTCTTTTATATATAGTGAACGTATGAGACTGTTAAATAATACAGGAACAATACTGTTGGTTGTTGCATTAGATTCACTGAATGAACTTTTTCTTTAATTATATGATAATTGCCATTTGACGGTCCATGATAGGACAGAGTTTAGCCATGCATCAAGTGTGAGTGTCACAACAACAGATGGGATCATTTCGGCTCTCGTAATGCTCCAAAATTGTAAAACCCCAAACTGCATTTCCTGGTCTGACTGGTACCTGAGGCTACATGCCCCCCACATCTGCCTCCAATCTGTCCTCAAGGATTCAAAATGACCTACGATGCTTCCTACTCTAGAAGTAACCCACCGTTGGAATATGTTCAGATTAGTGTAAAAATAGGAAAACAAATTATTGACTCTGTCCCCTTAATTGAATCCGCTCCAAAAATCTGTACTTTTTATGTAATCCTGCTAACAGACAGTCAGCAATGACACCTCACTGTAACCTATCACCTACTGACTCGGTAGAGAGATCCGTGATTACATTGAAAGTTTCTCTGTGTGTCACGCAGAGGACTTTTCTGACAATGAGGAGATGTTCGCCAAGGAGATCACCAAGTGGAGCTCCAACGACCTGATGGACAAGATAGGGACTACAGAGGCGGATGAAGCACAAGGTAGGCGGCCCCTTGTGTGTGTACGTTATTTTAAATGGAACAAGGCAAACACTGGAGCGCAGGATCAACACGTGAATGAATCGTGTTTTCACAGAAACGTTGTATCGGGAGTCGGGCGAGGAGTACGCCGTGATGAGTAATGAGGAGGCGCAGATGGAGGTACGCTTTCATCTCACACCGACACCCTTAATTAAATAGCTTGTAGATAACAGCCCAGCTTTCAGTCATCTTGCCAGTGCAGTGGCATCAGGTTGGACCCTCTACTGCAGCAATTTCACCAGAGGTAGAAGATTAGGGTTTTCTCGGTTGACACTCCCTGTGTAAGTGGGTTTTCAGGAGTGTATTTTGTGTTTTTTGTATAGTGGTGTGTCTCGTAAAGGCAAGAACTTCAGTCCATCAGGTGTCCCCGAAGGCTGAATGTGAGTCACTGTAGCCAGTGAGAGAACGTGTTGCATAGATTCCTAAATCAGACATAGCTTTAGAAATAGTGCTTAGAGTATATCAAATGTTTTGAGAGTAGATTAAATAATGTGTCTCGAAAGAGTTAAGCCCTCTTTCACAGGAAAATGTTTGATAATTTTTTTAACGGATTAATTATTAATCATTGGAGGAGCTGTAAGTCTGATTCTGTTACTGCTGTGTGTCTTTGTGCTAAGCTAAGCTAACTGTCTTCTAGCTGTGTCTGTGCTCTATTAACATTTAACTTTGCAGGAAAGTTAAACTGATCCTCAAACTCTGATATAAGTTAAATGTATCACCTCCCAAATATTCATAATTTCAGCAGTAAAGACTAGGATGCATTAAAGGGACATTCTGGTAATTTATTATTGCAGCAAGTCTGGGAAAATGTTAGCGTTAACTTTTAGCGTTTTATCAGACTTGACTTTTATTAGGAGCCACATTCAATACACAAAGTCCATTCAATTGCTGTTACAGAGCTTTCGATCACATCACCCTAAATTCCTCGATGTGGTGACAGAAATGACATATCTTAAAAGATCATCCCTGACCTTGGAAGCTGCATTTGATAAAACAGTCTCACCACAAAGTCCATCTAGTAGCTATTCTGTATGGTTTTGAATCACTTTATCTGATTAAAGTGTCAGAAAGTAATACAAAATACCAGTTTCCCGAATGTTTGACTTCTGAGTGTTTTCCATTGTCCAACCAAAAGAGAAAAGCAGTAAATCACATTTTAGAGGCTGAATGTTTTTGCTCCCTGATTGTCTAATTGTGTTAGCAGTAGTTCTTTGCCCTGCATGTCGCTCACTCCCCTCTGTACTCCTCCTGTATCCTCCCACTCCCTGTTAATCTACTTTCCTTTTGTTTTCTCCACTGTTTTCCCGTCTTTGTGTCTCCTGTCCTCTTATTTTCAGGATTGTTCATCTCAGCAGTGTCTGCAGTCGTCCAAAATCCATGTCCTCATTCTGGTCCTGCACGGAGGAAACATCCTGGCCACTGGCTCGGGTACAGCGCCAACAAAGTCCTATATCACTGATAATAACAGTTTTGCTTTAGAAATGCAAAAAAATTTAACTTTGTAACTGTAATTCACTGTAGTTAAATCCTGAATATTTAGAATCAGAAACTATTGATCTATAATCCGTAGAAAAAAAACATCACTGCTCTAAGTGGGTCCGGTCTCAGTCTTCAACTATTATCCTCTTGGTGACATATACATTTTATTAAAAGTCAAAAACACAAAAGAGAGATTCAAAAAATTAGGATTGATTTTCTGTTAAATGAGTAAATGATGAACTATTAAATGTTTTATAATTATTCAGGACCTTTTTAATGTGTAAACCTAATGGTTTTTGTGTGTGTAAACCTAATGGTTTACATGATAAATAACAGTATGTTATTGGTAAAACGTTTCTGTACACATTTGTTTTTTTTCTATTTCAGTTATTTGTATAGCATTTATTACAAATCTTTCTTATGAAATATCAGTTCATTTGACCTCATTGGGCCTCGTAAAATATTCAAAATGAAACCATCGACTTATTTGACAAATCAATTCTTGAAACGAAGAATATCGTTTCTTTCTTTTTAAGAGTCACGTGTTTTGGGATTCACTGAGCCAGAATGTGTTCTCGTTTGTCTGCAGGTGATCAGAGCAGCAAGCAGGCGGATGTAAACACGCTGAGTGGGGCTTTTGAGACCGTGATGAGGGTTCATTACCCGGCAGCGCTGGGCCGCCTCGCCATCCGGATGGTCCCCTGCCCTGCTGTGTGTGTCGACGCATTCTCCCTGGTCTCCAAGTGAGCGATCGTCTCAAGTATTCAACAGTGTTTAAATAATCCCCTGTAATGTATGCACAACCTGCTGTGCAGACATTATAATTGTATAATATTGGGTCCTCTGTGTGCTGCAGCCTGAGCCCCTACAGCTACGACGAGAGCTGCCTCTCCAGCAGTCAGGACCACATCCCCCTGGCCGCTCTGCCTCTTCTGGCTACCTCTGCTCCACAGTATCAAGACGCTGTAGCATCCGTCATCTTACGAGCCAATCAGGTCTATGGGGACTTCATCAAGTCTCCAGATGGGTCGTCTTTTTGTGGCCAGGTCAGTTTGACACCTGAAGGTTACTCATTGTTCTGTATCTAAGAAAATTCTTAGATATAAGAAAATTCTTAGATACAGGCCTGAATTCGGGCCTCAGTGGTTTGTTGGTACAGGAGCTGTGTTCATTTGTATCTGTGCTGTGTTTTCTAATGCAGGTGTGTGTCATTGGCGACTGTGTCGGTGGTATCCTGGGATTTGATGCTCTGTGCAGCAGCTCGGTGACGGTGTCAGAGAGTCAAAACAGCAGCAGACGGGGCAGCACCATCAGTGTGCAGGTACATCAGCCAAAATGTAGTCTGCACCTAAAACTCCTACAAATAGTATTGCTGTTGGTGTTTTGTGGGGGGAAACGTTTCAGTCATGTGTGATAAAAGAAACCAGTTGGACTGTGAACGGAGTCTAGAGAAGTTTGTCCCAGATATTATCTGTTTACACAGGAGGCCTTAAAAGAGTGACTGTTGCCCCCAGAGAATAATTTGTGAGCAGGCAATAGCCGATGGGCTGTGAGATCAGTTTGTTGGTCCAGCAACAGTTTTAACAGCACAACACATAACCAATAAACCTGAAACATATTAATCAATAAATAATAATCACAATATTTCCAGACAATAAAACTCTATGTATTTTTATTATAAATTAAAGCCAGATCTCTTCCCTGCTTTTAAACAAAGTTGTTTGGGTGGACAGACACCTGTAGAGAGCAGGTGTGAAAATTATTGTTCAATTATTATTCCTATTAATCCAATAGTTTTCAGTCTGAACTGAAAGTGGTGGACATGCCTTGGATTAATAGAGCTTACATGGCTAAATATGTAAAAACACATAAAACTGTAGAAAAAATAAAAAGCAATAATTCAGGCCTGACCATGATTTCTCTGTTCTCTCTCAATCCCTGTCTCTCAGGACACAGACCTCCTCTCTCCAGGTATTATTATAAACAGCATCTCTCCGTCTTCGCCGTCCCTTGAGGGAAGCCGCCATCTCAGCCGCAGCAACATAGACATCCCTCGCTGCTCGGGGCCCGACGACGCCAAGAAAGCACTTCCTCGCAAGCGCAGCGACTCGTCCACGTACGAGCTGGACACCATCAAACACCACCAAGCCTTCCTGTCCAGGTGGGACACAGGAAGGGACATGAATGTCACAAGCCCGATGTGTGCTGGGTTCATTTTGACATTTGTCCTTTGACGAAGACTGTTTGTTTTAGTTAATTTTATTTCTGTTTTTGTATAATCAGGAGTTTCACAGGTGCACGCAGGCAGTAAAACACTAACGAACACTGATTGTATTAATCCCTCCTCTCCGAGCAGTCTTCACTCCAGCGTGCTCCACGGGGAGCCCGGATCGCGGCGCTCCAGCAACAGCACCATGTTGGAGGGAGGCTCCTTGGGAAAGTTTGACTTCGAGGTGACTGACTTCTTCCTCTTCGGCTCTCCTCTGGGGCTGGTGCTCGCACTAAGGAAGACTGTGGTGCCCTCGTTAGATGGTGAGCAACAACCTTGATGGTCCTATTGTATTTAATACATTCAATATTAGATTCGTAAACCAATATCTTTTCTCAGCATTTTGCCTTGGCGAGATTATTTGTAGCCTTGATGTTCCCTTCTGTTTGGGATAAATGTCTCAAGCAGCTGGAAAGTACATGTCAGTGGCTAAAGGTCCTATTTCTGAACTTAAAATAATAGAAGACACCGTGAGAGAGACAAGTCAAATACACAGGCACAGAGGCATTATGTTTTCAGGCTGAGAAAACTATATTTTAAGAACTCCTTGAGGGAATCCTTTCAACCTAACCCTAACCCCAATATGTTCTCTTAGATGAACAGATTAGGTGATTAGGTTCAGAGAAAGATCAAGGTCAAGGCCTCTTGAACAAATCTTAAGTCAGTCTTCATAGACTTCAAACCCCATGTTCTTCAAACCCCATATGAATCTGGTAAAGCTGTATATAGATTGAAATTGCACTGGTGAGCAGAGGCATACATTTGCTGAGCAGTCATTTCAGTTTCATTTTGCTTTCTGTCCATAAAGAGCTGCTCTCTCTTTCTCTCTCTTTTCTTGTCAACGTGGAGGAATACACTTTATTGGAACAGAAGCTAGTGAGAGCTTCATGCTCACGTTCCCTGTGTCGTTCCCTGTGTCGGTCTCTTGTTCTCTACAGTACAGTGTGAACGTGAAGCCTCAGGTTGTAGTTGTGCAGAAAGGCCTAATAAAGTGTTTTTTATCACAATTGACAAGATGAATTAAAACCAAACAGTGTCTGCTGAGCCTCACTCCTCTTGTGTGTGGTTCTCCGCTCCAGTGTCGGCTCTGCGTCCAGCCTGTCAGCAGGTTCACAACCTGTTTCACCCGGCCGACCCCTCGGCCTCGCGCATCGAGCCTCTCCTGGACAAGAGGTTCTACCTGCTGCCTCCCTTGAGTGTTCCCCGCTATCAGCGCTTCCCTCTGGGTGATGGACTCTCCGCCCTCTTGGGTGAGTCCACGCACACCCACATACATCATCACCAAGTCATTGCAATGTACATCATGTCTGAATACTCTTTTCTCTTTCTTTCTTCTTCCATCTGTTTTCCTAGTGGAGACTGTGCAGAGTAACCCTCAGCTTCTGATGGATACTGCTGGTATGGGGCCTCAACGCTGGCAAGAAAGCAACTTCAATGAGACGTCCATCCCTGTGCCCGTTCTCAACTGGCAAACCTCACAGCTCCACGCAGAGAGTGGGTTTCATTTAGCTTCGTCCTGTTGTTAGAGTCTGAAAATATTAGTTGTGACAGTTTTTGACAGTAAATTCACTACTTCTCCCTACATTACGGTTGTTTTTATTTGCAGTGGATAATATGACTAATGCTTTTCTTCAATCTCTGCAGCGGATTCTCTCCACTCACATAACTTCGTCGATGGCCAGAATCCATTGTCCACGTCTCCAGGGGTCCCTCACTTTCGCTGCAACCGCAGGGCCAGTGAGGCCAGCATAGCCAGCCAGGTGTCCGGTATAGCCGATGCTTACACTGCCTCCAACATCGCCACGAGTAAGTTGACCTGTAACCTCCTGAGTCTAACCCAAGCTTTGGTCCACAAGGTGAATGTTATATATATATATGTTGATGTGTTCATTTCCTCCCTCCAATCATCCCTCAGCACACAAAGTGACCCTCACTAAAAGGCCCAGTCTGCTGTCCCACCTGGCTCTGCCCTACAATAAATTTGCCTCTCGGAACTCGACCCGTCGGTTGCGCAACAAAATCCTTCAGGTGGTCCAGAGGCCCAACGGTGTGGGGTCTGAGCAGAGCTCGGACCTTAGCTCTGACATGAGCTCTGACATGACCTTTGACCTCAGCGATGTCTCGCCTAACATCACAGACATCGGCTCGGCCCCCCCGTCACCTAGGGTGCTGAAGAACATAGAGCAAGGTATCCTGGGAGCTGTAGTGCAAGGACATGCGGGGAGGACGCTAGGCTCCATCCTCATTCCCTGAGTGTTTTTCCCTCCTTCTCTGGCATAGTCCTCATCAGTAATGCTGTTTCCAGAAATCCCATATGAGACCCACACATCCTTCTTGTGTGACTTTTCCCTCAGCTCAATCTCATGAGAACAAAGCCTCTCATAGAGTTTAAGCTGATGTGCTCTTGCGAGTGTGTGTTTTAAACCTCTTTACAACTAACTACAGTTTGTTTCTATTTCTAGTTTGGATTCTAGTGCCTCCTAGTGAAACCCGTGATAGTGTGCTGTTCTTCTACTTCCTTCAGTTTATGATCAGCCTGAACTGTTTATCTCTACATGTGCAGATCTGCAGTGTTAAAGAGAGTGATCACCATACCGGATTGCACTGATTCCTAAACTCTGTCTTTTTTCCACCTCTTCCTTGTTCCCTGTCTTCTGCAGTTGCATCTCGGTGGTGGGGGGTGAAGAGGATGGACTACGCCCTGTACTGTCCCGATGCCCTGACAGCGTTTCCAACAGTGGCTCTGCCTCATCTCTTCCATGCCTCCTACTGGGAGTCTACAGATGTGGTCTCCTTCCTGCTTAGACAGGTACATAGGGTCATAGATAAATCCATTTCTGATCCTGAAATTTGAAAATGTGTTAACGCCTAGGCATTTCAAGTTGTCACATATAAATGTTTTGAATGCTAATGACGTGATTCTTGAAATGGGAAAGTTGGTCCATTGCTTTGGTCCTGAATTATTAAGCTCATAACCAGAGGGTAGACAGTAATATTCCTCAGTAGATGAATGATAGTGACTTTTGTGATCTCACTCATTTTTATGATTTCGATTTTTAGTGTAATGTCTCGAAAACCATTGGAAAGAAGTTTTTCACAGATTATTCTTTTTAATAGAAGGATTGGCCCTTTGAGGGTAATTTTTTAGTAGGTTCATAATTTTCAGTTATTCAGTGAAATATCTCATCTACACGTCTTACAAGACATTCATGTTTCCAGGCCGACAGTGAATCTAACAGACTTTTGTGTCCTCTGACTAGTGCCACCAGCAGCTGACAGTGAAAAAGTTTACATGCAGCTAATATTTATATGCCAGTTTTGAGTCTAACCCTAGTTTTGATAATATTGAGGATATAGTTATTAGTTGGTCCGTGTGCAATTTTATCTATATAATCTCATTTGTTAATAATGATATTTCACACCATTTCTTATAATATCTAATAACTAATCAAAACTAAGTACAAACTATTGAACTTCAATGTGATGGGAACTACCGAAAGAGACAGAAACCATCTCTGAGAAAATTGTGTGTGTGATGTTTTCTTTGATCCTTTTCTTTAAAGGTGATGAGACATGAGAACTCCAGTATTTTGGAGCTGGACGGCAAAGAAGTGACTGAATTCACTCCGTCCAAGCCTCGTGAGAAGTGGCTCCGCAAGAGGACTCATGTTAAGATTAGAGTAAGATCTGTGTGTGTTTCTAATGCAACTCCTACAGGGAATGTTCTGGACTAAGCGGAAATACCAAACTACTTCATAACCTTTTTTTCTCATTTAGTTAACTCCCACAAAGTTCGAAGAGAATACAAAGTATAAGGAGAAATTACAGAATTTTATACTTGTTTTATTTAAATAATCTGTATTTGTTTTCTTTTGTCTTAACCATTTCTCTGTACTATTGTAACATGCAAATGACCCCTTATCTTATATCATGTTTTTGTAATCTGTTCCTGTCTTAAATATAGAGTATAAAGTACATTTTCTGTAAATTTCTACTTTTTTCATTTATTACATTCATAAACTGTTACAGTGATGAGATGATCAAAGGATATAGGTTTGCTTTCAGAAATATTGTATTATTAGTAAATAAAGTACCTTAATACTTGGTTCTACATTTATATAGTGTAAATTATAAATGAAATTAGGAATAAGTAAAAATAGATGAATGAATGAATGAATCTGGAAAGGTAAAAGTTTGAAAACCTAACCGTAGTCCCTGTTTTGCCCTCATCTTGGTCTCAGAACGTGACAGCGAACCATCGCGTCAACGATGCCGTGTTCACGGAGGACGGAGCCCAGATGGTGACGGGTCGTTTCATGTACGGCCCTCTGGACATGGTTACCCTCACTGGAGAGAAGGTAATGACACACTCAGCTGTGATGAACCAGAAAAAATACACCAGTTATGTCATCAAGTCATCGTCTGTGTCACTAAGGTCATTCGGCAATACTGTGTTGTGCTGAAGTGATCTTTGCGGTTTCCTTTTTCTTGCAGATTGACATCCACATAATGACCCAGCCTCCCTCTGGAGAGTGGGTGTGCTTTAACACAGAGCTCACTAACAGCAGTGGACGTGTCTCCTATGTCATCCCTGAGAGCAAAAAGCTGGCTGTTGGCGTGTATCCTGTCAAAATGGTGGTCAGGTATGATAAATCATTTATATTTCACATTAAAAAAAGTTGTTTTATATTATCTATGCAGAATATGGGCTATACAAATAGAATGTGATCAAATGATTGATTGATACACATCTGGCTCATTTTCAGCCAGGGTTGTGGTAGCAGCTCATTGAAAGCATCTTAAGAGGTTCAGTGGTCAAAACTTAATAACAAATGGGGAAGAAATGTGATCTAATGGCTCTTTCACACCTTGCCTGTTTGGTCCGGACCTTCCAAAATAACAGGCGTTTGGGTCCCTCCGAATCCCACTCTAGACAAACAGACCAAATTTTTCCATAACATTTGCAGAATGCAATTATTTCTGGTATTGTTTGAACTGTTGAACCAATTGCAGGAACGTATCAATCAATCAAATCAATCAAATTGTATTTGTATAGCCCATATTCACAAATTACAGTTGTCTCATAGGGCTTTAACAGGGTGTGACATCCTCTGTCCTTTACCCTCAGCAAGAGTACAGAAAAACTACTAAAAACCCTTTTAACAGGGTAAAAATACGTAGAAACCTCAGAGAGAGCCACATGTGAGGGATCCCTCTCCCAGGACGGACAGAAGTGCAATAGATGTCAAGTGTAGGAAAACATCATCAAGATTAAAGTTTTTAGCAGCATTGATGAGGCTAGACATCCCGAAGGACAACCCCAACATGACACGACAGCATTAAACAATAGAACTAGAAAATTAAGAAGAAGCGGAGGGAAAGTCGCCTTTTTAGATACACTTAATTCAACAAAGTTAGCGAATACAATAGGTGTCCCAACAACATGCTTATGTGAGATGCAGGACCATCTACGAACCAATCAAAGTCAGGTAGTTGGCGCCCGTGTAGGTGATGACGACAGACTTTTTTAAATATGTGGTATTTAAAATTTCTGCTGCTGCCTATGTTTCCTGTTAAGGCCACAGTCAACCCATCTTCTGATGGCTCTGTCAAGAGAACACTCCCATGCTTCTATAAACATGAAAATGGGTTCAGAGTACTCCAGCAGCTTCCACAAACAACAACCTTTGGGTTGTGGTGGCATCAGTAATTGGTAGAATGAATATATGGCCACAAAGTATGAGGGGCCGTGAGGGACATTATTCAGAATATCCTCTCACACACACATCTGAAATGCTCTCACACACACTACTGAAAAGCTCTCATACACACTAGTGAAAAGCTCTCACACACACTACTGAAATGCTCTCACACACACATATGAAATGCTCTCACACACACATATGAAAAGCTCTCACACACACATATGAAAAGCTCTCACACACACATGAAAAGCTCTCATACACACATGTGAAAATTTCAGTTGAAACGGAAGGTATTTCAGTTGAAACGGAAGGTGATCAAGGATAGTTATGTGAGGAGGGGGGGGCTTGTGAGCGCCGCGTAGCAGTGTTTCCGTTTCTGTTGCGGTGACGAAGAACACACGGTCCGAAGCAGAGTGACCCGGCTCTGCCCGGTCCTGATGCGGCTACGAGCGCTGGGGCGGGTCGCTACGAGCGACGCGACCGGCCAGCACCGCGTGGGGGTGGGACCCGCTGCCCGGCCGGCCCCCTCTGGGAGCCGGTCGACCCCCACGCGGTGCTAGCCGGTCGCGTCGCTCCGGTGCCGGAGGACGAGCCGGAGGACCAGCGGGGGCCCCAGCACTCGTAGCTTTATCAGGACCAGGCGGAGCAGGGTCACTCCGCCTCGGACAGGCTCTCACCGTGTGTCCCTCCTCTCCGCACCCGAAACACCGCGGAGCAGGAACGTGCACAGACATTTTGGGGGGCAGCGGCTCAAACCCCCCAAAAAGGGCACCCATCGCTCAAAATTATTTATGAAATAAAAAAAAATAATAATAATAAATAAAAAACACAGTAGGATATTTTCAACTGATATATTTATTTTTGTCAACAAACTAACTCAAATTATCAAATTGAATGAATAACAGGCAAAAACAGACAAAACAAGGCCATACTGAATAACCAAATAATATGTTAGGGTTAGAGTTCGTGATGTGCTTTGGGGGCTTGTGAGGAGCATGTCGGGGTGACATTCTCACAAGAACTCAAATAAATGCCCCGTCAGATATCAGAACACATTTAGGGGGAATTGATGACAGAGAGAATCATTTTTATTCTTAAATATTGATGAATGAAGAAAAAAATGGGCTCCAGCAGAAGGGCACTTTTCTCATCCAGGGCAATAGGGCCAGTGCTTGAGCATCACTAGGGGTCTATCTGTGCACTTGCCTGCCGCGGAGCATGTCGGGGCGACATTATCACAAGAACTCAAATAAATGCCCATCAGTTTCTATGATTTGAAATGGTCATTTATTATCACACTAGCATTTAATTATCACTGCAAACAATTACGCTTCACTGAACTTTAAGTAAAGTTAGGGCTGAACGATTAATTGTATTTGCGATAAAATCGCGATTTGATAAAACGCGATTTTCTAATCGCAGCGTGCGCGATTAAAACGTGCGAAAGAGAGTAGGGCACTGGGCTGCTGTCCTCACCCGCAGCAAGAGTGCCGCGGGACCACAAAACTCCTCTGATCCAGAAGATAGCGAAGCAAGCCTGCATCACCTACAGGGTTCTGAAGTCTTCGGCCGACGTGGCGGACTCACAGAGCGAACTCATGCCGCTGCTGACCGCGGTGCGGGCGGCGGACCTGAAAATCACTCCGCGGAAAAGCAAGCCGTGCTCCGGGGCGGCGGGGCTCCAGAGCCCCCCGGTCACATACATGCACATCTGTGAGACGTTGGTGTTCAGCATGGGGGTGTTCCTGCTGAGGCCCGGCGCCTCCATACCGCTGCACGACCACCCGGACATGAACGGGGATCTACGGAGCTGCTGATCCGCACGCTGCCCTTCCAGCGCATCCAGCTGGCCCGCCGCATCCGCGGACACATAGCTTAAACTGCTGCTGCTCCACTGACTATAACAACGCCGCTTTCCAACACTTATAAAAATAAATTCAATGTGGAAGTAATCCAAGTATTCAGAATACGTTACTCAAATTGGTTGGGCATGTATTCTGTAACGGAATACGTTTTCAAACTTCCCAACACTGGAAATGTTACTGACTTGGGAGCAGTAAGACACCAACAATAAAAAAAGAAAGTGCAATCCTTGTGTTTATACTTACAATGACTTTGATTAAATTACTTAAATGCAAACTGATTTGTTTTTCTTGTTGCTGTAATGAGCAGTTAAATAAAAATGTGGGAAAGAATATTGTACAGTTAATATATCTAATATTGTGTTGGTCATATTTAAATCATTCATTATGTTTTTTTTGGGAGAAAAAAATCCCATATTAAATCGCAATCGCAATTTTTGGGGAAAAAAATCGCAATTAGATTATTTCCCCAAATCGTTCAGCCCTAAGTAAAGTACAAGAAAGTTAAAATAACAAAACCTGTAATTATTACTTATGAACGAATATCATCCACAGTTATATTCCACAATACTATGCAAGAGCATTTCAGTTGTGTATATGAGCACATTTCACTATTGTGTATGAGAGCTTTTCAGTAGTGTGTGTGAGAGCTTTTCAGTAGTGTGTGTGAGAGCTTTTCAGTAGTGTGTGTGAGAGCTTTTCAGTAGTGTGTGCGAGAGCATTTCAGTAGTGTGTGTGAGAGAGTATAGTTTTTCAGTAGTGTGTGCGAGAGCATTTCAGTAGTGTGTGTGAGAGCATTTCAGTAGTGTGTGTGAGAGGATATTCTGAATAATGTCCCTCACGGCCCCTCATAGTGCAGGCTGCCCTGGGCCCACCAGGAGATGTGGCCACATATCTGATCTTAACTTTTCTTTTCCATCTCTCGCTTCCTCCCTTTTGCTGTCTCTCTACCAGGGGTGACCACACATCTGCAGACAGTTATCTAACGATTTTACCACGGGGAACAGAGTTTGTAGTGTTCAGTATTGACGGGTCATTTGCTGCCAGTGTGTCTATCATGGGAAGCGACCCAAAGGTTCGAGCTGGAGCTGTGGATGTGGTGAGGTAAGGATCAGAACTCCCTGTAAGTTTATTCTGCAATAACATGAAGCTAAATAGCTGGTGTTTAGATAAATAAGTTATAAAGCACACTTGATAAAAAAGATGCTTTGTGTTTATTTGAAAACCACTAAGGCAGATATTTCCTGGATTATAGAAAATTTCTAACTTTTCTGAAGGAGTTGGTTTTTTATCTGTATTAAAAAGGAACTAATCTCAGTGGAAATCTGCAAATCTGCACTCGATGTGTGTTGCTGCTGCAAAATCGAATGATATTTTAAGCTTGATATTGATCATGGAGTTCCTCAAGGAAGCAATTGGGGGCCTGTTCTTTTCCTTTGTACATACTTCATCTGGGCAAGATTATCAATCACAGTAATCCCTGTTATTCAGATGGTTCAGGATTATCTGTTTTCATTCTTTGATTACTGTCTTATTTGGATGAGTAAAATAAATACTCAAAATAAGAGACTCTGATATACAGAGGGATGAGATGCATTTTCTTTGTTTTTGCTCTCTCCTAACAGATTGGGTCTTGGAGTGATTTTAGAGTCACATCTAGCTAAAAAGTATTTTCATCTTAGGTGAAATGCTTAAATCAGAGCATTTCTGACTGAGAATGAATAGAAATGCTTTCGTTACAAATTGTTCAGATATTGCAATTCCCTCTCAAAATAATTTTGGAAAAAACGTTCTAAAAGAATTTCTCACAACTTCTCAAACACTGGAGACCTGACTCTTTGAGAAATCGAAAAGCATGGGATAACTGAACTCTCAATGAATGCAGACTTAATTTGTAATACTGTTGTACGTTGCATCTACGCTGCATGAACGGTACTAAATAAATCATGATAATTCTAATAATCTATTACTTATTGAATCCATTCCTCGCAGCATGAACTCATAATCATCTCTATCATTTCCAGGTATTGGCAGGACCTGGGCTATTTGATAGTGTATGTAACGGGTCGTCCTGACATGCAGAAGCAGCGTGTGGTGGCCTGGCTCTCTCAGCACAACTTTCCTCACGGAATCGTCTCCTTCTGCGACGGCCTGGTTCACGACCCCTTGCGACACAAGGCCAACTTCCTCAAATCCCTCATCAACGAGGTAAGAGAGGCGTGGCGGTGTGTGTCTGAGGCTGTGATATAATTATAATCACTTGAAGTCTCTAAAATCTGACCTTCCTCTCTGATCAGGCCCACATGAGGATCTTTGCAGCGTACGGATCCACCAAGGACATCTCGGTGTACACGTCTATCGGCCTGCCTCCGTTCAATATCTACATAGTGGGAAGACCCACAAAGAAAATGCAGCAGCAGTGTCAGGTTAGGAACAGATCAGGAAGTTACATACATGTGCTAACACTTACTGAACAACGCAGCAGACAGTGAGAGCATGACTAGAGGCCTTTAACCATTTCAAATATAAATTATGAATAAACATCTGGGACTCTTTTGACTCTCATGACAAAAGATAATCACATGTGCAGCTGGAACATGAGCTAGGAGCCTAGCTGTGTAATGGGTGCTTAGACTGAGGACGAGTTACTAATAAATAATGTACTCCTGTAAGGTTGAATGTTTCCCAGCAGGGCCCCTCCAAAGGGTAAGAGGGTTAATCTGAGGGGTCATGAGTACTCACATAGTACTTGTGTGACCACACTTTTATTATAATCTGTTTTTGACAGGATATGAAAGGTTTTTTTAATATTATTGTTGTGTGTATTGGTGCTTTTCTAGCTGTCTGTAGGGATTATAAAACCAAAGCTGACTGATCATGTTTCTTCCAGTTCATCTCGGATGGCTATGCTTCCCACCTGTCCCAGCTGGAGTACAACCAGAGGTCTCGTCCCGCCAAGTCCGCCAGCGCCCGCATGGTCCTCCGCAAGAGCAGCTTCGGCCTGGGTGCAGCCGGAGGCGAATTCCTCCGTAAACGCAACCACATCTTTCGCACCATCACCTCTCAGCAGCCTGGAGGAGCTGGCTCGGCCACCCCCAGCCAGCCGGGCCGGACTGAGCGTACACTGAGCCAGTGTGAGATGGAGCGCGATCGGGGGGTCCCAGCAGGTGCCCAGAGAAGCATGAGTATAGCTGCAGGGTGCTGGGGCCGCAGCGGGAGCACCAAGGAGGGCAGCGGAGGGCTACTCGGCCCTAAATTATTCGAATGAGGGGCTGAGGTGTCAGAGGCCTGGGCCACCATGATCTCTGGACGAGTCAAAGGTGGGATGAAGAGGGGAGAGCTTGTATTTTAGAAATCAGAGATAGGTGAGGGATGTGGCAGACACAACACACTGATTGGCTCAGGAGAGAATGAGGATAGGAGAAAAGGGAAGGAGGGATACTAAGGGATCTGTTCAGGAGGAGTGGACTAATCAGGCCAAGTGGGATCCAGCGTACAAAAGACGATTCTGTAGCATGACTCTTTTACAGTAATACTTTTTATAGGAGACGTCACTAACTATTGAAAAATGACAATGGAAGCATTAAGAGAAATATTGTAAGCCTTAAATTATTCTCGTATAACGGGACCCCCTCCCCCCCTCCACCCCTCCACTCCCCACTTCCTGAACACACACATGCCCAAGCATTCACACTCATGAGCTCAGGACGAACTGCAGCCCGACTCATCTTCAAACAGTCGGGCGCGGCAATGAGCTTCACCTCTGTTTCTGTCCCACTGTCAGCCGAGCGACACACGCTTCAAAAGCAGCATTGACCGGCGGAATGAGTCGCCTCACAGTTTAAAAACACAAAGAAAAGGAAGGCAAGAAGAGATGTGAGAAATAAAGATTAGGGTCTCTCAAATCACTTAAATCTGTATGACATTTTTTCACTTTGACCTGTTGCGGTATTTATCTGTACAGAGAGCTTTGCTGTCATTGTCCAGAATGGGAGATATCTGTCTCTGTCCGTTTTTTCAGTGGAACGTCTCCACCGAGGAAACTATCCCAATGAGAGGGGATTCATCTGTT
The DNA here is from genome assembly GCF_949316205.1 of Platichthys flesus. Taxonomy (NCBI): domain Eukaryota; kingdom Metazoa; phylum Chordata; class Actinopteri; order Pleuronectiformes; family Pleuronectidae; genus Platichthys; species Platichthys flesus. The sequence goes on along the minus strand of NC_084963.1, from coordinate 17,609,544 downwards.
TTTTTAAAGTATTATTGTTTTTAGCCATATGAGGGCAGCAGAGAAAGCTGTAGACAACACTGATATAAAATCACAACTGTTTCTGACATTAACAAACCCATTATACTCATTGGTATAAATGGGGTGGACAAAACAATAGAAATAGGCTTCCTCTCTGTATCACACTGTACAATTCAATAGTATCACAAACTGATCGCACAGGTGAATCACTTTGTCTGTAAAACTGAACCAACTGAACCAATATAACCTTCTTAAAGGAAGGATTTACTTTTGTATTAGACTAGATTAGCTTTACCTGGACATGTCTAATAAATTGCAAAATGAGTGTAAGTCTTTTAATTTTTTTTTCCATCCTTAAACATACAGAGCTTTAAAATGAAATACTTAAATTAGAAAGGCACCCAGTAGACAAACACTGTTGGGAAACACTAAAGAAAATGAAAAGTGAGCAGCTGATCCCAATGCAAAGTAAGAACGAACAGGTTATTTCTTGCCCCACATCACTTCTATCATACAGTAGTTTTTGTGTAATCCTGCCTATAAAGGCAAACACAGACGAAATCTTATCCTCCTTGCTGGAGGTAAGGAAAAAAAAGACAAACACAAAACCCTCCACAGTCATTCAACACACAGTTTTTTCTTGGTGAATCCCCTCAGCTGTTGTTCTGGTGTGAAAGCAGAGACTGACATTTCTAAACCTGGGCACAGACCTGCAGAGCTAGATGCCACAAAAGGTTAAAGATAAAATCATTTAAATTATTTTTTTCACAATTTGACAGCAAAAACAAACATTGGATCAGAGAGGAAAGAACGCCTTGTCTCAGTCATAACACTGTTCATCTCTGACTCGCTCCAGTTTCCTTTGAGCCGAGTGAGAGACTCTGTAGTATGATTCCCTTTCAGTGTGGCCTCTGGCCGCCCAAGGCCTTAATATCCAACAAGACACTTACTCCACAGAAGTAGCAGGGAGGGCATGCAGCATTAAAGCAACAAGCGGAACTCTGTACAGTCCACAGCAACAATCCCTTTATATAACCATCTGCTTGCAATACCTCTGAAGTTTCCCACATGTGCTGCTGCTGCTGATGGACACTCCTGTGGTGTTTCCCCGGCTTCTTGCTCTTTCTGCTCGATATCACGATATCAAACAGGATGGACCTGGTGTTTCCTGAGTTTCATCTCAGGCTGGACGCTCGCTGGAGGCAGAGGCAGGACTTTCCCTCGCACAGACATGTGTCTTGTTTCAGTATTTCTACCAAATGGGCCGACGAGTTGGCCGGAATTGATTCAGCATGAAAGTTAAAAAGGACGAATCTTTCAGTGGTAAATGTGTGGAGTGGGGGGGCGGGAATCACTGGTGTCCTAAAACATTACTTTTGTTGCTTCTGTCTACTGAGCTGAACTGTGTATTCTCATTCGATGGGGACGAAGAAGAAGATGAAGAAGCACTTCACACCTCTAAAAAACACAATGTGCAGAAAACTGTCAGATTTTTCCCCTCATGCCACCTTTGCTTGTACAGGATAATTTTTCAAGTCTGTCTGGGGGGAAAAAGTCCCATTTGCAACTAGAGCCATCACTCATTGGAAGGCTGCACCAAATTACACACAGTCATAAATATCAGTCCTCTAAACCTGCCTGATCCTTTTTATCGAAATCCATGGATTATTCCCTGAGAAATCAGTGAAAATGTGGAAGAAAGTGGATCTTTCAATGTTATAACTATGGATCTGCCCCCTGATCTGGATCTGCACCAAAATTGAATAGCTTCCACCAGGTTTCGTGGAAATCTGTTCTGTTGTTTTTGTGTAATTTTGCTCACAAACCAACCAAGAAATAAACAGAAGGGTGAATTAATAGGGTAACGAAAAACAGCTTTTTCTTCCAGTAATCATTCCCCATGAATATAGTTTCTATGCCAGTGATGGGGAACAAATTCACAGTTGGTGTTTCATGCAAAAATGTTTACAGTGCATTGAGGACATAAAATCATCTTTTGAATACACAGAGAAGGTCTCTGTACTGTGTTGTCCCCATCCCTTCAGGACAGGATCAGTATGAGTAGTATTTGTCACATCAAATAACAATTTGAAGCCAAACTAAAATGACAGAAATATTTTTTGAGAAAAAATTGTTTGACGTGTACTCTGACTATTAACTTGACCCATATCCCAATCACCAACATGGAGAGGGGCAGCGTTTATGACCAATACTGTAGCAAACCACCAGGGGGCGAACAAGCTTTCATAGTGTCCCTCTTTATAAGCAGCCATTGGTTTAAATTTGCACATTGATAGTGTTCGTGGCAGACAGAAGTTGTGAACTGTCCTTTAAACCCATGAATGTGTGGAGCGGCCGTGCCCTCTTGTCCTCTTCCGCTAATATGCTGTTGTTTTATGCTCAACTTCCACACTGCCCACGAGTGGGTCTGTTTCCACTCTGTGTGATCTGTGATGTCTTCAACCCGCCTCTGAAGCCAAAATCATTCTCTAATACTGTAGTTAATCAACTGCGTAACCTCATTGTTGTTATTTTGCACTAGTTTACGATGGAAATATACTGTAGTTACCATCTCATGTTGCTACACCTCTGTATGACACTTTTTTGATTTATTTCAGGGTAAACTGCATGTGCAGGTACGCACACGTCTGTACACTTTGTCAGTGTGTGACGAAAATGAAAGTAAATGTGCCAAACAGTGAAAACAGACAAGTATTTAGACTCTGAGACAGCCTGACGGTAACAGGAGCGTCTTTTCCCCCACGTATGAAGATGAATGATCTCAGTCAGAAGGGACCTAAATATATGAGTATTATGTATGTTCAGATTTTACTGGGTTATAAATCCCTTAATTAAAGCTAAAGCTTTTTAATTGCACTTGGTCACGTTGGTAAAAAAAACCTGTGTGATTAAATTCCCAAAAAAACACTGTCAAAACGATACCTCTGCCCCATCTTCTTTTTCGACTGTATCAAAGCTTCCAGTCAGACGGGGACGATGTGTCTGTACTGAGAGCTTCTCCATTTAGGGATTTTGATGACCACATCTTTTTAAACTGATACTGTCCTTGTCTGAGAAAGTACAACATTTGAGTCTGTCTTTAAAGCCTTTAACTGAGGTCAGAGGGAGTCTCTGTAACCATGGATGACAAGCTGTTTTTGACCTTTGCATTGAGTCCCTGTCGTGCTGCGGACTGGGTGCAGGGTCAACTTTTAGATACAAACACATTTGTCCCCTTCAGCCGTTTGGCTGCTGAGTTGAATGTTTCCCCGTTTGGAGCCATGTATGTGTCTGTGTACATAGTGTAAAGATGTATATGTAGGACCTATATGGTTGAGAGTTATTTATTTACCTAAAGATCATGATGTTGACTATGGAAAATTTCAGGTGAAATATATTTGAGAAATATGTAGCATTTTATTTTGTCACTTTGGCGGTCATTGAGGCGACGGACCAACACAGGAAGCTTTTAGTTTGGACCAGTGCAATATTATTGTTCCAAATAACCAGTGTCACAGCAGGAGCACAGTTCGCACCATCACACGCTCCACCCACAGTCGTGTCCGAGCTACAGTCGACCTCTGCTGCCTCTTTACAACAACTGCTGAGGGTTTTATAGGACCTACTGTACCTATTTTTAAACTGCAGTATTTTACACAACCTTTGAAATTGAACTGGAAGCTGCTTTTTCGCTCAGCGGTGGGTGCATGGAAAAAAGTAAAACCCCACGATTAGAGCAGCTCTATTTAACAAGCTGTTGCATGTTGTTCAGTCAGATTGGAACTACGTAACCGTCATGCTTGACAATAAGAAAGCAGTAATGCAGCCTTTACGTCCTCACTGTTTAATGAAAAGTATATCAAACATTCTGCTGGTTATATTTGAGATTATTGCAATTATTCCCACTTTTGGATAAAAATACAATCTAAATATTTACCATTTATGAAGGTGATTTATTATCTGTTAAAAGGAATAGATGAAAAGATCAACACTATTCTGCTCAATATGAAGCTACAGGGAACAGCTGGTTAGCTTAGCATAGCATAAAGACTGGTAATAGGGGGAAACTGCTAGCCTTGGAGCCTGGCAACAGGTCCAACACAACCCACTGTAAAATGTGTTACATTTTTTGTTTTAATGCTTTTCTTGTCAAGTATGTTTTAATAAAGAATGGTTTTAATTGTACAACATGAGGACACAGTCTATATTTTCATTTAAGAAAAACAAGGCAAGAGAGGATATAAGAAATGCTGTCCAGTATTAATAAACACACACACATATACACACACACACACGCACACACCACCCTTCCTCGATTGCTGCTCAGAACAAATAACAGAATAGTTACCGATTCAGGTTCAATTTTGATGTAAAGAATATCAGAGAAGGGTTTGAAGTTGTTTGTCGAATGTCTCAGGACAGAGAGTGAAACTCTGGAGGAGAAGGAGAGATACTAAAGAATCTGACGCTCATCTCTCAGGACACACATTTTCACACTTTAGTTCTTATACATCAATATCTATAATGCTAAACTAATCTGGTGCTCGCAACCATTTGCAGGTAACCCTGTATCCCGAAATGTCAAACTATTGCTTGAATAAATTATTTTGCATTGAAAGTAAAAATCCATTAATGAAAACAACATTTGGGTTGCCAGGTTGTGAAAAATCTCTTGTCAGACGAGTTTAACCTCTGATTGTGGAAAAGAGCTGATTAATAGGTTAACATGTATTGTCTTAGTCTTAATGATAACAATAATAAAAAACATTTCAGAATGTTTTTTTTATGAGTGACAAATCACTTTACATATAACTTGATCAAATATACGAATAGTAGTTTACCTTGTAACCCATATCAAAGTTAACTGTCAGGGGACCATTGAAGAGAGGTCAGAACATATGTGTCACCATCCGCTCTTGGACTAAGTGAATTGTTTTTCAAAATAAAAAAAGAGAGTCCTATTAAATGATTAATCAAGAAAATCGGAACTCAAAAGTAGCTAGCAATAAGTGAAAAAAAAACTCAAAAAGCCTAGAAAATAATAAATTCAAGTCAAAACATCTGCTGGAAAAAGATTATTGCTGGTTGTACTGAAACCGTTTGTCCACTCATAGATTACCACAGCTATCAATAACAACTCAAATTGACCCAGTGTAAGTGTAACCGATGGTACAACCACGGTTGTACCATCGGTTGTACCATCTTGTGTGTCTGGCAAGTAGTGTCAACTGGTCTTTTTATCAAGTAGTAGCCTGTGCTAATGTTTTTTTTTTTAGTAGTTTTGCATCTGTTTTGACTTATTTCTCTCTTCATGTGCACTTTTCTTTTACATTTTGACTTTTCTGCTCAGCTGTCTAGTTTTCTGTTGTACTTACAAGTTTTTATTTGCGTGATGACATTCCTCCTACGGACATTGTTTTATAGTTATTTGTGCTGCTTTAACAATTTAAACTACTAGATTATACCAAGGAGCGGTAACTACTGTTCAGGATACAATTGCACCCTCTTGAGAATGAGTGTATTAGAGCAACCTGTACATTTATATATTAATCCAATGCTGAATTTATAAACAACATTTTTCTTACTGTATCAGTAGTTAGGGAAAACCTACAAAAACCTAAAGTATAACATTTGAACGGAACATATTAATACTATAGAAAAAGTTTTGTCTTCCAGATGTGACACATTTTGGCAGAGTGCCACAGGAAAAACAGGACAGTTATAAGAACCAGGATAACAAACTTTTCTTTGGTTTCTGAGCCATGGAGTTAAATTATGGAACTTCTTCACATAAAGCTGACCTTCAACCCTTAGGATGTGAAATGTCATCTCTTCATCATTTATCCTATTAAAAAGTATGTTTTGTGACATTGGTGACCCTTGACCACCAAATTCTGCAGTTATCTTTGAGTTCAAGTGAACACTAGAAGAAAATCCCATAAAACATATCTGAGGTATCTAGTTCTGTGAACAAATGGAAAAGCTGAAAAAAGAATGTCTCCCAGCCCAGAGAAATAATATCTTGAATTTTTTGTCAAAGACAATTGATGGCATCATTGTCAACTCACAAGTGATGGGCCCACATGTTTACAGAGATACTGAAATCATTCGTTCACAAAGTGAATGCACAAACTCAATATATACTAGGAACACTTTACTTTTCAGGTCAGAACTGTTAAAAACAGACAGTTGTAAGCAAATCAAAATGTTCATTAATGTATTTAACTCCAATGAATAGAAGCTGCTGTATTAGCATGTAATGAACGATCATAATCATAAAAAACACTGCATCTTCATTGGAGAAGTTATAATTTCTGACATGTACTGTACATCAGTAAAGATTTAAAATGTCCCTACATCATTCACATAGTGTTATAAACCATTTATTACATACTTATATACCACAAATAAATGCAAAACTGAATTGTTACACTGAATCTGTCAGCGCCACACAGCTCAATGTTTTGATTGAGAGTTTCTACAGAGTTTAAACTTTTTTAAATTATTTTTTTTCCAGGGTAAATAAAAACAAGAGCAGCAACAAGAAGTATTATTTCTTTAATGTTGCAAATGCCGTCTGGAACACTGACATATCGCCCTCATTAGGTCAATTGATGTAATGTAAGGGCAGTTTTGTGTTTTTTTTGGCTCAGTCAAACCTATACAGTATCAACACAAACACACAGTGGCTAATTTTACTGTACAGCCAAACACAACATGTGCTGTTCACCCCTGAACTGAAACACAGGGAACAGGAGGAGGATCCTCCATGTATTGCACAAAATGGCAACTGCTGTTTAAAAAATTGGCCACGGTGAAGATAAGATATGATTAAATCTATAAAAATTCATTTAAAACAAATAGTTGTTCATCTTTTATTTTCGTTTGCACGAAACACGTGTGCCTTATCGCACATGACAGGAAGGTGGTGAATTCACTTCACAGGATGGTGGAGAGCAGAGACTTTGGAGAGCAGGTTTGGTTTTACAGATGGACGGATGGATGAGAGGAAGCGGTGGCAGTCTGTACAGCATAGAGGTGGAAGGAGGAACCAAACACACAGAGACAGTAAGTCATAAATTAACAGCTGAGCAACTTAGAGACAAGGCCTCCCCCGTCTCAGGTCAAGTCATCATGACAGTGGAATATTGTGTGTTTTATGGGCATCTATAGTGCACGAGGCCTCTTCGGGGTTATTTGTTTGCTAGCTTGCTCCTCTTCCGAGAGTGCACAACGGAAAGACTTGACTTTATCTGAAAGAAAAGAGAACATCACACAACATTACATTACATTACATGACATTTAGCTGACGCTTTTGTCCAAAGTAACTTACATTTTTAGAACACTAAGCAACATGCGTCAATGACCAAAAATATCAGATATCACCACTTGTGACTTGGGCCGTTCAAGGGCCTCTTTTTGCTTAAGCAAAACTACTTTTACTAAGCAACAGTGCCCTCCGCAGTCACATGTGGTGATTCATTCTGTTTGGCTACTTGTCCAAACGATTGACTGTTTTTTGTGGAGAGATTGAGAATCTATAAAAGTGTTGATTGGGTTTTTCTCTTAATCCCCAGCTACCTCAACCAGAAGAGCTGATGCTGTATCAAAAACACATGATTCTGAAATACGAACAAAATAATTGAGAAAGAGCAACAGCAACTGACAGTGAGTTTTTTTTTTTAAATGGTCGAAAATAAGGTTTGATAATGAGCACTCAATTGTTGCTAAACGTGCTTACTGGTTTGTCCTTTTGTGTGCATAAGAGACACAGATCGAGATCACATATTTAATGCAAGGGATCTTAGACGGTGGTAATCGCATATTTCCCAAATTTCCCGATATTTCTCTGCATGTCAACGCCTCATTTCTACATAGCTCTGTGTCCTTATGCGAGGCAACGGGTAGAGCATTTGTTCCTATGGCAACCTCCATCATCTCAGATGTGTTGCTAAACTCCTCCCCTCCGGACAGACCATATAAACTTAATGCCACAAGAAATTGGAATAAAAACGAATTACCTAAGAGGCTCAACTAAATTGTTTGACATTGTATATTGCTACAATAAAATGTAAACTTGTTCAGCCAGTTTAGCACATAGTGAATTTACATGTTCTCTAAAAAAAAGTAAACTGAAGTTGAATAAACGTGTGAGTTCAGTTATTACATTATAAACATTTAATTATGATCATATCATTAGATATATTGTAAATAGAATAATTGACAAACAATGTGCTTCAACCAGCAATCCTAACACAAAGTTTTTATTGCGATATTACTCCAGGCACATGTTCCACAAAAATCTTTTGTTTAATTTGCCTTTCTCCAAAGCTTGCAGTGGTGTTTGCAGTCAGCTGTAAAGAAATTATTTTCACAATGAACACAAGAGAGCTGAGTCCGTAAATGAGACTTAATTACAGACATGAAACAAAACTTCATGGAAACAAGGCTTTAACCTTGAGCTGTTGCAGCCTTTACACTGATCTGAGTGTTCACTTTGTGCCTAGTCAAACCTGATAAAAAATGTTGAAGATAAGAGCTGTGCAGAGCAACCGAGCTCAGATGAAGGCAAAGGACTTTACCTCTGAGCTCAGTGAGAATATCGATCTTCTGGTCCAGGATTTGTTCTAGTTGAGTTGCATATGACTCGACGTCGTAGTCCACCTCCTCTGTCATTTCCAAAAGCATCTTCTCGTCCTCCAGCCAGCGGATGGACTCCTGTGGAGGTAAACACTTTATAACTGAAGACATTGGGCTAATAAGGAGGGAATGAAAATAAACATCTACCTTCACTGAACTGTGAGCACTTATATTTGTTGGAAAGCACATTTGGAAAGAATTGTGAATAATAGTTTAAGATCATTCATACAGTAAAGAAATCAGGCTGTGACTGATTCGTCAGAAAAGAAATATCAGGTCACTCCTGAAACTTGACCTAATGATGATCAGTCATGTTGGGTCAGAATCTTGTCGGATGTTCAGTGACTGTTGTTTGACTTTACAGTACCTGGAACACAGCCCTGTGGTCCTCCAGAACCTGCTCCTCCATCTCCACCAGCTGAGACACGGCTTCGTGGAAGGAGAAGAGCTGCGGGGAAACCTCTTCCTCCTACAAAGAGAAAATCCAAACACAACCAAGTCGGTTTTGGTCCAGTAACATTGGGACCGGAGGGGCAGCACTTTGTGGCTGTATTGATGTTCCTTTCTGTGGGAAGTTACACAGAGCGTTGGAAGATGAGACTCACTTAATTTGATAAATTAAGACTTTTAATTGACTTTTAATGACATTAGTATGATGAATAACCAGCACTTCCCAGTTAAACACTATCAATCAATTGAAGTTCATCTCAGCTTTTGTTTCTGCTCAGCTACTGTAGCAGCAGCAGTAGCAGCAGCAGCATTTAAATAGTCTACTACAGCCTAATTAGACTAGAGAGAGAGATACAGCCCTGTCTAATGTCTCAAACTAGTTATCTAAACCCGGACTAGGACAGGTCATATATTAGTGTCAGACTAACTTTGGAAAATATGTTTTGTACTGAACAAGGTCGGGAGATTTTGACCCCATCAATTACACTGGAGGCTTTTTATTAAATCATCACACAGAGAGTTGAAGTCATGACCTCATACTCTGTCTAACCTCTGTTCCACTAGCTGCAATAACTCAATGCATAGTACATGTGAGAGAGTATGAGTATTATCTCACATAGGGCTGCTCATAAAACCTCTTTCAGTCTCTGAAGTACAAAACCTGCAGTCGAAAGGGAAACAGTGTGTACTTCTTCACCTGATTTTATGTTTCTGCAGAGGTGCAGGACTTTATATGACTGTGAGCTTAAATGAGCCCATACTAAGTAAGAACGTGACAGCAGAGAAAAACATTGCTAATGGTTGAGTGCAAAATGTACAAATGTGAGTATTGTTTTAAGGCAAACTCAAGCCCACATCCACCTGAATGAATCTGTGTTTGTCTTACGTTCTGTTCGCAGAGCAGCTTCAAGTCGTCTCTCTGCGGAGAGCTGCCGACTCCCCACTGAGCCTCCAGCACCTCCAGCTGGTTGGCGAGTCCTCCCTGGCGACCCCCATTTGCTGCTGCCGGGTCCACCATGAGCTCCTTCACCCTGGCAACACACCAGAGCAGCCGGTTAATCCAGAAACAGTGCTGAAGTACCAGATGAGCTAATGGAGCTGGAGCTGCATGCGACCAAACACAGACTAATGAACGGTGAAAATGCTCAGCATGCCAGGAGAAGAAGCAGATACAGTGATATAACAGGGGGGGATATGCAGCATCAGTGCGGCGATGAAGGAACTGACACGTTAAAGACTCCATGCAGACAATCAGGGAAATCTAAAAATGAGAAGAGGTCAATTTCAACCAAAAATGGATGGCGCTGCAAAATTAACAATAAAATGGCCTGCAGGTAACCATCATTAAATATCCCCTCCAAACAATGAAATGACACATACAAACCCAGAACCCTTTCTATTAATTCAGTCAGGGACACTTTATCAAAAGTAAACTTATCCTATGTAAAGTAAAACATTCCATGTATGATTCATTATTTTCCATAAAAAAAAACGAATCAAAGCTGTGTTTATCAATATTTTATCTTTAAAAATGGATGTAATCATGATATGAAATTTGAAAGTTGTGGCTCCTGATGAGAAACCCACAGATAATCATCATCCCTTAGCAGATGAATGTCAAAACAGCTGTCTCTGACTCTGCACGTGATACTGACATGAGATCTGTATCTGGACATATCTTCTGGATAATGTCATCTCATCCACCAGATAATGTATCCACACACAGATTGTATTTTAGTGCTGGGCATATATGGATGGTACTGGTGTTAAAATTGTTCACACAAATTATTATTAGCGCCAGCATTAAAGTAATTAGGCTGGTGATGTTGTATACATTGAATATGTATAATATATTTTACTTTTCTCTATCATGTCTGTGGCTCTCAGGCTCAAACTAACTGGTTCCTACTGAGGATGTAAATCTTTAAAAACAAGTCACAAATACACATACCTTCATCTTTAAAACTTAGTCATAATAAAGTACAGTGTGTGTGGGTTCATGGTGAGGAAGGAACATGTCACAGAGAGCAACACTGTGTTTCACTGGAACGAGATATATACCATCCATCCATTCAGCCAGCAGGTTGTGGAGGGTACACCCTGGACAGGTCGACAGCATACAGTCCATAAATAGACAAACAACTATTCACATTCACATTCACACCTACACTCAATTGAGAGTGTCAAGTGAACCTCACCCCAATCTGCATGTCTTTGGACTGTGGGAGGAATCACGAGAAAAATCTCATGCAAACATGAGAACATGCAATCTCCAAACAGAGAGCCCCTGGCAAAACCAGATTTATCAGGCTTTGGATAAACTTAATAACCTGTATGGATTAATTTTTTGAGTATTTTCATGAGATTGATAAAAAATACAGAATGTCCCCGGGCTTATCCTTGATCTGACTGACACTTTCTTTGACTGTAGATGAGACGGTAACTTCTGAGTGCAACAAAAAGTGGTCATGAATGAGACGTGCTGGTGTCATAATGCCATGTGAAGGGAGAGACTATGGAGAGAGAGGATGGGAGATGACGCAAAGTGATATGATAAGTGATAAGTTATACTCATAAGACGGAGAGAGATCACAGCGACTCCCTCCACCCCCGCCCTGGGAGAAGGGAATGTCTGAGGGACTGATGCCAAACTCCTTAACCCTGGAAACATGGTGGGGAGAGAGAAACAAACACAGAAGCAAAGAGAAGGGACAGGAGAGGAGAGTGGGAGAGAAAGCAGTCAAATATTTGAGTCAAGGTAAAGCAGCAATAGCAGAGTGATACAAATGTGGGGGAAGTATCAGGTACCATATTTGCCTCTGAATAGAAATAGAGGTACAATTAGCAGAAAATGGAAATATTGTAAGTAAAATACAGCTACCGCAAAACCATACTAAGGTACTGTACTCGAAAAATGTACTACTACAATAAATGTACTTACTGATGTAAATCTTTTCCAAAGAGCAAATAGAGCTTTTAATGGGTGATTGGTTAGAGAATTAATATTCTTATCTCAAACGGATTAAATAACAATATGGTAGTTGAAAATAGCTACTCAAGATGACAACCCCGTGACCGTGGCCTCATGCAACTGTTTTCAGAGTCTCACAAACACATGACCTGCTCAGGGACAATGTGTCAGTGTTTTATACATTTCATAGCTTTTTACCAAAAAAAAAGAGAAATGGTACTGCTGCTTTCAGACTTAAACCCTGTGTGAATCATTTATTTGTATAGAGCCAGTTGTGTTCTAGACCCTGAGTTGCAGTTACATCAGATCAGGAGAGTTTGTTTTACCTGTTGGCGTATCTCAGCGTGTTCAGGGTGTTTTCGCAAGAGGCCATTCCAGGAGAGATGGTCGCTATCTGTGCACGGAAAACATTGGATCGGCATATATCAGGCCTCATTAAAACCTGTTGGGTAACACATGTGGCTGTGCTGTTTTCTTACCATGCATGTTCTGGAGTTTTCTCCGATGAAGGAGTCCCTCAGCACCTGGGTTAACTTGCTGGCTCGGAAAGGAGTGTGGGGTTTGTTAAGGCCCAGAGCTCGAATACACTCCTGCACAGAGACAGAGACATCATCAGTGGCTCAGTAGAGACATCACCACTTACTAATTCAAATTGAAATATTCGTAGGAAGTAACAAGTGAGTTAAAGATGAAGGTATTTTTTCCAATTTACATTTTGCACATTAAACTATTAATCTTAATGATAGATGTTTTCAAACCTCAATCTAAAAACGATTAAACTGCTAAACTCAAACCACTACAATTTGCAAAGATTGATAAAAGTCTACCCTCGTGTCCTCTATAGAAGACCTTTAAACCTGAGCAGTAATATTTTGATGTAGCAAAGGATTTTTTCATGATTTTGCCAAAAAATTAAACCAGAAGATGGAAATTCTGCCAATCTGCTGAATCGGCACTTGGTCGGGGCACTGACATGAAATGAACTTCAACCCTTGCGGGAAAAAAATATAAAAGGCAAAAATCCACCTGCCTCGTTTCCAGAAAGATTATTTGGACCTAAACTCCTCACAATGAAATCCTTATGTCTGCAGGGGACTGAATAAATGAGAAGGATTTTATGTGAGGTAAACAAAGTTCTCCATAGGACTCAGGGGGATGATAAACTATTTATCTGCAGGAACAATTTGTTGGTTTGTAACTTGGTTTGTAACTTTACTTCTATTGACAATTTTAATATAATTGTAGAGCCGAACTGCCCAAATCACAATTTACCTCATAGTCTGCCCTGAATCATCTGCACTTAACTCTCATCAAGAGGGAGGAGAAATTAGCTTATTCCTTAGTTGTAACTTTATCTAGAGGCCGAAAAGCTTCAGCTACTCAGTTTAGAGTTGAATGAGTCTGTGTCTCTTTTGCACTGTGCAAGATAGAAAAGAGAGAAAATAAACTCTGGTCTACAAATAATAATACAAATTTAATTGCAGTCTGTCTGTCTGTCTGTCTGAATTCTGTCACTGAATGTCAAGGATGGACATTATGTCATAACGTGTTTTTTTTCTAAATCTGTATGTTTTGAGACAGAATGACTCCAGTTTTTAAATTAGTTTAATGCAGACCCCAGAACTGTTTCCAGGCCGCATGGAAAAACAGTTCGACCTCTGCAGTAAAAACACTGACACACAGGATGTCTGTATCACTGAGGAGGAAACCTTAAGTGCCAGAAGGCTCTTGTTGATCTCGGCTCCTTCGAAGCGAGTCTGGCGGTCGGCGCTGGAGGTGTCTGCCCCTCTCTCATTCCCCGCCAAGTCAATCAGAGAAAACTTTCCATGCATCTTCCCCCGTTTACGCAGAATGATTTGAAACACTGCGTGGCTCCGAGAGGAGTGAGCGTTCGCTGAGGTCTGACCAGAAGTCCTGAAGGAGACGCAGAAAAGAACAGCACAGGGTGTATTTGTGAGGACCAGTCCAGTTTTCCCAACAACACTTACAACATTAATTCCTGTGTTTACCTGCAGCTGTTTCCCAATTCAATCAGTTTGAGGACGTCCTCCATACATTTCACCTCCTTCTCCTGCAGACCCACCACCTGCACCTGCTGCTTCCCGTCCTCCAGGACACGTAACTTAGCCTTGCGGTTCAGCAGGTCAAACACCTTTAAAGGAAAGCACATATTGACGTTATCGTCAACTTTCTTTTGGTATCCATAGCCTGATGCTGGTATACAGCAGTGTCTGGTCATTTTGAAGATTTATACATGATGTACACTGGTACTTTGAGGGAATTGAGGATTATTTTAATAATTTCTGAGACTTAATCCAACTATATTCAACTTGTGTTCGGCCATGTGCTCATTATCTCTGGTTAGTTAGTATCTGTGTACACACACTCGTCCCTGTGATGGCACTCTCGTCCCCTTATGATAATGTTCAGATCAGGATTGTAGAGAGTAACCGGATTATTAATATCTCGGTCTGATTCCAACATTGTCCTGGTCACTGAAATCACTGTTGCAGATTCCCGGCTGAAAACTAAAGGGGGCAGAGCTTTTGAAAGATTACCCTGCCCCAGGATAATGGCACACTGATTCAGTGCCTTCCTTTAAATTAAAGCTTAATTCATAATTTATCGTACCGCAAACCCGATTTTTAATAATTCTAGTTTTTATAATTGTTATGGGTGATCATGCTTCGATTTTTGTCACACATTAAGACTGTTTATTATTTAATGACTGGGTTTTTATTTGTTTTTACATTATTTATTATCTAGTACTAGTATTTTCATTATTATTATGAGAGGAAAAAACTCATTAGCCTCAACAAAAACAACTTCTCATTGCTATATAACTGACTGAACATATTTCATGGCTCAGCGGGTCTCTAGCTAGCAGCCCTGTGGGGGGTCAGTGTTCTTCCAGGAGCTAACATCTGTGTTATCAAAGTGCCAGACCTGCTTGTCTTTGGACATCAACTATTTCCACCTTAATATCAGTGGGTGTGGCTCATCATAAGTAACCTCATCAATAAAAGATAAGTGGAGTCACAAAATAAGTGCAGCAGTCTGTCTGCACTCATCAACCGTTGCATTGTGTTGAGGGGCAGTGGTTGTTTTTTAACAACAATATATTACACAGTATATGTACATTGAACATCAGTGAAAGACAAGAAAAAGGTGGACTGGACTTCTAGCTAGGAGTTCTGTTGGCACATGAAAAGGTAATAAATGATAAAACAGAACACATTAGATTTATATAATATGAAATGTAGTCTGGAAGAAGGTAAATTGTTATATATAGTTACATTAGTTAAAAGACCGTATATAATGTAGTACAATGTGCTTATTTCTGCAAACAACTGCATTAGATAGTGTCATAAAGTAGTTATTATATATTTTATACCATTCATAAATGATAAATAAAAAAAATAAGTGTTCCCAATTAATACAACACAATCTGTGAAGAAACTGATACAACTCATTTTAAAAGACACTTGCCTTCCCGCTGTAAATCTCAAAAAATGTGGCAAAGACCTGAAGATCCAACTTCTTGTAATTTGGCTTCTTTAGCATGAGAAAAACATCTCTGGCTGCACAGGGAGAGAAAAAATAGACTCTTCATTATTGAGCCAAATGCAAGAATGAGCAGTGGAGATGGAGGAAAAGGGGAAACTAACCGGACAAAGCGTAGATCCCTTTGGAGCAGTCCTGGTTCTTTCCTGAAAAGTCACCACCCATAGTCTGAAAAGGAGAAAAATTTGTCACATGTGCACTAAAATCGGGAAGTGTTAAAATAATATGTGATAAAAATTGAAAAAAATGTTAAATCCAAACACTCACATGTGTTTTCCCACTTCCAGTTTGTCCATACGCGAAGCAGGTCGCCATCCCCCTCTCAAAAATGGTCTCCACCAGCGGCTGAGCAGTGAATCTGTGAGCAGAGGAGTGTTTTCTTTAACAAATGGCTGTTTCCCTTCCGTTTCTGAAACTTAGTAGAATTTTGTTTTACCTATAAACCATTTCATTGGTGGAATTCTCATCAAAGGTGTAGTCGAATCGGAAAGTTTGGTTCTCCAGGTAGCGGGTCAGGTCGACTTTCTGCTTGGGCTCATGGACCATTACCACGTCCTTACTGGGAATGGTGATCACATCCAAATCCTTCCCAGAAATCTCTGGAAAGAAAATCACTTGTGTTCACACATACCCATGTGCCTCAAAGTAAAAAGCTGTATAAGGCAATTCTCACCTTTTTTATTGAGGGGACGTGCACGTACACAGACACATATCCTGTGGTCCTCGATCTGAAACAACAAGAAGTACAGATACACTATTCTTTATGAACATACAAAAGAAATTAGCTTATTTTCAAACATTCAACTTCTAAACATTGTATATTTTCCCATTTATTTCCCCTCAAGTAGCTTTGAGGTTAGAAAAATCAACATATTCATCACTGACACTTTCAGCTCTTTCACCAAGTGAAACATCCAAACCCACCATGTTTTTTTTAATGGCTTCATCAAATGAAAATCCTCTTAATGTCAAACTTCTCTTTTGGCCAAATAAAAATTGGAGTTTGTTCTAATGAAACCTTGTGCATGTATCTTACCTAGTGTTTACTATTAAATGTAAATATGTTAAAGCTACTATTTCCCTGAACAACTTGACACCTGGTTCTGGTTCTATCTTCTATGATCTAGCCGTGTGAACACTATCTGCTCGGCAACAGGAATATGGACACGAATATTAACATTTCTGTCTGTGTTGTTAGCCACTGAAGCTACAGAGGCTAACAATTTGGCTAGCTAGTAGTCGGGTAATGTAATATAGGAAATGCAAATCCTTAGACATGAAATGTGATGAGAAAATCTAAATATACAATATCTAAACTTTACATTGAGCTGAACAATGAACTTCAAAGCCCTTTGCTATTTTTGGAGATGTCAGGAAACACAACACAACTTAGAAAATGTTGAGGTTGTGAATAACACTTACAGGGGATGTTTAGATGGACTCTTCTCACGAGCATGCTGACCACGCCCCCTTGTGAAGGCAGCATTAATTACCAACCAGACTTACCTGATCGTTAGTTGTTAATGGCCTGTAGTCCAGACTGGCTCTGAAGTCTCTGATCATACACATAATTTCATAGTTTGGTAGATTGACATCCACCTCCTGCAACGGAAAACAAAAAACAGAGGTCTCAGATGAAATGTACATATCCTGTTCGTTTTTCATTTAGAATATTTGACATATGCATGCAGGCAAAGCTGAGAAAGATCATTCAGAAGCAAATGAAAACTGCATTCCTTATTTGCCATATGAGAAAATTTGCGCCCTCTTATTTTAAGGGTCTAAATGATATTTAGCATGGGCCTAGAACTGAGACACAAATCCAGCCGAAAACCCATATCTAAAGGTACAATGTTTAACACGTATAAACTATTCACGCACCAGGGTGACTTATTGATATTTCAAAGTCCCCAGAGGATCACAACTATGGCTTCTCAGCAGCTGTGAACCAGGTGGTGGACTGTGTTGAAGATTGTCCTAGGACAATTATTTTGTCTTTTGTCCTCATGGATATATACGTCCTTGGGTCTCTTGAATGACACCATATAAATTCAAGCTATTATTATTATTATTAAGACACTGGTACATCATCCACATGGACTCCAGGATTCTCTGCAACTTCTACAGGTGCACCATAGAGAGCATCCTGACTGGCTGCATCACCGCCTGGTATGGCAGCTGCACCGCCCTGAACCGTAAGGCTTTACAGAGGGTGGTGAAGTCTGCCCAGCACATCACCAGGACAGCGCTACCATCCATGGAGGACCTCTACACCCAGCGGTGCAGGAAGAAGAGCAGCCGGATTATTAAAGACCCCTTTCACCCCAGCCATAAACATTTTTGCCTGCTGCCATCTGGCCGACGGTACCGCAGCATCCAGGCCCGCACCACCAGGCTTAGAGACAGTTTCATCCCCCAGGCCATAAGACTTTTAAACTCCTCTCCGTGACATATCTGCATATTTGCACTTTTGTTTTTTTATTTTCTCCTCAGCTGTTTATATATATATTTAGATATATATACTTTATTTTCTATTTTAAATTTGGATATTCTATTTTATTCTATTTTATACTATTTCTATTTTATTTTATTTTATAGGTTGTAATTACTTGAGCATTGCTAAAAGAGAGCCTGTGACTCAAGCAACTGCTTAATGTTATTGTTATTATTTGACAATAAAAAATCTTGAATCTTGATCTTGAATCATTGTGCAATTGTAGGAGTAGGAGCGCTATATGCAAGTGATTGGGAATGGTTGAAAGTGACTCATTGTGTAAAGTGCTTTGAGTGGTTGTAAAGACCACTATTTAAATGCAAGTCAGTTTTCATTTTCACGGCGACACAATGAACAGGAAGTGATCAGCGTTTTTTTAACCAAAAAGTACTTAAATATTTCAGTCAGATTCACATCACCTTGTGGTTATGAAAACACTGTCTTGGTTTTTGCTTTATAAAAAAAACCAATATTTTCCTAAATTAATTCAAGCTCTTCACAATATCTGCATGTGTTGTGTAATGAAACCTCAGTTTCAGGGTAACTCAGTGCAGCTTATATTGTCTTTTTATATTATATTATATTATATTATATTATATTATGCCTGGACAGGGTTCAGACAGATAAATATAATACTACTGGGTTGGGCTCAGTTCGATTTCTCTCGGGCTCCGATTGGTTCGGATGGAAAATTAAAGCCAAGCCGCTCTCTATTTTTTACAACTGTGATGCCCGCTGAAGCATTTCAACCGCTTCTCAAGCTTGATGTGTCGGGATCAACATATTAGTCGGGGGTTACAAGTCACAACAACTGTAAGACTCCCGATCACAATACAGCATATCGTGTAGTTTGCAGATCTGCTGACTGTGAAAGCTGTGTGTACTCGACTTCCGACTGCAGTAGGAACACTGTGTACTAAATAAAACTGGGTGCATGTGTTTCTTTGCTCCTGACCTGAGCTCTCTTCTTTCTCAGCTCTTCCTGCTGAAGTCGTCTCTTCTCTCGTTTTTCCTGGAGTTTCTCCACTTCCTTTACACAGCTGGATTTCTTCCGTGCTGAGACATAAGAAACAAACCAATCGGAATAATCACAAAAATATGTTTTTACGCTCATTCAATCCTACAAAGTACATTGTTAAAAACATATCGCAAAGCTTATTTCTTAGCAGGTGAGTATGTGCTGCAGCACCATGATGTCTGCACGACTAAGTCAAAGTAATACACATTAAACCCAAGAACAGTTTTGAATCCAGTACTTTTTGGTTGTACAGAGTATGTTTACACTGTAGTGTCACTACTTTTACTTCAGTAGGTTTACCCAAGGTTTTTCATGTTTTTTTTTCCCACAGATATATATAAAACTACTCAAATACTCAGACAAGAATTATTACAGGTGTTTAATTTATTTTACTCATTTAGTAGACAGCAAAACCTTAGACCTACCCTTCAATATGATTCGGCACTTGCTTTCACAGGAATTATGTCTGATTTTAGTTCCCCGGTAGTGTACATTTATGCTTATTCCAATAGCCCCAGAAGAACTCTAAAACAAGTGCTGCAGTATGAGTGGAACTCCAGAAGCCAGAGACCGGCTGTGAAAGAGGCTTTGAGTCCCTCACAGCTGTGAGAGGAGCATGACATCACCGGCTCGGGCCTCAGCAACATGCCCTCCACCAGAAAACAACAGCCGGAGAACAGCCCCACTGATGTGTGTTGTACATGAAGCCACACAGACGATGTGTTACCGTTCTGCTGCTGAAGCAGGGTCTGGTTAAGTGCAGACTGGGGAGCGATGGCTGGCGGTGGGGATTCTGCAGCTTGGTTTTGCTGGCTGGGACGGGCCCGGGTGGTTCCCACTGCTGCGGCTGAGGAGCACACGGTCCAGGATAATCACTCATTCATTCAAGTAAAAGGGTCAGTCCGCTCAAGCTATAACGCACACAACACTAATAACTATAAAACTAATCCCTACACGTATTACTACTGTATAAATAGAAATAAAGATAAATAAAGTAACTCTTTTATTTAAGGTAAATCATTTTCAGGCTGTCTGGTCACAAGTTAAAATGTGCGCTTAAAAATTATGTTTGTGCATGAATGTCTCACCAGCAGTTATGAGTATTATTTTAAATATTACTACAATTAATACCATTTTAATGTATGTATTTCAGTAGTCAGGAAAAGCAACACATTTTGTTAGTTAGCTCACGCTCAGATTGTGGGTCAGTGGGTTTTTTGGTGAATAATGTTAAATCAAACGTACCTCTGTTCTCCCGTGGAGCATTCTCAGGCTTTGGTATGGATGTAGTCCGTCTGGTCTGAAAATATAAAGACAAAAATGCCAAAATCATAACAGAGCTCGAATAAAAAGGACATGACAGACTCAAGAATCGTCCTAACAGTGCACCCGTCACAATAAGAGAGAATCAGCAAGTTGAACAGCTAAAAGGAGATGAGTGCGTAAATATCATTTTTTGATCCCACTCAACAGCTAGATTTCCACAATGAGAATAAACTTAAAAGTACAGAATCTATGTCGATCACTTTGTAAATTTACTTTCAAAGAAGTTTCGGATTGAAAACCATTTCTAGTAGAAACGGAACAACCAGAAAAAGCCATAAATACAGGAACAAGAAGTGGATTGATTGGTAGTTTGAAATCAAACAATTCATAATTTTTCTGGCCTTTCAAGTGCAAAAATATTTACTGGTTTCAGCTTCTCAAAAGTGAATAAAGAAATGTATCATTTTATTTGGGGGAACAATTAATGACAATTTATGCACAAAACATTCGATCGAGAAAAATGACTGTCAGATAACTGAAAGGATGCATTAACTGCATTAAAATGAAATCATACAACTCAAACATGATCTTGAGTTTAACAAAGACCCTGAATAATAAACTTTGAATGTGTTTGTGTGTGTGAAAGGGAACTGGAAGTGAGAGTCAGACCTTTGGGACTTTGCTGGCTTTGGCAACATTTGAGGGAGGAAGAGAAGCCTCAGGACTCTGTGGTATCTCCTCATCAGGAGCAACATCTGGATTCAGAGCGTAGACGCTCTCCAGGTCAACCTGAGGCACAAACATGAGACCGGTGAAGATCAAGAAGAGCTGCTGGAGGAACAGCACTAATAAAACTGTCATATCTCCAGACAAGCAACGCGTTTAATTTAAAGACGAAAAGAGACTGCTTGGAAATTGTCTCACGCAAAAAGGTTTTCACACACACACAAATCCATTAGTCAGCTCTCCCTATGGAAGGAGAAACATAGGAAAGACATTTTCTTGACCCACTAAAATCCAACATTACAATGTTCCCATTAACCGAGAGAATATGAGCCCCTGTTATTGAATGCAGCCATTCTGTCATATCTCAGGGGATGGAGACAGGGGTTGTCGTTGCTGGGTCTGTGTTTGTCTTAGGCTATGTTTTCATCTGTGTTTGCTTGTAAGCAGAACTACTAAACTTGTTGGCAGGTTGCTTGTGGTATGGTTCAGGAAAGAAGCCAATCAATATTGATGCAGATCCACATCAGTGGGCAGATCCAGGAACTTGTTTACACTTTAACATTTGTTTTTTTTCACATTTTTGTGAATTTCTCAAAAAATAACGCAAACATAATAAAAGGCATATGGAGAGTGCATATTTCTATGAAGAGGTGAAATAATTTGGTGTGGATGCAGATAATGATCTGGATTTTTTTTTATCTAAATTAATATTATTTTATGGGGGGAGGGGGCTGTTAAGTACAGTTACAAATTATCCTTTCAACAATATCAGAGAATGTATATTTTGCTTGCGTCTTATATGAAAATAACGTGTCTGTGTACATTGTTTATTTATCTAATCTCAATATGCAATGTGTCGATCAATTGGCCAACCAGCCTTTGGCGGAGGTTTGCGCTCTAAGAAAGCCCTTCTAGTTTTATGATGTAAAACCTCATTGGAGATATCTGCTATTATAAAGCTACTTTAACTCTGTTTTTTCACGTGACACTTTTGAACTGTCCAAAATCAACCAATAAGGAGGAACCACCTGAGCAAAGCAATCCTGCACAAAATAAAGCAAATGAATGGCAGCTGCACCTCTTTCCCTTTGGTGTCCCCGTTCTCGATCCACTCCACAGTCACACTGTCGTTGTCTTCATGCAGCGAGGTGACCATCGCCTGGTGTATCCGTCCTGCAGAGAGGGTTACACAGAGGGGACGTAAAGAGATGCTCGGCCCGCTCAGCATCAGCACCAATAGGACACACACTTTAAACTGCAGGAGCATTAAATGACACAGTGAGCCATGAACAAACAGGGTCTCTCCCTCAGAGTGTTCTCTATTAATGTTTGCATCACAGAAAATCTCCTGTTTCCAATCCCAATTTAAAGACTAAAAGAAGATGCTAATGGGTGTGGCTCTTGTGAGGGATGGTGATAATGCTTTTTCATTGTGTGCCACACAACGGCTGCATTTATGGTCTGTTAACAGAGCCTGACAGGCATGAAATAAAATCACACATCTGCAGCAGAACATGAGCTGGAATACAGGGGGTCGATTAGAGCCGGCATGAAGAGATGCAGTCAGAGGGGAGAGGCCCCATGCATGCAACCATCCCTCCATCATTTACAGGCTACTGCTGGAGGATGCAGAGGCGGTTTGGTGCCTGCGTCTCCTCCTCTGCTGGGGCCATGATGGAGAGGGATGAAGGGAGGAGAGGGGAGGAGAGGAGAGGGGAGGAGAGGCTGGACAGGTGACATTTGTTTGGCTCAGGTCAGAGCCCGGCAGACGCACAGGTGGACGGACCCGCCCGGCTGCTGGCCCGGCCGGCCGGCGTGTCTGTGCGACTGACAGACGGCAGCAGCAAAAAAAACACAATCTGGGATTAAGGCTTTGGCGCTTAATTAATTTGTATTGTTTTTTTTTTTTTACAGCAACCCTGCATCATCCTCTCGCTGCAGTGAGGATGATGCAGCAGCCGCTCGATAGCACGAGCGCTCCCACTGCGGCGAGCGGCGACGTTAGCTCTGCTCATCCGGATCAGCCGGAGGGAGAGCGGCGTCTGAAAGGCAACTTACCGTCGCTCCGCTTTATTTCCACGTAAACCCCCACGAACATCTTCCCGAAGATCGCGGCCATCTCTGCCCGTGTCCGTGTTGTCAGTAAGGGCAAGCTCAAACCGTGGCAGCGGTCCACTAAGGGCAAGCTCAAATCGTGGCAGCGGTAGCCCGTAGAGGCACTTCCGGTGTCAGCAGAACCTTCCACTGATGTGTCAAGGCAGCGGCCTATAATGCCACACTGTTTTTTGAGGCAGCTGCCTTTGTTGGCACACTTCACAGATCAGTCCAAATCTCCCTGAATAAGTCAAAGCTGCATCCAAACAGTGTGGCAACAGAGACAGCTGCCTTTAAACAAAGGTGGGAGCTGCCTCAGGTGCCCTAATGCATTGTGGTTTAACGTTTCAATGACACACGACATAGGCGAAGCATTAGAAGCATTTAAGCAGAATCGGTACAAATATGACAAAGAAATCGGCCATATAAACGAGCATGTTTCACAATACAAGTGGAGAAATAGAGATCAATTATCCTTGGTGCTCAGAACAGTAACACGCTGATAAAGATTCATAAACTACATATGCATCTGAAGGAATAAGTCCCAAACTGCCTCATATCGCGGCAACTGCCTTCAACAAATCAGTGGCCGTTTCTGTTGCCACCGGAAGTGCCTATAAGAGGTGCCGCTGCCACGATTTGAGCTTGCTGTCTCTTGGTGTTATCGTGCAGCGTGTGTTTGTGTGTGTGTTTGTGTGTGTGTGTGTGTGTGTGTGTGTGTGTGTATTTGTGTGGTTCCAAGTTTTGTGTGAGTGCTGCTGCAGACTCTGAGGTCACTGTCGGTCGATGATGGGAGAGGAGAGGGAGCGTCTGCACATGCGCAATGGGTGCCGCTTCAGTTCGACCTCAACGACATCTTATATCAAATCTTAAATACAAATAAAAAATATATTAGTTCAGTGGGATGGCACCTAGAAACAATCTTTAAATACTTCACATTATAGTTACAGACAGTCTTTTCAGGTCATAATAAACCGCAACCGACCAAATATTGAAAATAAAATAAATACACATCCATACAATTACTAAATAATTCAGTACAGATAAATTCTAAAGCAAATAATAAGCCAAATCTCCAAAAGAGTGTGTAAACTATTTTAATGATATGGTGAGCTAGGAATGACTTTGTTGCCCTAGTTGTTGCCAACTTTAAAGACTAAAACTCAGGAACACATGTAAGTTCTGTTTTGTCTGCCAGGTCTCCATCCACACTCAGTTTTGTTATTACTGAATGTGATGTAGAAGAAGATGGCTGCGTTTAGGAAATGTTTTTAAGATTATAGAGCTTTGAGAACACATGAAATGACAAAAAAGAGTTAGGACTAAAATAAAGTCTGAAGGTAGCTAAGGTAGAAATACAATGTTTCAGTCAACAATTGTATTGTTCACAAAAGTTTTGTGTTGGATTTGTTACTCAATTAAAATGTATAGTCTTTATCTAAACAGTGCTAAGATTTAAATACTTAGAGCTAAATGGTAAATGGATTTAGTTAGTGATTTACAGGTCCTGATGACCACAAAAAGCTCTTTACAGTACAATTTTATCCTTCACACACATTCATACCGTGCATGTATGTGCTGCACCTTCTCTATCAGGCACACATACCCGCATACACTGCACTAACACAGCCGTCAGGGGCAATTTGGGGTTCATACTCTTGCCCACGGACTCTTCAGTCTGCAGAATGGGGGAGACTGGGATCAAACTGCTGACCGACTGGATAGTAAATATCATATGGAACTTGAATACATTTCCAATGCATTTTTCAGGAATATTATTTTCTAGCATACATCATACAGAAGAGCTCTGAACTAGTCGGTTGTAAAATCCTGTTACTGAACACAAGATGGCATCAGAGACCAGCAGAGAGAACAATTCAGACTAAGGCCAAGGGTCTGTGCCAATAATTCCGTTGGACCCTGTGGTTCTCAGCAAATGTTTCTCAAACAGAAAGAAACAATGTATTTGTTTAATCTGCGGATTTATACATTTGTCTTGACAGACATTTTTTTAATTGTACTGCTCCAGATTGTATTTTGAGACTTTCTACAAATCTTAGCTTTTCTCTTGTGAAATACTGTATATTTTCAAATGAAACAAGAGAACATTCTGGTTTGTGAGGCTGAACTCTTCAATACATTGAGACAAATGCAAACATCCATGTGCTAACCTATTCACAATTATAATGCTAAAAGGCCCTAAACATCTGCATCTTAATCTTTGGTTCTTGCATGTTAACATTAACCAATTGTACATAATCATTTTAAGTAGGCTAATTTAAACATTTCAAGTCACATCTTTTACAGCGTGAGAACCATCCACACTCCGTCTTATCATTACATTTTGTCTTAGTTTTTGAGAAATCACAAGTTGTTTGTCACTTTGGCAGGCTGGTCTAAGTTCTTCAATACCCATGAGCCTCAGCCAATGTTGCCTTGAAGAATAAGTACAGAGGTACTTAAATATGTGTAAAGCAAGGTATAAAAAAATAAATCCAGATTAAAATGTAATAATAACATTAATAGAAATAGTAGAATGGTATAAAGTTAAAGAAAAAAATGTGATTGTCCATTTGAACAAGTGAAAGACATTGAGGGTTTTGTTATATTGAAACCTGACTAGTTTTATCTTCAACTGATTAAATGAGTACCGAAGAGACAAAGTGGCTTTATCCATTTTTCTATATTTTTCACTGGAAAGAAGAAAATATTCTGAAAAGGTGAAAAAGTTTGAATTGAACCATTGAATATTGTGGCATATAGGTCACCATTTTTTTTGTTTAATTGATCAAAACAATTTAAATTAAACTTTATCAGTGATTGAGGCCTTCTGTGAAATGCACCATGTTCCTGGATGTTTTTATATATGCTACACAACCTGGTAACTCTAAAATATATAAATATGTTAATAATTTCGAGCCTGAACCATATAAATAAATCAAATTGGATATCCATGGTTGATATGAATATGACTTTACCACATCTTAAAGGTTCAGTGTGAAGACTTTAGTGACATCTTGTGGTGAAAATGCATGTTGCAGCTGAATTCCCATCACCTCACCCTCCCCTTTAGCCTGGATGCCAGACGAACTTAGCCCCGCCCAAAACATTTTTGGTCGGGCAGTTCGGTCTGGAGTTAGCCTGGATGTCAGACGAACTTAGCCCCGCCCACAACATTTTTGGTCGGGCAGTTCGGTCTGGAGTTAGCCTGGATGCCAGACGAACTTAGCCCCGCCCACAACATTTTTGGTCGGGCAGTTCGGTCTGGAGTTAGCCTGGATGCCAGACGAACTTAGCCCCGCCCACAACATTTTTGGTCGGGCAGTTCGGTCTGGAGTTAGCCTGGATGCCAGACGAACTTAGCCCCGCCCACAACATTTTTGGTCGGGCAGTTCGGTCTGGAGTTAGCCTGGATGCCAGACGAACTTAGCCCCACCCACAACATTTTTGGTCGTGCAGTTCGGTCTGGAGTCGCTCCATTGGGAAAAAATTATGCCCCGACCGGGCCAATCAGATTGTCAGGGCGGGCTTTATACGATGATTGACAGATGATCAACGGTAACGTAATCAACCACGTCATCAAAGTGCCCTTGGGTTGAATTCGTTTTCAACAAACATGCCTGCCGCTGGCGAGCTGAGATGTGTAGATGCTGCCATTGAGTCTGTTTTAGAAGACATCGACAGCGCATTCATTTTGAAAGAGGAACAGAGAACGGTCACACCGGAGGCTGAAGCACCGCGCTGCGCCAAGGCTGCCTCGCGGTGCTTCAGCCTCCGGTGTGACCGGCACAAAGTTTTAACATGGGAGTGGATGGGAGCCAGCTGTTATTTAAGGCTTGGCGCTGCGCTGAAGGGTCGCTTCGGCATCGCTTCAGCGTCCGGTGTGAACCCGGCGTTAGTAAATAACTCACAATGCGTTGCTTAGCATACGTCACATACTACGTTGCTCTGATTGGTTGTAGGTCTATCCAATTGATCGAAGAGGAATTTTACTTCCTGGTCAGTTGAAACACGCCCCATAATCACAGCCCAATGGAGCGATCTCAGACTCACATTCTGACTAGAATTGTGAGCTTGACAACGTCAGGCTACCTCCCCTTCCAAACATGAAAGAAAACCTGTGGTAGCCTTCAGTTTTCATAAAACTCAAAGGGTGTCTAATTTGTCCAGTTTTGGCTACTGTAAAAAACATGTCAGCCTCCGTAGAGAGGACCCGTTCCTGATAAATATAAAGTATTTAAATATAAAGGGCCTATTTGAAGGATAAGAAAACAACAATTTGTACGATTGAGATGAAACACACTAGTGAAATCATCACCAGGATTATTTAATATTTCTGCCAATAGAACCCTTTCACCTAAATCTTACACACTGAACTTTGATGAAAGCTTGAATCTACATTTATTAATCACATATTTGATGAACCTCCCTCTCCTAAGATAAGTGACCTTAAACAAACACACACAAGATGATTAGCAGGGGCAGCTGGGTCTGGCTAAATACTGAGTCCATCATGGCGGATACTGTTGCATTGATCACTAAATGCAATAGCGACTTTTTATCTTCAGGGACGATTGTGAGGACTCTGCTTTTTCTGACTGTCACTCCAAACTGCATGGAAACTATGTTGTGCAGAGTGGTTGTATATAACATTGAGGAAAAGCTGAATCTGAAGCAGAGGAGGACTACGCAGTGTACGTGTTTACACACAATTACCTTCTGACAGGTGAGTACAACAACACGCTAACTGATTGTTGTTACTATGTGCACAAAATGCACATGAGTGTGTGTTTGTATATTGTCTACACATCTCTGTGTTGACTGTTAGTATTATTATTTTCAGGAGTTTCATTTATCTACTTTTTGGAGGTACCTTGTGCTTTACATGGAATGTTAAATTTGATGTAACTTTTTACTGCAAGCTCACAACAATTTAGGAGCAAATACTTTTTTACTTAACTACACCTAACCGACACCTGCAGTTGCTTCTCAAGTGATTATTTCACGTTTTAAAAACTAGTGCCATGCCCATTCTGAACCTGTTTGTTTGGAATGGGCTTTTTTCTTGTCTTGTGTTTATGCTTTGGAGATACTTCAGAATTATTCCTTGTCATCATTGAGTCCTCCTCAAACAGTTCTACAATATACTGTCACTTTTTTTGCAGGCTGTCATACAATTCTAGATTTTAGAACCAGAGTCAGGTAACCATCCTATTTCATGACAGACCAGTAAACTGCAGCAGGTCCACATATACTCTATATTCACCTCACAGTTTACAGGCCTGTTGTTACCAAGGGTGTCAGCTATCGTCTACTTTTAAACTCAAAAAGAAAAACTTGAAAAAAACTTTTTATGCATGTTGTGGCAGCTGAAGTTCCACAAGGAGACATTTGAAGTAGCCATTACGAAACCTCTAATCAAAGATTTTAAGAATCAATATTGGGTCATTCAAATAAATATCATGATTGACTGGAAAATTAATAATCCAAATAGCTGCTAGTTAATTTAATTTATTGACTAAGGGAATTTGAGGTTAGAGTTGAAATAATTCAATGATCAGTTGATGGACAGAAAAGTGACAGATAACTAGTCATTTAATAGTCTCAGTCACATTTGAAGCATTTGATTCTCAGATCTCTTGCCTCTCTTTGTCATAACATTTTTTTTTTGGTAACCTGGAATTTTGTCCGAACAAGACAAGAGCTCTGAAGATGTGATGGCAGATGAATCCATGATGAAAGCAATTGTCCCACATGAGAGTGTTGAGACGTGCTCACGGTGGCTCATCCAAACATCTGTCCGTCTGGCACGGCGCCGTCCCCACACACCCACCACCCTCCCAAGGCCCCGAGCTGAAGCTGTCACTCCCCCCGTGGAAGATGCATCCACTAGGATGACTTAACACTGCCTCCTCTGCTCATTCACCCACCCCCCTTCCCCCTCCACCCCTCAGTCTTTCATTAACAACGCACGTTTCCTCAACACGGACCGACAGACCCACAAACACTGACACAGCCCCTCGCTACCCATCAGTCCACCCAGTCCCTGAGGTGTCGGCCATCACTGTCTTTTCGTTTCCCCAGCAACCAATGCCTCGCCTGTCAGACTTGAGAGAGTGCTTTTCTCTGTTTGCTTTGGTTTCCAGAGGATTAATGGACATTCATTATAGTGCTGGGGATGTGTTTAGGTGTGGGAAACATGCACTGAAGCATGCTACACAATAACTATGAAATACAATGAATTAGAGCGGCAATGACTGGTCGATCTATGGATAATTAATCTGCAAGAATTTTGATAATTGATTAATCATCCCATACATTTTTTAACAAAAAGAGCCAAACATCCTCTGCAATCTCACAGTCACATTGATCTGGATTTTGGAGAGTTGGTTGCACCAGACAAAAAAAACAAACAAACCAGTTGAGGTCATCTTGGACTGAAAGATTTCAAAGTGCATTTTATTTTATATTTTCTGATTTTCTACGGCCCAAATGATTTGAGAAAGATTATTCAATAATGAGGTTCCATTTCGAAAACCATTATGCTTCTATGAAAGATGCAAACTCCTCATATACCCAAACTACTCTGACATTTGATTGTCCCAGGAAACAAGCTCCAGAGCTAATTTGTGCAGTGAAAAATAGCGACTGAACCCAGGCTGATATTCATACATATTTCTGTGGATCATTCGCATTATTTTACATACCAATATAACATGCAGTGCAGCTACAGCAAGGGATCTATTTTGCAATC
Organism: Platichthys flesus; assembly: GCF_949316205.1. Taxonomy (NCBI): domain Eukaryota; kingdom Metazoa; phylum Chordata; class Actinopteri; order Pleuronectiformes; family Pleuronectidae; genus Platichthys; species Platichthys flesus. The sequence goes on along the minus strand of NC_084963.1, from coordinate 17,579,567 downwards.
ATGGATAATTCATGATCTGCACAGACACTGCATATAAAAATCCTTTTGAAGGTGGTTTGGGACTTGGAAATTCCCTTTTCTTACACTTGGCTCCACTTTGTAAAGGCCTGGCTTCTTGTGTTACTGTGTGAATTTACACACGCTGAAACATGACTCACCTGTGGTATATGAGCTAACATCAGCCCGCGTGTTAGAATTAAGAGTCTGGAGCAGACATGTGATGACAGGAATAGTGTTGCCATCTTTACCAGACAGAATCAGAGGTGTTGGTGGGTGACCTACAAAATCAGTGGATCTGGTTATGATCAGGTGAGTACTGGTTCTCTGCAGTGGTAGAGAAGTACTCAGATTCTACTAAAAGCAACAACCCCTGAGTAGAAGTAAACAGGTACAAGTAATAGTATTACAGTGAAATGATAAATTGTTTTGTATTTATAAAGCGCTTTTCTAGTCTTGATGATCAGTCAAAGCTCTTTACAGCACACACACATTCATACAGTGTATCTATTAGCAGCACGGTTTTATTCTTATGAGGGGCAATCTGGGGTTCAGCATCTTGCCCAAGGACACTTCGGCATGCACATCAAACTGTCGACCTTCAGGTTGGAGGACGACCGCTCTACCCATCAGCCGCCAAATAATAACTAACATACACCGAGAGCTTAACTTTTCATTAAAGGACAGAGTTCAATGGTGATTTTCATGATTTGGTCAATTTTAAAGGGTTTTTAACCCTAAAACCTCTTTTAATAATACATTTCTTTTTAAACTAGAATGCACTGATTAATCAATTTATAACCCTCTACTTGGTATTATGGTACTTTTCTAAGGTACAAATACTGAATACTATATGGGGGAAAAAAATCGATTTCAAATACCATTAAGAAAATATATAAATTCACCTGAAAACATTTCAAATTTTCACATTTTGCGTAATCCTGCTATAGACAGACAAAAGACAAACAAACAATCAAACATAAAACACAGACAAACACAGATAAAATATAAACCTCCTGAGCAGAGGTAGTGATTATCTCAATCGGTTGTTTTTACATTTAGTTAATTTACGCTTTAATAATATTGTATCTATTGCATTTTTAATACAGGGATAATAAACGGAATGTAATATATCACTGTATTATTAATTAGATCGAACTGGATTATTAACAAGTTGATAGATTATTTGCACTGGTTTCTAACCCTTTACCATACCATAGACGGACTATACCTGTATGTCCATTCATTATTCTTAGGTTTAATGTCATTTCTGCCATCTCCTCTATTTAGAGGGTTTTTATGAACCCCTTTACTTTAATGACATTTTAAATGCAGGTCATTTCGACCTCAGTAAAGACAATAAGAGTCTGAGAACTGTTATCACAACGCTCAGGTACTTAGAAACACTTAAGTCTGTGGACTTATCGAGGAGGAGGCTGAAACGCTTGTCACCCACACGTGTCGGCCATGTCAGCGGTCAGCACATTGTGGACTCCACGATGACCCATCAGGCCGACGTATGTCAACTACTGTAAGGACACCAAATCCCCTGCTAATTAATAATCCCTGTCAAATCAGAGGACCTGTGCTGAAGAATCAGGACTGAGAAGTCTGAGGACAAAGGAGGACAATCGAATTACCGTCCATTTTGCTGATTTCATTTCCATGGTGGAGGCCGCGGCAGTGGAGCGGCGTCAGCGGGTAATGGTTTCTGGCAATGATGGGGCCCTTAGTCCTGTTCACTGGAGCTGCAACATCCCCCCAGGGTTTCATTGGCAGTTAGAGCCATCGTTTCTCTTCTCTTGATGTCATTTAATAAAAAAAAAAGAAGAAAGTTATGTTTGTCGTTAACCTAGTGCACTATTCTTTTATGCATAAAAAAAAAAAAAAAAAACTAGGTTATTGTCTCCGCTAAACAATGTCCTTGTGTAACTGTGTAGGTCAATTGAATGTGGAATGGGTTCATTTAGAATTCATATATGAGAGTTGTGTCTTTGTTCGGGCTGCAAATAAACTGAAAAGCTGCACCACATTACGGTTATTGTCAAGGAACAGAGCAGAGACCTTTAATTGGAGGGTGAGAACGAGGAGGAGGAGGAAGAAGAAGAGGGAGAGGGCGGGCTGGGCTGGGGGGGGGGGGGATGCTGCTGCAGTATTTAAAGCTGAGAGGAGGAAAGGGAGAGAGACTTCTCCGGGGTTAGGGTGCTTTACTTTGAAGTGTGTGGTGGGACCGTGTGCTGCACCGAATCCCCCAATCCTTCGTCTATCAGGCTTTTCTTTGCTGCCGTGTTTGCTCATTATGTTTTCATGGGCTGATTCTTGATGCCTGAGTCGAATCTTTTGGCCCAGGAGAGAGAAACTCCAGGGGAATAGGAATGAGGCAGAGCCGCTCATGTATTTTCAGGTCGGCTGTCGACCTGGATTGATGCCACTGACATCAAAACTACTCCTTTGAATCCAGTTGATACCTCGGCATGTAAAGAATATGTTATTGTGATCCTTTGACTGACAGGTCCTATTCAGTCGGCTCAGACGAACCAAGCTACCTCAACTTGGTCTGTCTCCTTTTTTTTTTAATAATGAACCATTAACATCACATTGTATTTCTTCTTGCTCATTAAATTGTTCTTCTTTGGTCTAAGGAGCTCCTGCCTCAAAATTATGTCACACAAATGACCTAAAAAAATCAGTAATATCATCTTTTTTTAATGATGCTTGTGTTCGTTGTTCCGTTTATTATCCTTTAAAGACACATTTTTTTAAGCAGACCTTGCGGATGGTGTAACGAGACCCCAAAATGTCATAAAGATACACAATCATTAGATAAAGGGCAATAATTACATAAATCCCGGAAAGACTGATCAGTAAATAATTAATGGTTTCCTTTATGGAATTAATTATTGTTATATTGTTGATAATGAGTCTTTTGTCAGAGAGGGCCAATGGTCACTTCAGTGTTCTTCGGGATTCAGGTTGCAGTTTGGTTTTTACAGTAATTGTCAAGTGTAAGAATAATTCCTAAATCCTGAAAATACCTTTTTATCACTTTGCATTCCCCTGTCAGTGAAGTCAGTGTGTTTTCTAGGGGGTTAGAGGCCTGAATTGATTGTATAAAATTATAATAGAATGAAAACACTTTTATTCTACATGGCATGCATGACTCGAAAAAAGCTAGCTGCTAACCAGTGGCTCAAAGATACTGCAGAGGTTGTCTGGGACATCAAACGTCATCTCGCCAAACTGGATACCGATCTACCAACAGCCTTTGCTTTGCCAAATCTTTACGATGAAAGGTTTAGTAGCAGAGATCATAAGCTGGAAACTTAGCAGTGGTGACAATAAAGTCATGTGACTGTCAAATACCTTTTAACCGTAGGTTTGTTTGTCCGACGACTTTATTTAGGCTCCAAAACTCATGAAACTGATGTTATCTTATTTTTAAAAATAAGAGAGAGCCAGGGCACTGCAGACTTGTTGGTTGGGGAAATTAGTTTCAGGCAGTCGGCACACGCACTGATGACAGCTATACTTTTCCACACGGTGCTCAAGTCAGTTTTTAACCCGATTTGATACAGTGCTTTCACGTAATGTATACGGCTGGCACTGCAGTTAGTTAGGTAATTTCTAAAATCCTGAATACCAGTGTAAACTCAATATGTATTGAACTCAGGAAGACTGTGGAGGTAAAGGATTGGTGGATGAGTGCGACTGCACTGACTGTGGAATGGAAGTTGGGCTTTTTCTGATGATCTATCAAAGCATACAAGTAGAAGTACAATATGCCTTGATGTACAACATGTAGATAATAATAAATACATAATTTTGCTGTTAAAACTATTCTTAATTTGTAGAATAAGTTAATTTCGTTTGAGATCCAGTTGTTGAAATGAAGTGTTCTCAAGGAGCTGTTGAAGGCAGACAGAAGCAGCTGATGGAGTCTCTCTAATGCATTTCTCTATGACCTGATACTCACTCTGAACCAAATCTATGTGGACTAGCTCTGTAATGTGATGCATTAGAGTCATGTGGCACAGAAATCCAATACTCCCAGCCATCCTCTCTCCGCCAACCATCACCCGGGCCATAAACTGGGCTAAATTTAGAGTCTTTTGTCTTCTGGCAGCTGTGAAATCTTATCATTGTTATTATGGAGACTTGTCAACACGCTGAAAATTCACGCCTTGTCAGATGGTGCCTGTGCTGTTTTAAACGTGATTCCATCGATTCCTCTCCTCCAACCCGTCTGTTAGCTGTAGCTCGCGTGCCCTTCCTGTTGCACCGCTTGTCACTTATTTCAATATGACTGTTTCACGGGAAGATGATAAAGCCATTATCCAGCCTATTCAAAACCTGTCACACGCCGTCGCTGAGCGGGTAACAATTAATTTTCTCCTGTGACAACGCCTCAGCCGCTCCCTGAATGGAGATTAAACTTCTTTGTCAATTTTTATTTGGAAATGTATGTTTCACAAACGAGTGTGTGCCGTTCAATTTGGCACACATCGCTGTGCTCCCAATCCATTTGATGCCCCTCAGTGGGGCCCCAGAGCTGTCAGCCGGCGAGTCACTGGGATGCTGGGGATTGTGACAAACTGCAGCAGATGACAGCTGAAAGATGATGGGGAGCGATTGTGTAGCACTGCCGGCAGAGGGGAATTTACTGTTGTATTAGTACGGCAATACACTTCACATACATGTAAATGTGTGCACGTGATTAGGCCGCCCTTCAAAGATTAAAACCCACCTTCTGTAAACAGGCAAGACCAGAATTAGACTCAAGTACTTTGTCAACATCAGCAATGTGTTAACACTTGATAAATGGTTTATTCCCCACTTGTGTTGTTTCTATAAGGACATTAAAGTGATTATTGATGTACAGTATTAGTACTCAAATTGAACTTCTCCACCCCGACATTCAAATCGAACAGAACAGGACATTTAGACTCAAACTTGGTGTAAATGACCTAGTTTTCAGTTGATATTGAATCTCTGGGCTTTACGGATACTTGGGTGACACCACAGGAGCAGAATGGAGGCATGTCATGTTTTTTTTTCTGTTGTTTTTTACGTTTGAAGAAGTGATAAAGATTTTCTTCAATTATATTGAATTTGGCTGCAACACTGTTTAGCTCTGAAACTCCAAAAGTGTTTTGTGGACTCAAACATTTCTCCCACAACTCCATCGACATAGTGGTGAGTAGATAATGAGGGAATTTTCTTTTTTGGGAGAACTATACCTTTATCATACTATAAGAGTTCACATACAAAACAACACAGATCAGAACAAAACAACCACATGTTTTCCTAAAAGCAGAGAGGCATATTACAAATACCTTAATCCATTGTATGACAATGTGTTAAAAGATAAATATTTGTAAGGGACAGTTTACCACAGATATAATGCAAATATTTTATCCAGTACCAATGAGTTATTTTGACCAATTGTGAGTATTGTTTTTAATATTTCTGTTGGATTATTTTATGTACCCAATCCAAAACATTGTTATTTTATCCCGTTATTTGCTGTTTGGTCATTAACCAGAACAATACAATTTTACACAACATGCTAAGGTTTGATATTGAAACTTTTATTGTTGGCTGAGCAAAATAATGTTTACTTTTTCCTTCTCTGTTGAAGACTATATCAGTTAATCAGTTGGCATCTTATGAATACAGAATTAGAAATGTTGCAGTGGCTAGATTGAATCGTGAAAGATCACAAACTGTAAATGAAGATTAACGACGTGTCTCCGCTTCCTCTCATTAAAACAAAATCTAAATTTTCTGCACATAGGAGTTAGTTTTTTTTCTGCTTTTGACATCATCTTGAACCAGATAATGTGCAGTAATGCATTACTTTTCTGTTTTGGTTCATGTCCTATCCACTAACATGGAGGTGGTTGGTTTTAGGACATTTATTGCATCCAGCCACTAGGGGGAAATCAAAATGTTTTTGCTTCACTTTAGGGCAGCTGTCATGTCATCTATGCCAGAGCAAAAATAAAAAGCTTAACGAGCCAATCATTTTCAATGTGACTAGCCTAGCGTCAGATTAGCAAAAACTGTCTCCTTTCCTCTGCAGTGAAAGTCATTAGATGTGGTCTTTGGAGCTGAACCTATAAATCACATGCTTAAGTGTATTAGCAGTGAGTTGATGAACTGTATTGACTTCAATAAAAAATATTACAATCACAGTATTATTAAGTTTTATATGTCATTGTTGAAAAAAATCACTGTAGTAACTTATAAGATATTAAGTGAGGAGTTCTTTAATTCTAACGACACATGTAAATAATAAATGTGTTTTCCTAAAGAGACAGGAAAGCTGAAAGAGAAAATATTATTTGTATTTTCTGTGACTCTCATATTTCCCCTAAGGCTACTGCGTAATAAGATGTAATATGCCCTATGGCAGTTGTGATTTTAGGTAAAATAATCAGGATTAAACCCCATCAAATTAGGGCATTAGTGCTTTTGTATTGCTGTTTTCTTTTGAGTGGTTTTGTTTTATGCTGATTAAAGTTCATTGAAAATGTAAAGCAAAGTACAAATGAAATACTAACATCAATAATGCAATATTATTTCTGGCTACATGATTTTTAAATTGCTGCGATTTAGATTCATGATGCACGTACAGAAACAAATGGTTAACACCAGAGCCTCAGATGAATACCTCCACTTTCTCACATTTCTTGGTGGGGGAACAGCCCTGCATCCCTCTCGAGCCCGTGCATCGACAAAGCCGGTGGAGAGAAAACATTTTTTGTTATGAAATATGCATGGTGTGTTCAGCGCAAAATATGTCACTGCTATCCTACTCCGAACTGCTTTCCATGATCCGTCTTTTTATGAAAAATGCATGTGTTGTTCTGTGCCCGAGAACTTCTGTGCAGCCCAACTCAGTTCGATTAGGGAGGAATCAAAGTGCAGTTCCAAGCGAAGAATAATTCATCTCGGTGGAGATGCTTTTTGGTTCTCCAAAAACTTACATGACATTGAATAAAGTGGAGGAAGGAGGATTCCTCTCTTGCATGAGCAGCCTCCAACCACCTTAAAGGGGAGCACTCACAAAACAGAGCCACAAGCTACCACAAATCTCCCACTGTGTAAATCAATAATTACAGCTCGTAGCAGGTGGATAAAAAGTTTTTAAAAGAGATTCATGAAGTAAAAACTTTCTTCATCACATGATTGATAGATAGTGGCTGAGACAGAGATGCTTGTGAATACTGCGTCTGTCGGTGTCTCCCTGAGAGGTGTAGATTTCTAACAGTGTTAGAGCAGCTGTAGGCCTCGTCCTCCACCTATCAGGCTTCTGTTAATCACCTTCCCCAGGAATAGAGGTGCAGGAATCACATTCATTAATAACCCTAAACCTCTATGAATTTTTAGCAGCCAGTCACGTTTGTTTCTGGGGAGACTTAAGGACTCTGATGGAAAACCCCACCTTTAAGACAAATCTGTCCATAAATGATCAAACACTGAGGCTTTTCCAGCTCTGAGGCTGTTTTATTTCTCCCTGGCTGTAAATGCTGTGTGAAGAATTATTCTACATTTCTGTGTGTTTCTATTAACAGATCAAAGTACAACACATTATGCTCCCAAGTCTAGCAAGTAATGCCTGTTACAAACATGTTGTGTTGGCTAAAATATTTTGAAATGATGTCGGGGTTCGATCTCATTGGTTTTTTGGGATGCACGTGGTTGTTGGGCTTTGTCGGACAGAATATTACGACCTTAACCGCACTCAAGAGTGTTTGTGTGTGTGTGTGTAAAATAATCAAGAATGTAAGGACTGGTTTGGAAAACACAAATAACTAAAGAAGTAAGACAATTTACAATTGTTTTACTTAAATTTATCAAATAGTGCATAAAATGTATACAGTGCAAACGCTAGGTATGCATTAACCCAGGTTTTTCATTTTCATTATTGATTGGAGTTGGAGGTGACTTCTTTTAATGTCCGTAAATCTTAAAACAAAAAATACGATATTTGACAAAGCAAGCGGCAAGGCTTCTCTTTTGAGATGCTTCAATCTGCTCATCTTTTTTATCATTTTTGATGCTCACCCATTCAAGTTGCTCACTACTCTCTGGGATAGTGCAAATAAATACTGTGCAATATCTTGGTTCCAGTGCAATATACTGTTCGCAGAACTACACAACTGCCACATATATGTAGGTGTGTATTTATTGTTTATAATGACCCCTGTTTGGTTTTCTTATTTGTCGACTTTATATGCAATGCATATATATATATATATATATATATATATATATGTGCCAAATCTGTTTCCATATTCTGTTGCATATTATATGTACATTGTGTTTATATATATGTAATAAATTCATTTAATTCTATTCTATCAATCCGATTAATAGTCAAATTCATTGCAAATTAGTCAATTGACTAATGCTTAAACGATTAGTCGATAAGATGCTCATGTTTACAGCAGATGAATCCTAATTGAATCCTTTTGTTCTCTGGTCGGATTTATAAATCAAAAAATAAAACAACAGACACCCTCCTCCAAGCTCTTTAAATACATTGTGATGCTCAGTGATTCTCGTACAGTTACAGTTTTTACCGCTGGAGTCATTTTCCCCGCTGTGTGCTGTTGTGCTTGTGGCCTGTAAATATATGCAGGCCGTGTCTCTCCATCCCCTCCTCACACATTAATTTGGTTTACTGGCAGCTTTGGCAGAAATCACTGGAATGACCTGAGCTAATGTAGCGAGGAGATCAGTAGACCACGGTGGAAATCCTCCCGCACACAGTCTCCCTCGCACACATGCGCACAGAGGCAGAAACATCTGCGACAGACAAAACAAAGGACCAGAGAGCGGAGGGTCAAAACTGGATCATCAGCACACTAAGCCGATACCCGCAATGTTTGCTCACAGCAGAGTAGCCATCTCTAAATATTTTTCCTTCTCTCTCGGTTTGTTATATCGTATAAATATATACGTGGCCTGTTCATACGTCCTCAGCCCTCTGAAGCAGCTTTGATTTGATGGTAGATGACTGATGCTGTGAAAAGAGCCCGGGGCAGTGGTCTTGTAAGCATTAAAATGCGTGTTTCATCATGACAGCACTCTCCCAGATGAATATTGCAGGCAGAAGGTGGGAAGGCAGTGGGATGGAGTGTTAAAAACCCGTAGACATGGGATGACGAGGGAAAGGGAGGGCCTGTGGTGTTCTGTATGGTGGCCCTGGAAGTCAATACACTGTAAAAAAAAAAAAAACACGAGAAAAAATAAGCAAGAAAGCCCCCTGAAAAAGATGCTGTAGAAACAGTACTTGTGATCACACACTGACCCTGTTTGTGGCTCAAGGAGTTCTTGACTTCATGACTTATGAGGTCAGTCTATTGGAAATCAAAGGGCTGCAAAGCCAACACCGGGTGTATATTTGCACCATTGTGTTACGGGTCCCAAGATTGGGACCACAGCAGCAAAGTTAATCTGTAGAAAACAGGAAGGATGCAGCAGCAAAAATGAGACGACGCATTCATTTCTTTACCCAGACAGCATCTTATTAAAATATAACACAATTTCAATTACAAACATTAACAATATAGAATTAATAACAGCCTGTATGTGTGGGAGCTGATCTACACAATGTGTAAAGTAACAATATTTTCTCATCAACCTCCTGCAAGACGACAGGCAGGTAAAAATAAACACCTCACAGGCGAGTGTAGCTCCGCCCACCTAGTGGCGCGAAGCTCACTCGCCTCACTGCCAAGCGGAGTTTCTCAGTTTTTACACATCTTAAATAAATAATCAAAACAAAATTAACATAACTCAATGACAGCCGTGGTGATCATGGGAAGCTTTAAGAGGTAACAAAGTGACTGACTCTCAGTCACTACTGACCTGTAGAAAACAGGAAGGATGCAGCAGCAAAAATGAGACGACGCATTCATTTCTTTACCCAGACATCATCTGGCATGTGGGCGGACGTCACCCCCAAAGAGAGGTACGGGGTGCAACTGCTCTCATGCCAAACGTTCCACCTGGGTGCTGCGGTCATTCACTGATCTCTCTACTTATATGATTAGGAATAACCTTAAATGAAAATTACTATTAAAGTAATTAAACAAATTACAATTACTATTAAAGTAATTAAATAAATTAAAATTACTATTAAAGTTATTAAAAAAATATATGTTTTGGGGTATACCACAATTGCATTTTGCAATGTTGTTTTCTTCTTTTTCTTCAGGTGTATATATATTTTAGATATGTATTTTTTATTTCTATAAACATTTTTATATTCTATTTTAATCTATTTTATTCATTTGTTATAATTTTTTGTCTGCTTTTAATATTCTGAGCATTGCCATATGTGACCCAAGCATTTCATTGCAAGCGACAATGCTTAATGTAATCGTTGTGTGTATGACAATATAATCTTAAATCTTGAATCTTGAATAAAACAATCAAAATGTTCCATCCAAACAATATATTTTGCCCATTCCAATGCCAGACTTGGGTCAACTTCGGTATTTGAAGCACGGATTTATTCAAGTTTTCTTCATTTTTGCTGTGTTGTCTTTAATTTTTCATTTGTTGTGTTTACTGACTCTGCAGCGCATTTCTCTATTTGCTACAGCTTTTTGTATGTTCACTGTATAATCTGTAGCTGCAGTCGGTTCTGTATTTTCAGGGCAGACTGAGCTGTACCCTTACTTGTGTGGAAAAATACAAGTTCCTTCACGTCCAAATTCTGTCACTGATTCAGAGTTTTATTCAATGCACAGTGGAGACAGCGTCTCAAGGCAACACAATTGACTGCTCAATAGTTAGGAGAGATTTTATAACATCACATCAAGGGTAAATGTAATAGCTTGTGGATTGGGCTGAGACAAAGGGGCTGAATGAGGACGAAAGGTTAATGCAATTTAGGAGGTGCTGGACAGGCTAATTACACTGTTCCTATCTGCTAGTAGCCCATTTGGTCAGTCTATTCACCCCCTCTGCTAGCCTGATGTCTATATCTGGGCGGGGGGGGGGGGGGGGGGGGGGAAGAAAGACGGCAAGAAAGACAAATAAACTTCTTGATCTCATAATCTCGATACTCATCAGAACCTTTCATATTCAGCGTGTAGGTTGCAGCTCAGAGGTGTTTTTTCCCGTAGAGATGTGTTTTAATAAAAGGCAACTGGCAGGAAGCAGAAGAGGAGGAGAAACCTGGAAGAGGTGCCCAAAGACCACGGCGTTCATCTGATGAGTCAGACTGTGTTCAGTCCGTTTAAAGTGAGTCTTTCAGAGAGTTTGATAAGAATGTCTGACCATCACATTTTCAAACAGCTGGATAAAACTATTAGTTGGGTAGACGCCCATTTTATTTATTTGATTGGTTGATCTGTAGATGCAGCAGGTTTTTTGTATTTGTTTGCACCTCTGTGGTGCAGTTTGCTCATGTAATGTTACTACCCATGAAAGTAATATAAAATAAGGAATAAAGGTGAAAAATGTAATATGAGCGAGCTGAAATGACTGTGTGTTATTTTACCATACCATATGACCTTTTGTGGAGCTTTACAATATTGAATTAGGGGATCAAGAGTTCTTTACACAATTCATATCCATTGACATTTTGTGGGCTCACAGGTTGCACATGGTGCCCCCATGGAGAAAGCAATCGATGGCCTCAGCATTTCTCTGTGGACCCACACCATCCTGCTGCACAGGGAGGGTGTTTGCTGTGCGCCCTGTTCCATAGGAGAGCTGTACACACAACTCTGTAGATCCACACAAGGAGACCGGGTTGGTAAAGATGCTGCTTACTCATCTATTCAGCTCACGTCTGGACCGAGAAGACGGACAGACGAGGAAGGCAGGTGGGTGCCTCCTTCACAGCTGAACCCCCAAATGTCATGGCGAGGGCAGCATGTTATTGCCATGGAAACCCAGCCTCAGTAATATTTGATTTTGATCAGCAGCAAGGCTCCGATAAGATCCCCCTCGCTGCTCTCTGCTCTCCAGGTGACAGGATTTTCAAAGTTGAGCGGCAACCTGGAAGAGATCGTAGTCGCTGAGCTGCTGGGATTAGTTTTTAGCTCTGGCGATAATTGGACTGGGGAAGAGAAGACTCCATCTACATGATTTCTTCTTCCTTCTCCATCTGGAGTTCTCATTCTTCTATACGTGTATCCCTCGCATCTCTCCATTCTGAAAAAGCAGCTCACAAAGAACCTGCTCTCAACACAGAGGAACACTGTGTGATATGGGTTCAAATGGGTGCTACTAAATTAAATCATTTCTAATAGACCTGAAATACACAAAACAGCCCACGTGAATCATGAGCAACATCTAGATTACTGTATCTAATACTACACAGGCCCCACTGCCTGCAATATGAACCCCTCCGTCTAGACTCCCATTACCCGCCTGCACCTAAAACAGAGGAATCAATACCATCGCAGGGAGTTATAATGGCCCAATTACTGTTTGTAGGTTTGTCAATGCCACGTCTCTGAGGACGCCTGCGAAAGGCCACACGAACCCATGGAGTAACGCTATACATTTGTAACAGGGGGCATGTGTGTGTGATTGTGTGCGCGTGTATGTGTGAGATGTTTTATATTTCCTAGCCTGCACTGCTGTGACATTTAAGAGAATAAGGTGCCTGAGCCACCGTGTGTTGAGACTTGTTTATATTGTGGCTTTGTGCTAGAGGCAACAGCATGGACACACGGTGCATTTAAATGTGATGTCATATAAAACGAACAGAAAGTCCAGAGATGTGTTTTTGGAAAGCTTTCAATAATAAGTAAATTAACATAACACTGCACTAATGTATTTAAAGCTGCACTTATTAATGAGACAAGGAAAAAAACATTTGAGCACCACTCAAGTATTATTGTATTATAACTAGGTTAGAATACATTTTCTTTGGAGCCTTCACCAAAGAAGTTATGTTGTCATCTATTTTTGTTTGTTTGTTATTTAGCAACACTATGAAACATGTTGGAAGGATGTGGTACGGGTAGGGGGATTTTGACATTTTGGGATGTCTTCACATATGTCAGGGAATAGATCTACATGGGAGAGAAATACAACATATTTAGTAGATTATATTTATGAGTGTGTACAATTTGGTGGTGCATTGTGCTATAGTGTGTTCTCCTGATATATTCTTTAAAGTATTTCTTCTAATGTGTTCATTGATATTTTCTATCTGAGATGATCAGGCCCACTTTTCCAGTCAACACAAAACTCCTGTGTTACTTTATCTGCACTAATGTTTTTTATCATTTCTATCAGCTCCTTGATTTGAGTTTAGATTTAGTTTATGCTCAACACTTGTCATCCTTCTTTTCAAATAACAGCAGGCAGCTGTCACCAAACAAGAGTATAGGTCAAATCTTAGTATTTAGCTGGTCAGTGTATGGTCAATGTTCAAATCTGCTGATAAACATATTCATCACATCACTGTGTTGTATTTACATTCTCCCTTGTGTCAGCTGGTTACAGACCTTTATCTGTTTTCTCCTCTCCTACTCTCTGCACTCACATAAACAGTCATAACAGCTGCATTTTCCATAGAGATGTTCCCTGTTTGTAATTTTTTGTGTTGTCTGTTGTTGGTCAAAGGACAAAGTATGAAACAAGGCCCACACAAGGCTCGTTGAGACGACATATCACACACAGTCACTTTTCTAGACCGTGTGGCGAACACTGACTGTTGTGGGATTTTGGCTTTATTTAAAAGTTGAATGATCACTCAGCGAGAGAGTTGAGTAGCAACAGACTCTTATTTGGTCCATCGCACAGCCTCTGTGAGGGTAACAAACCGCTGCTTCTGCAGGTGCAGAGGTGGGATGTACATCTGATCGTCCTATACTGGTGAAGGTTTGTCCACAAAGTCACTTTATTTGTGTGAGAAGTGAGTTAACAGATGCACTAAATGACAAAACTGCCTGTGAAAACCGGTTGTTGGTGTTAATTCAGTTTGAAAGAGCAGTGTTCAACTGACACTAGTGTAACCTCAGTCAGTCATGCGGCACCCTAACCCTTCTCTCAGGATCATATTGCAAACGGGTAAATTGCAGATAATGTGATGAAGTAAAATGAAGATTTGTTCTAAGATTGAATGATTTAGGCACACTATTATATTTCATGTTCACGAACCTATACTTTATATGTTTGAGCCTTACTTTTCTCAAGTGTAACATATTTTTGTTGCATTTTTGTGAGTTTAATACTGCAACAAATTCTGCTTACTACACACATTCATCCCTACTAGTTAATAATCAGATGATAAGTATCCTAATCAAATTATGGTATTTATACTAAGATATCTTATATATATATTTTTTCATTTAAAACTGAATCTCTCATTTAAAATTCAGTCAGGCTGTACTTGACTAATGCATTTGCTCTGCTCATGAATATGACACACCCTCACACGCACTGTAAATACAAACACCATGCTACCGATGAATACAGCAGCTTATTATCGTGGTTCTGTCATGTAAGAGCATCTTTGGAGGTCGATGTGAATGTCATTGTAATAGTTGCTTTAATAATGTATGAATGAGAGTAATTTGGTCTTTTTTGTACAGTGTCATCAGTAAATGTTTGTTAGTGTGAGAGTGTGTGTGTGTGTTTGCTTTCTTAGAATTAGCACTTTCCTACCCTCCATCCCTCATCAGAGCCTCCACCTCCACCTCCACCTGCCTGTGAAGAATGGCTTCTTATCAGCCACATAAATCAACAGCCACCGAACAGGTACCCGCCTCCAAACAAGGGTGTCACAGTTTGGTTTAAGGAAGTGTGTGTGTGTGCGTGTGTGTTTGTGTGTGTAGTTTATATATTTTTCTGAATCTGGCAAATCTTAAACTGTAAAGAATCTCTATTTGTTTGCCTGTCTGTTTGTAATTCACCAATCTCAAGAACCGTCATTTCGATTGACTCAACACTTGACTCATGTTGCTGGGAGCCCAATGAAGAACAGCAACGCATTCAATACTGACTCATTTTGAATAAACAGGTGAAGGGTGCTCTACAGCCAGCGGGGCTCGGACTATTTGATGTGACGCGACCAACACGACAATTTCCAAAGATGGTTCTTCCAGAGAACTGCTTCTGTAAGTTGTACCTCACTTAAAACTGATTTTTTTTATATTTCCGCATTGGCCTCTACACTGCTGCTTTCAACACACCATGTTTTACCTGTTGTTTTTCAGCAATTTATATTTGTTGTGTAATTTAATAGTTATGTTAGCTGAGAAAACATCTTGTTACTGTCTGTCTGTACGTTGTAAGTTGTTTCTAGGAGCGTTCCTCAAGAAACCTGCGACCAGCCGCACCATAAGCCAAGCAAACGGCCTATTCTGTTTGCTACAAACATTGCACTGGCAACATGTAATGGGATTAGGGTTAGTAGGAAGTTATTTTTAGACGGGAAATCATTCAGTGTAGCTTCATAATTTTTACAACCCATGGTCGTTCCTGCAGGGCAACCTAACTACTAACTACTGTGATCGCAGCAATACATGAAAGTGTGCCAACCTGACTTTTAATGACTGAATGAAACCAACAACCTCCCATCACGAGTGGGACAATAATTGTTAAAAGGGATGTGTCCATTGGTGAAAATCAACTAAATTTCGGTTTCGTATTTATATAGTGCTTTTCTAGACTAATGATTAACACTCAAAGCTCTTTACACTAGAGTTTACATTCACCCATTCACACACACAATCATACAGTGCATCTATAAGCGCATTTTGTTGTTCTATGAGGGCCAATTCGGTGTTCAACATCTTGCCCAAGGACACATGCAGATGGGGAAGACTAGGGATCGAACTCCCAACCTTCAGGTAGGAGTATGACCGCTCTACCCCTCAGCCACATCCGCCCCATGTGTTACAGTTAAGATATTTGGAGGGTCTCCATTTTAGACTACGTTTTACTTTGTACTTCACTGCCTCAACTACATTTATCTTATACCTAAATCTGCTTCTTAGATTTACATTTTACTTTTATATAAAAAAATTCTTGATTGTAAAAATACAAAATAAAAGATGTCCACCCATCCACAATGGAAATGATGCCCTTGCTTTAGCAGTGACTCAAGTTGAATGGAAACAAAATGACAGAAAAAAACTGGGTTCCAATATCATTTTCATTCCTTCAGAGTTCACACTCTGGTATCTCACCTGGGAGTGAGTGACAGCAAGGTCAGGCTGATGTAAAAGATCTGACCTAAGTCACCCTCCCCCCTGCTCACCTCTCTCTCTCTCTCTCTCTCTCTCTCTCTGAATTGAATAGGCAGGCAGTAGGAGGCTTCTTTTTGGGACCATTAGTCAAAGGTGGGGACACTATCAAGGCTTTGATTACAATGGTGTGGAGTATCCCCTCGGGGTCCGCTCTTCTTCATTCATATTCTGCTCTTTAAACATCCCATTTATCAATTACCACCACCACTGCAGCCACATGCCCCCTATTGTTCAAGTGCATTCAGACACAGACACACACACACGCACACAGACATGCCACACGCACGCACGCACCCACGCACACACACACACAAACACACACATTATGCAGAGTATACATTAACATATGTGGTCCATTATCATAAACATGCACAGATGTCCATATGCATCTACGTGCGCGCACACACACACACACACACACACACACACACACACACACACACACACACACACACACACACACACACACACACACACACACACACACACGCACACACACACACACACACACACACACACACACACTCTCACTCACATAGTCCTTATAGAACAAGGTGGTTCTGATGTTACAGGGAAGGAAGCAAGATAATTCTGCTCATGTATTTGTTTGATATTTCTTTGTGGCATCTCAGTTTTGCCAATGTTAGCATGTTAAGATATTTTTTACCCAGACTGGTAGCCTAGCTCCAGGGACTGCAGTATCAGTATCTACAGTGTGATCCCTCAACAGTGATGGGATGGATGGGAACAAATTTGAACAGACGTTGGTGGTCCCCAGAGGATAAGTCCTAATGGTATTAGTGATCTCCTGATGTTTTCTAGTGCCATAACAAGGTCAACATTTTAATTTGTCTAGCACCTTTATGACTAAACAGCTGCAATAGTGACGGCATTCCAATCAGCCTTTGCTGTATTTTGTGTTTTTGTACAAATTGACAATTTTTTTTGCACAGTGACCTTAATTTTAAGCTCTTAACAGCTCTGTGCTAAACTACAACTTCAACCAAACAGGCGAATCATATCGAACTGCTTTAAAAAACAGTGTTTACACTAAAATATTAATATAAATAATTATAATTCTGCCGGATAAAATCTAGAACAATGTCAGAAAAGGTTTTGATGCAAAGTTAAGATTCTTGATTCATTGGTGTACGAGATGTAACGGACACATTTCAATCTCATCTCTTACTCAGAAAGATAGATAGGTTTGACATCCAGGCCCAGTGAAGCCACTATTCCTTTTTCAGATGCACATATTTTCACAGAGAGATGGATGACTTTCTCCTACTCACAAAAATTAGGCAAAAAACTGGATAACGGGCTCTGCCATTTTGTGCTGGTGAGGTAATTTGTAGCCGGAGTCTACATGGTAGGTATCATGGAGTGGGGCTGTCCACCATGTTTTTATAGCGTCTCTAATTGAAACCAACCTAGCGGGAAACAACGACACATAGACATGTTATTAGAACTACCTAAAAGGACATACAACATTTCTAAAGGTATTTATGAAACATATACTTTGACCTTTAATTTTGGCACTTGTCCTAACCACTGACATGGAGGGGGCTGGGTTCTTTACCCATACTGAGGTCAGCAGGGTTCAGAGGGCAGTCATGATGATTTGGCTTTACCTTTGGGAGCTGTCATGATGTCAATAACAATGATTGGGACGGATATGACCCAAAATCTGTTTGGTAGATTAGGTGTGTTTCACTTATTGAATATCAGATTGTGATAAAAATAAATAAAAAATGAGCCAATACTCAACATAAAGCTCTGTAAAGCAGAGGCGAGTTGCAAATTCAGGTGATAATTCT